>NC_143060.1:8602058-8917647 GCF_052426305.1 Pelodiscus sinensis
GCGTGATTCGGGTTGGATGAGATCTAATGCTCCCATCTGACCTTAAACTCGTGAGTCTATGAAAATGTGTGGGAGCTCTGTTTTGAGGATTTCAGTAGGTCAGCTGTTAGCTGCTGTCCCTGTGCCCTTCCAGAGCTTCACTCTTTCCAACCCTAAGATTTCCATGTGACAGGAGACTTCTTCTGATGCACACTTGAAGCTCAAAAGTTGCAAACGACGACAAGTGTTGCCTTCCTGAACTCTCTTCTCGGCACACCTTAATAGACCCGCTAGCCAACCTGCCCTTATCACAAGCTCCTGCACGACAGTGCTCTAGCAGTCTCCTTACCGCCAAGAGCACTAGTAAAGACATAAGTCCTGAATAATGTCACTAACCTCGCTGGCCTGAATTGTGAAACATCTCCATCTACCCCACCTCCTGCTCTCTCTTTCTCAGGGAAGCTGGTAAAGGAAATCCACTGACCTCACACTTGCAGAGAGACCACAAATAGGAAGAAAAGCCAGATTGCAAGGGGAGTAGCTGAAGAGCTGACAGATGTCGAGAAAATGATCTGTTTTATTCATACATGTGGCACCTACCGATCTATACAATACCTGGGTAGAAAGCAGATTACATCCCTAATTATATGGCTGTTTCATAGCAGCGTATAGGAGCCCTGACCGCAGAAGAAACACTTGATTAACCCACTCATTAAAGTTCTCCTCTTGGCATAGAAGTGTGACTGGAATGCTTTTCATGAAAAGGGTTCTCACTGATTGTTATCTTCTTTGTTCCGTCGGTTTGCTCAAGATTTTACCACTTGGCTACAGACTGACTTAAGCTGTATTTATTAGTGCTTTGCAGACAGGTGGGAAAAGATCACCTGGGTACAGACTTTAAAAGCACTTACATGACTTCTTCCCACCCCATTCCAGGCCCTGCATCAGCAGCATGCTTGCTGGGCTGCCATTGGGAGGCAGTTGGCTACCAGCCTTCCCTGCCAGTTTGAGAAAGCCCTGGAAGGGGCGCTATGTGTGCTTGCAATGGTAGCAGATTTTTTTTGCTTGCAGAGCGTCTGTTCCACCTCCCACTGCTTACATGTAGGCGAGTCCCACATTTGTCACTATAGAGGGGAGGGGAAGTTGAAATCCACACACCCATCCCTTTTCCCAATTAATTGTCTTTTCCTATTTAGGAAGCCTAAGATAGTGGAAAAATCAGTTAGTGTCCAAAATAGTAAAATTTAAAAGTTATCTCCTGTGCATGAAATATACAATAATTGCGCTTGGTAACATTTTTATTGCCTCAGCATTGTATGAATTATCACTTCACCATTCCACAATGCTGTTATGATGAAACAAGGCTGTGACGGATGTTGTTAAGACTTCATCAAGTACACCAGAAGTGCTGTAGCAATGCACTGTAGAGAAGACACTATTGCACTAAAAGGGGTTCAAACATCACTGTAGTCAACCCACCTCTCTGAGAGGTGGTAGCGAGCTGACGAATAGAAGTTGTCTGTCAACCTAGCAGCAGCTAAACCAAGGCTTGAAATTTATCAAGAAAGTATATTAGACTAAATTATAACACACAGGTTGTGAAATTTTTCACAGCCCTGAGAGAAGCAAACCAATCTCATGCTGAAAACTTGCAAAGTTTTGCACATGTCTGGTGTGATAAAATTTTAGTTTGACATTTTTCACTCAAAATAGTCTTGGGGGTTAATGAAAAGCGAGATTTCCCCTTCCCTCTCCCCACAAAATTAGACCTTTATATATTTGAAAATCGTGATTTCAAGTTTTTTGCATTTGTAATTTTTTCATGTCTCTAATTAAAGTAATTTTTAAATGTCTAAAGGAAACGAAACATTTTCAATACAGAGCTAAAGCAATTATAATGTCAGAGTAATGTAATATTCTACGAAAAGCAACTAGAAAGAAATTCAGCGAACTCTTCCCTCCCTCCCCCCATTAAATTTATGCTATGGTTGATACAAGCCCAGAAAAGGAAGAAAATTCCAGTTGTCAGCTGGCACATGGAAACTTGAAACCATCCCTTGATATGTCTAAGTGACAGAGTACCTAGAGTTTGCCATCTGACGGCTTGATCCTACCTATCCCACTGAAGTCAAAAGGAGTTTTACAATTGATTTTCATGTGAGAAGAATCAGACAGAGAGAGAGTTCCATGCCAGGTGTCAACTCACAGGAGCAGGGCTCAACAGGGTGGTGGATTTGCTTCAAGATTAGGGATAGTTGCTTTTATTAATCTCACTACGTCATTACTATTACAGGCTTAATACTGCCAGATGGTTACACAGCTACTGCAAAGTAATATGCCAATAAGAATAGGCAGAGCAATGAATAAGAGTAACAGGCACTTGGAAATGCTTACGTCCCTTCAGTCTGCAGAGTTCTGTTCCGGTCACCTCACACCAGGCTGCAGTGGACTTGGCTCCAGCTGGGGGGATCCAGGGCACCCTTTGAGATCTATGTCCCTGGTGAGACTCCCAGAGGGGAAGGTCTCCCAGTGATCTTATACTTTAGGGCTACGTCTAGACTGACATGATTTTCCGCAAATGCTTTTAATTGAAACGTTTTTCCGTTAAAAGCATTTGCGGAAAAGAGCGTCTAGATTGGCACGGACACTTTTCCACAAAAGCACTTTTTGCAGAAAAGCATCCGTGCCAATCTAGACGCGGTTTTGCGCAAGAAAGCCCTGATCGCCATTTTTTAAATCGGGGCTTTTTTGCGCAAAACAATACCGCGTTGTCTACACTGGCCCTCTTGCGCAAAAGCATTTGCGCAAGAGGGCTTTTGCCCGAACGGGAGCAGCATAGCATTTCCGCAAGAACACTGACAATCTTACATGAGATCGCCAGTGTAATTGCGGAAATTCAAGCGGCCAGTGTAGACAGCTGGCAAGTTTTTCCGCAAAAGCAGCTGCTTTTGCAGAAAAACTTGCCAGTCTAGACGCAGCCTAGCTGTTTACCGAGTGTGTGAAAGTTGGCCCAATGACATTCTCACAGGGCTGAGAACCAAGGTTATGTTATTTATCCCATCTGCAGTTCTCAGCTAGCAAGCATAGGGAGTTTCATCTGATGAAGGCCGTCTGATAAAGTACACCTGTTTTCTTCGCCAGCAGGGCTCATGGCTGGCCTAGAGGAATATAAATTTAATCCCTGCAGACCTACATACAGCTTTTTATGTGACACCAGTTTACATAAACTGGGTACAAACTGGCTGTAAAGTAGCACAGCTTACTCACTGCATCTACACCTTTAATTGCAGCCAACACTGGTGAAATACTATTACCCCATGAAATATTAACACTGCTTTGATACAATTGGGCTGAAGGCTAATGTGACAACTCTAATTCAGCATGTCCTCACTCTCCATTAATTTGTCAAGATAAACATTATTTTAAACACCGATGTGTGCTCAATAATTTATTTCTAAAAGTTTACACATTTTGGCTGCTCAGTTTAACAATCTTGAAATCTCATAGTTAAGGCCCACTGAAAAAGCATGGACTTAATATAGTTCAATGTACTGCTACTTAGAACTTCCCATAGGACAATAATCTACACTTTAATACAACAAAAGAGTAGCAGTTATCCCATCAGATATAGCATCAAAGTTATAGTGCAATGAAGTTGCTTCCTGCAGGTGAACTGTACTTTCATTTGACAGTCACGCTCACTGCCTGTCCAAACGCAACATAACAAGCTGCTTCAGTTGACAGTTTATCTTTCATATGACTAAATAAATAAAAATTCTAGACTGACTGTCTTAGAGTATCTTCCATCTCAATAAAGCAATCACTAAAGCCAAACCTATCTATAACAGGCAGATCTGACAAATTCTCCTCCTCTTCCTCACCCCCCCAAGAAAAAAATAGTAGCTTCTTTTTAATTTAGTTGAAAGTTTTGTATAAATGAGTATTAATATCTGTCCTTTAATATAATGGCATATTTCCCTTATAAAATCATTAATAGAAAATAAAGCTCTAATTTTTGTCCTTCGCAAATGTGCCAGAGGCACATTATTATGGATCAATATTGCTGTTTCAATTTGTAATAGGTGGCAACAAAGCCCTGATATCATTTATGTAACAATAATACTCTTCCCCCTTTGAGAAAGAAAGGTAAACAATATACATTGATCTCCAGGACACTATAAGACTTGGTCTCTTTTAAGTGTTTTTCTTCTGATATTTACAATGATAGAGCTCCCATGAAGTTTAATAACATCTATTTCAAGTCAAAATTCTGTAACTGCGTCATCCATATCTGTGGGTGCTGAGAGCCTTTGAAACAAACTGTAAATCCTGTATACGATGGAAACTATTTCGAGCCAGGGGTGTGGCGGCAGCACTAGTTCCTATGCAAGCATGTACTGCAGTTGGGAAAGGTGGCAGTCCCAGTCTTGTAAAAACTTCCCAAGTGGCAGTCCAACACTGAAGATACTAACAGCACACAAAGATGGGCAGGATTATGGGAAAGTTAACACATTTACCAGATTGGTATCTGCGCTAAAAAAATAGTGAAATTAAATTCACAGCAATCAACATTCTAATTCAGAAAAGCGCACCTCATTTAGGAATTCAAAAGGTATGCAGGTTGAACCTCTCTAGTCCAGCAACATTTGGCATGGCTTTAGTTAGCCAGGTGGACACTTATCATGGGTATGGCCAAGTTTCCCATGGTCCCCTAGTTTGTTTACAATCACCAGTTGTTTACAATCTCTCAGTGTTCTGTCCTGCTTTTTGCTCTAATTTAACTCTAAGGATGTGTCTAGACTACAGGGTTTTGTCGGCAAAAGTGGACTTTTGTTGACAAAACTATACCGGCGTCTACACTGCCACCGAATTCTGTCGACATAACGTCAACAGAACTCAGCAGTTTTGTCGACAGTGGTAAACCTCATTCTACAAGGAATAATGCTTTTTGTCTACAGAAGGCGTTATTGCATCTACACTGTCCTTTGTGTCTATACTCTCATGTCAACAAAGCGGCTTGCTTTGTCAACAGAACTGGATGTAGTCTAGACGCTCTTTGTCGATAGAAGCTTTGTCGACAGTATCTGTCGACAAAAGCCTGTAGTCTAGATGAACCCTAAATGTCTAAGCACAGTAAGCAGTGGAAGAGTTGGTAATGTTGTTAGATAATATTGACCTCTCGGAGTTCGGCAAATTATTTGGTTTGGCACCAGCTGGACTAGAGACATTCAACCTGTATACTTTTTCATCATGGGTGGGTAATTCTATAGTGTCACATGACAACTTTGCTTCCTTGAAACAGTAAATCAAGTGAGGGAAAAACCTGTTCTTTATACTGTTTCAAGGAAAGGGGTAGAGAATGGATAGTGATTGAAGGGATAGTTTGTACAGGATTACTGTTCACAATAAAACCTTCCACACCCTCATTTTCAATTACAATGTACATGAAACCAGTCCATTATTAGAACAGCTTCTTTCCAGAAATATATATTGCATTGAAAATACACATTATTAGGAGGTACTGCCTTCAGGATCCCCAGCTTATTGAATATGAGAGTAAATGCCAGCTGTACAACTTAACCCATGTTAGCTAGCCATTCCCACAGTGATACATAGTCTTTAGAAATGAGTTCATGGAACCTTAAGAGACTAACAAAAATATCTAGAATTGTGAGCTTTCATGGGTAAACCCCACTTCATCAGATGAACTGGAGTGGAAATAACAGAAACCAAGATAACATATATGTAACAGCAGAAGACATAGACTTTATGTGTCCCGTATAGCGTTTTTGGTGTGGACATACAGAAGTTAAAGATGTTTAGAAGTGAACCTCTTTGCACCATCCAGGTGCTTTATTGCATCTGTATCAGAAATCTAATTGGGAACGGGGTGATAAAGGTTGACTGAAATCTTCAGAGAGATTATCTCTGAGTAGTTGGAATTCTTGAGCAACTTGCAGGAAGGGTGCCTGATTGCTAAGTCTGTCTAAAAGAACTTATATTAGGATACTGCTGCTGGTTATTCATATAAACTTTCAATCTCTGATTTTTGGGGAGACTTTCTGGTTCTCAAGTTACATAAAATATTGCCTCCAACAGCCTTAGCCTATATTCATCTTTCAAGAAAAGTAGAATTATCTTATTAAAGAATCTGTTACAATAGATGTATATTAGTGTACAGTCTTTAATAGTGCAGTGGGAAGAACAGGAAGGGAGAGGGATAGACAGAAATCTTCTCTAATCCTAAAGGGGTTTTAAAGTTCAATTCATGAGTATTTGACAGAATCCAGTGGAACCCAGTGTGCCATCTGTTTCTTCAACTTTATCTCTATTTTGCTTTTTAATTAAAACAAAACAAAACAAAACAAAACCAAAAAAACTCTCTAGGCTCACAGTAGAAATACAGTTTTTTGCTGCCTAGCACTTCAGTTCAGGAAAGCATTTAAGTCCTGTATGGAATAGTGATGCTTTTATGTTAATAATTAGCTCCACGACTTTTCCTGTGTAATTACTGCACTTTTAAAGACAACAAAAGAACTGGAACTTTTATGTTTGTATTTGTAGACACTCCATGTACAAATTATAAATACTTCAGCACTGATCCAATAAAGCACTCAAACAAGTTTCGTTATGGCACTATATAGCATTATTTTGGTTTATACTGCATCCACTGAACCATGTATTATTTGTCTATTTAATTTTTCCTTGAAATCCTCTCAAAGAATCCCTGCAATGCTACTTCCAGATTATCCCAATGTACATATAAAGTTTCAATATGGCTTAACATCTCAGTATTTAAGTAGTAAAGGAAGAAGATAAGGCTTTGTAAACATCCCAGCACTACCATAAGCAGACACACAAACCAGTAAGCTGATAACTTATTGATAACCAAGTTGGGTGAGGTAATGTCTTCTATTGGACCAATTTCTGTTGGTGAGACAAGCTTTCCAGATACACAGAGGTCTCCGTCATTTATGGGAAAGGTACTCAAGGTGTCACAGCTAAATACAAGATCGAACGATCATAATAGACCTATTATGATCTCATCTGCCATGTCAAAATGTTAGGGTGGAGACACTCCCATGAGAACAATGGATATGTTATAATCTCAAATCAGTCCCTCATCTCTGACCCCACAATCGGCCCGCTGGTATTGACCTCCCCCGTTACCAATGGTCCCTGTTGAACTGGTTCCAGAACAAGCAAGGGCTCTGTGCAGCCCTGCCATATTGCTGGGGCCTTCGTGACTGCCCTTTGTGCAGCTGTGGTTCAACAGACGATGACGCACATTGTTGATGAACGCTCGCTGTCTAGGTGCAGCCATGGTCTAGAACTGCATTATGCCACTGGAGATGCCATCGTTTGGCTAGAGGACTATCCACACATTAAATGAATAACATGGAACAGATAGTTTAAGCAGCTAGCACATATTCTAAAGGACCATTCAAGGTAAAGCATTCCATTAACACGCCTGTAGTCCTATGACAAAAAGGAGGGTTAGTAAGTTTCAGAATAATCTGATGAATGACCAAACTCTTCCCCCCCATCATCTGTAGAGAACACTTTTCACAAAGTAGTCAATCTATATCTGACCTCTCAGTCCTCATATTCAACAGAAACCTGTACAACACACTGACTGAAAATACAAGCCTGGGAGCTTAAATTCGTAACGTTGCGAGACCCTAAAAAATCAAGGTCTTAATAGACACTGTATTTATATTTATTACAACATTCTGTAACCCTCTAACCCCCCTTTCAGTCCTATGACTACTGACATATTAAGGGGAGACTTCACCTTGAATGGTCAGTTAGAATGTCCTAATTACTTATGCTAAATTATCTATTCAACCTTTCATTTAGCTGTCATACTCAGATTACCTTTTCCAGACATGAGATAGGCTTGTCTCTCTCACCAGCAGAAGTTGGTCTAATAAAAGATACTACCTCACCCACCATGTCTAATACCCTGCAATTGACAGCTCCAACACCACATACCTATTACTGAGAACCACGCATTTGTAAATACTGTCTTAAAGAGTGTCTAATTGATAGCACTTCTATATCAGTCTTCTAGATTGCTCAATTGTTTATGGACTTAACAGGATTTAAATACTTCTCTTTACAACATTTACTCCCAAAGCCCTTGTATAAAAACCAATAGGTGGAACTGAACCTGGGACCTCTGGAGCTTAGTGCATGAGCTGCTACCACACAAGCTAAAAGCCAGCTGCCTCTCTTAGTTCAGGCTATAGAGCCAACTGATTATTCTCTCTGTATGTGGTCTCAGTGCCATTAGATGTGACAGTACACCACACCCAAATGTGAGTTACACTTGCATGAAACAAGACATGCAATTAATCAACTAATCGATTGGTCCATGGAATTTCCATCGACTAGTCAATTAGTTGATAAGCGGGGGAGCCAAGGTGGGGTTAGCTCCCGGCCCCAGGAGCTAACCTCACTGCGGTTCTGCCTTTTAAATGTATTAAGAGCCAGCGAGCTCTTATTTCATTAAAAAAGTTGAAGTGCAGCCTGGGGGACCCGGCGCAAGCTGGGACAGCTTATTCCCAGCTCACAACGGGTTCCCCCTCCCGTGCTTCTACTTTTTAAATGTCATTTTTAAGCTGGCTTCCACTCCCAGAGGGACTAATCGACTATCTGATAAACTTATGCTAGTCTAGTCGCTTACATCCCTAACTTCCAGTACTAAATGATCTTATTTTTCTATTAGGGGTTTTTTTTTTTTTTGCATAAAGAATATTTATATGCTGTTACAGTTGTATACATTTCGAAAAGAAACATAAGTACCATTTAGAATGTAGTGGTCCAAGAGTAATTTTAACATACCAGCTGAATGAGTTTGTTTCAGAAATATATTATTTTCTTTCTGAAAGTTTCCTTATGTCTGAAAAAATAAGCTATTGAGTACCTATTCCTGTTAGAAGTATTTTTAAGTCATTCACTACTAAAGTTTGGAGAAAAGATTAATTGAAACTATTAGTCAAGTTCATCAGGATAAGTTGTAAGGAAGCATTATTTAACTGCTTTAGACCAATATATTAAAATAAAACCAAAAGATAATAAAATCAAAGCAATACCTAGCAGTTGCAGGAAAGCACACTGTAAAATACAGTGAAACTTTCTTACAGTAAAGTGGTCTCCCCCTACCCTCCAGAACTTCTCAGAGTGGACCAGATCCTGCATCGGGATTGTTCATGTACTGGTTCACTGACTTTACTAAACAAAAATGCAGGTATAAGGGCCTGCAGAATCACAACTGTAGTTGGCATGTTGCAATGCATTGGAACAACCTAAGAGTTTCACTCTGCTTGAACTTTCATTATTTAATGGAATAATGCATTCATTAGTCACTATTTAGTAAGGCTTTTGATACCGTCTTACATGACCTTCTCATAAGCAAATTAGGGAAACGTAGCCTGGACAAACCTACTATAAAGTATGTGCAAACTGTACTCAGAAAGAAGTTGTTAATGGTTTACAGTTACAATCAAAGGGCATATTGAGTGAGGATCTGTAGGGATCTGTGCCGAACGTGGTTCTATTTAATATCTTCAAGAATGAGTTAGGAAAAGGCACTGAGAGTATAGTCAAAGTCTGCAAATGATACAAAGCCAGGACGGGTCACAAAGTACTTTGCAGGACAGGATTAGACTTCAAAATTATGTTGACAAATTGGAGAAATAATCTGAAATAAATAGGATGAAATCAATAAGGACAAATTCAAAAGTATTTCACTTCAGAAGGAATAATCAATTGCACCAATACAAAATGAGAAATGATTGTTTAGGAAGGAGTACTGTAGAAAAAGATTCTGGGGCTTATAATGGATCACAAACTGAATATAAATCAATAATACAATACTGTGGAAAAAAACCAAGCATCATTCTGTAATGTATTAGCCAGAAGGAAGATACAAGACACAATCTTTCCACTCAGCATTCATAAGACTCCAATTCTGGGCACCTCACTTCAAGAAAGATGTGGGAAAATTGGAGATAATCCAGAGAACAACACTAACGTCTAGGAAACATGACCTATGGGGAAAGACTGAAAAAAAATGTGTTTGCTTAGTCTGGAAAAGAGAAGACCGAGGAGGGTGGGGGAAGAGGAGATAAGATAGCTGTCTTCAAATAGGCAAATCATAAAGATAGGAGTGATAAATTGTTCTCCTTATCCAATGAAGACAAGTAGTAGGCTTAAATTACAGCAAGGGCGATTCTGATTAGACATTAGGTAAAACTTTCTGTCAGGGTAGTTAAGCACTGGAACAAATTACTTACAGAAGTGGTGGCATCTCTATCATTGGAGGTTGTTAAAACAAACCCCTTTTAGGGATAGTCTTGGAGACAATACTCAGCCTTGCCTCAGTGCAGGGGACTGGACTAGAGGACCTACCAAAGGCCCTTCCAGTCCTATATTTTTATAGTTCTAGATCTCAAATCATTTTAAAGTAGGTTTCGTAGCCAGCCAATGTACAAAACTGCTGAAAAATACATCAATATTTGGAATGAGATCCAAGCTATGAGTCAGTTTAATCGCATAAGCAAGAATGGCACACCAATGAAAAACACGACATAAGTAAAACACTAAGACTTTATTAAAAATCCAAAATTTATTGCAAATTGTACTTTGCTTCCCTCCTTTCTTCATTTTTACATGATTTATTGATATCCATGATTTTTTCACAGATGTACTTGTTGACTTTGGAGAGTCTCTGTGCAATTTCAGTTTCATCCCCAGTTTCTTGTGCTATTCTGTCATACAAACATTCTGGGGAGAAAAAGAAGAAAACAGCAATTATGATTAAGAAAAGAAATTTAGCCCTGTTCTGTAAGTCAGTACAGCAAATAAAACATGCTCACAGAACTATAGAGCCAACACTTCATAAGCAACTTGTATTTATGTTAAAATTAGTATTCTATTGTACAAATGGGTTCTCTGATTCATTCGTTTGATCCCCTTTATCCAGCACAAGTTTAGGCTTGCCATATTTAAATGTCAGGCATAAGAAGTTCACAAGTTAGGATGACATTGCACTGGCCTCATGAGTAGAAATGGGGGTAGAGCGAAACTCATATGGTTTCACTCCTACCCCCTCTGTTGGCAATGCCAACCGTAACCCCTTCATTTGTCCACATCTCCCAGAACAGTCTTAGAGCTTTCTTCCAGATGCCATGGAACAACCCTAATGAAGATGATATGCCAGGACACTACCCTTTCCTCCTTCAAGTGACTTCTACCATCACACTTACAAGACATTAGCCTTAGTCAAATAAGTAAGGAAGAGAGGCAGAAGGAGATAGGGGACATTTCATATTTAAAAAAATATATTATATAATATACATTAATATGGCTATATCTTGATTATATGTCTCTTCCCACCTATTTGTATTTGCTTGGTTTACTAGACTGGAGTGGAGACCACCTTGCTTTGGTTTTGTACAGTACTTTGCATACTGTGTGCTCTGCCCCACTGGAATATAAATACAAAATAATTAATAAAACTAATAATAAAACTAATCAATGAGGTCTGTGGGAGATAAGACCACTCCCGCCCACCATGACAATTGGCAAGTTGCAGGATCTAATCTACTTTTTTGTAATTAAGAGAGGTGGCACTCTACACTTTCAGCTCTTTAAAATCAGGTGTGCCTTTTGTTTTATACCTGAAATAGCCTCTATTGTTGTGTAGGCTGCTAGTAATAAATTGCTTCCCAGATTGATTAAACAATCTCTGCTTTGCTTCGCCTATTAATCAATTTTAGCAACCATTTTATTGTTTCATATACTAGAAAGCTATAGAGATTATTGCTTAATTAACAAGTTTTATATCATTGCTAATGCATCGTATTAAAATGTTATGAAAATTAAGTATTATACATGCTTTGTAGTTCATTCTGAAGCTGCTCAGAAGTTTTATAAATGATTATATTTTGCATTAACAAGGTTTGTGCATCAGACTTTTTATAACTTCTGTATAATATGCTACAGATTAGAGATATTTAAGCATCAAGAGAGATTAGCCACATTAACAGCTAATTCTGTCTTTCTAAAATGTATTTGACACAACCTATTCTGAGACTAGAAAATGGCGAAAGTATCTGACAACGTGAATTTCATGGACTTTCTATTGGAAAATGTATTGACTATTATAAAATAAATAAAATAAAACCAATTAGCAGGCAGACTGATAGCCGGGACACCAATATGAGGTAAATTATTATTTGAAATAATTCCCCTATTGTTAGCTGCATTAACTGAAACACGGACAGACTCGTGCACAAGACAGAATATTACATCACTACAGAAACCTCAGTAATATACTACTTAACTATTAGTAATAAATAGGAGGTATCAAACCAAGTGACCTGCCACATAAATGCAGACAATTACCATACCCTGAGCAAGGGCTGAAATATGAGTTGTATCAATTCAGAATTTTGCCTAGGAGCCACTATGACTCATACATACCCAGTGAGTCACTATTCCTCCTCTGTTTCCTTCTCCTCTGCCCCCCAGAGGGCTACCAGGGGCAGTAATTTACTGTTGGTTTAGCTACTGACCCAGGAGCTGGTTTCCCCCTGTTCCTGGCCATCCAGCTATATGGAGGAAGTAAGTAGACAAGAAGCCCTACTGTCTCCAATGCTCCAATGTAACTGGACCTGAGATTTAGGAAGTCTGCACAGATGTGCAAGAGATAGTCGCACTCCTTTGTTTGGGTGCACAGTCCATGTTCAGCAGGGCCCAGTGACACAAGAACATTTTTAAGAGTGGGGGGAATAGAAATCCAGTCCTCTTATCCTTGTCCACTCCCTTTCCTCCAGAAGAGGCCAGCAGCAAGCCCCAGCCCGTATGGCTGAGAGCTAGGACCCCAGGAAAGGAGCATACAGTAGAGCCCCCTAGCATGTAAGGTGGCATCCGGGACCCCGGCCTTGGCACAGGGCTGGCAGCAGGGCTCCTAGCACGGTGGGGCAGTAGTTGGAACACCAGGCATGGGAGTGGTGGCCACGGCCCCGGTGCTTGGAACCAGCAGCAGAGCCCCCAGTGCATGGGGTGGTGGCCAGGAGCCTCCATGCCCCAAGTTCCTGTGCTAATGACAAGGTCCTGCACTTGGTATTATGACATTTCTCCGTGTAGTGTGCTAACTTTTGAACACTGCATTCAATCCATTTCAAAGTTTCAGGGCCTGATCTAGGCATCAATTGGCATTACCTTATTGATTAAGGTACAAATCAGGAAACCAAAAAAGCCTGAGTTAGAGGAAGATAGCAGGCCGACAAACTGCCTCATGTTGCAAGCAGAAGACTCCCTCTGGAATCCACAATCCGTATCACAGGCAGCAGTTTAACTGGCAGCTGAGGGGAGACTGACTGTAGTGGGAAGTCTAACAGAAATAAGAGCACTTTATAGAGAGCACTTTTAGAGGAGGTAGCACCTGGAGGGGGAGCGAATGTAATGACCTGGACGGGGTGTAGTGAAGAGGCATGAGTAGGTCAAGCAAGAAGCTACAGGTGCGGTGAATAGAGACTGTTTATAATGAACCCAGAGTTTCTCCACAAATATCTTCTTCTCTGGAAGGAAAAGGGACCCTGGTGTCTGTGTAAGTGATCCTCAGCCAGGGCTGGAGGAAGAGAGTTCTGATGGGGATGGGGTATGAACTAACAGTACATTAATATGCTGCGCTTTCTTACTGCATGTACAACTCATCCTACAGAAGCAACAGTGTGCACTCTTTAATGATCTTGTCCGAAGCCAGCATAAAGGGGGATGACAAGTTACCAACATCAAAGAGCCCAATTTAGATGTACCAGCCAGGCTACAACCCTTAATCAGTAAATGAGTATTAGGCAGAGATAACGAACGAGGAATGAAGATTCTTCATGTCTGCTTTAAAGTTATATTGGAATGGAAATTCCCCCAGCAAAAAAATCACTCACTAAAAACAAAAACAAAAACCCCACACTCCATTACTGATGCAGGTATTATCTTGTCTTTTTATATTAACCTAATCCATCCAAAGATTGTACTCTGCCACTGTAGTATTTGGGCACTTGACATGTTATTTTTAAATACAAGTCCCCCACCCCTTTCCAATGTACAAGAAACAGCTGGATTAGTTTATAGTGCTAAATGAGCCTTGAGCAGAGGATCAAGAGGAAGTTTCTACCTTTCTGTCTTGACTTCCCATATATTTCCCCTCTTTTCTTTTTTAGGAACAATGTAAATTCTCAGGTCTGAAACTGGACTATTGCAGTTCACACTTCTGGAGACTGACTCCTTTGAGAAGGTCACTCATCTCAGACAGAGTGGAAGATAGAAATAAATTCACAGGCAGCACACCTACAGTCCTTGCCCTAAAAGTCCATCTTCTGTTTGCATTCAATAGTCTTCATACAGTGATTTGGTGGAGAAACCTGCCCCCTGTCCTCCTGATAAGGCCAGGTATGTCTATGCTACTAATTTCTGTTGACAAAAGTGTTGCCAACAGAACAAAAATCGGAATTTCATGTACACGTTTGCTCTTTGTTGGCAGATCGTGTCCACGGTGGGGTCACCCTCATCAAGATCAATCCAGCTTCGGTTGTTGGGTGTTGCAGGAAGATGGAGCAGATTGTGGTGCACCTTGAGACTGGCCTCAGTGTCCTAGGATGCACGGCTTTCTGTCCCAACACGCCATCAGCTTCCGGCTTCTTTCGTGGCATTTTTGCAATGGCCCTTCTTTGCTGTACACCCTGCATCTCCTGTGCTCTGTTTAACTGCACTGCCTTCACCGCAATGTTATCAAGAAGTTTCTAACCAAAGAGGATTCGCAGGCGAACAATATTCTGCATGATATGGATAGGAGAATGGTAACCTTTCACAGAACAGCTGCATAGGGTAGACAGAACTTTTTGGCTTGAAAAACAAGCACTAAATGGTGGGATTGTATCATAATTCAGGTGTGGGATGAAGAATAGTGGCTACAGAACTTTTGGGTGTGAAAAGCCACCTTCCTGGAACTGTGTGCGGAGCTCGTCCCAACCCTGTGGCACAAGGACATCAAAATGAGAGCTGCTCTATCAGCAGAAAGGCATGTGACAATCACTGTAGAGAAGCGGGTGACTCTGGACTGCTAGTGGTTGGTCATGAATTAATTTGGAGTAGGGATACATTAACGCAAGCATGCAGGGCAATAAGTCACATTCTGCTATCATGACTCTGAGAAATGAATGTGAAATCATGGACAGCCTTCAAGAAATGGGTTGCCATAACTGACCACCTTTCAACAGAATACATCAATGAGAGGGGGTACCTGCAGCTGTTGCAGGTGCTTGTGGATCACCGTGTGTGTTTCACTGACATCAATGCGAGGTAGTCCAGGAAGGTGCATGATGTATACATCTTCAAGAACACCAGCCTGTACAGAAAGCTGAAAGCTGGAAGCACCAAATCTCATTACAGTGGAGAATGTTGAAATGCCCGTAGTGATGGTGAGAGACCCAGTGCACGCCTTATAGCTGTGGTTCATGACACTTTACGTGAAACACCTGGACAGCTAAGATCCCTCTAAGCTGTATAGTTGAGTGGCTGCTCAGCAAGTTACCAATGTCCTCGACACTGCCGGGCTGCTCCTGGAAGACTCCTGTTTGGTGGACAGTGTGGGAGGAGGAGCACTGAGGCCAAGGATTTCCCCTTCCCCTATATCCTTTCTCTGCAGAGCAGGGGAAGAGACACAACAGGACTCAGGAATGGGATAGAGTGTGCTGGTAGCTGCTGCTGTACTGCTTGAGAACTGATCTACTTAAAAGAGCAACGTACAGCAGCGAATCATAGTCCTGAACAGAAACAGCAGTGTTTAGGATTTTAGTGAGGCTCCACTAATTGGGCTGCATTTTGCCATCATATGAAATGTTGTGCTTTAATTAAAACAATCCCTGAGTTTCTGTCTTTCCCCATTGTGAATACAGAGTCACAACACTATCAATTGATGTGTAAACACTAAAATGACAGTAACCACCACCTGCCTCTGCTGGAGAGAGAGGGTTGGGTCCTCTGTAGAATAAGGGGGAAAATGTTCTTTACAGTGAGGTATGTGCCCTAGGAAATGTATTGTCTCACCTTGCTACATGCTGCCTGGGACTGGGGTAATGGCCTGACTTCTCAACAGGCTCACACTCTAGGTCAGAGCTGTCACCCAGGTTTCCGCACTTTGGGCATACAAATATTTTAAAGTTTTAGTTCCCTGACTAAAACTCACAATGGAACGAGGCTGCTCCACTTCTCCAGGAGTGTAAGGGGATGCTGTGTATACACATTTGTTCTTCAAAATCATTCTGCTGTGCCCATGTATACACACTGGGGCTTTAAGGAAAAGTATCACAGAGTGAGTGTTAGCAATACTGATTACCTGAAGGATGTCCCAGGGCAGCTAAAGTCCACTGAGAAATCCTGATAAGCTGCAAATGTGCTTAAAAGAGCAACACTTCTCTGTCTGTCTGTCACACACACACACACACCTCAACACATTCTTGCTTTATTTTTATTGTTACTTCAGATACTTCCTGCAATGCACATATTTTGCTGTAAGTTTATTCTTTTGAAGTGCTGTCATTTGAGTTATTGCATTCTATGTATTTCATACTTTTTATTTCTGTCTTATGCTTATATTTAATTCTTTGAGTAGTGAGTTCTAAAATGGCTAACCTGTCCCTGATGAAGCGATTATCCCTATGGTAACTTTTAATAAATACAAATTAAATCTAGGTTTTGTGTTTCTATTGGTGGTGCACATCTGCACATTACCTCATTAATTTGGTACACAACAAAATCCATTTTGCATATATACGTATGGAAAAAATTAAACTGAACATTGCTGGATAACAGTAAAGAGCAGTTCAACGACAGTCTGAGTCAATGCTGGATGACAGCTGACTATGCCTTTGACAGATTAAAGGCATGCTGGTGATGCCTCTATGGCAGGTTAGATCATAATGAAGATAATATTCCCATGGCCATTGCCATAGCCATGTGCTATATATTGCATAATCTCTGTGAAGCTAAGGGTGAAAGGTTTGCTCTAGGGTGGAGTGCTATGGTAGACCACTTGGCTGTTGATTTTAAGCAACCACATACCAGCGCTATCAGAGGAGCTCAGAGGCGGACAATTTGAATCAGGGGGGCTTTGAGGCAGCACTTTGACAATGAGCACTAGTTATGTAACCCTCTGTCAGAGATGCTTCAATTTATATTACCTGTAGTTTTCCTAGGAGGCAAGGCTGACATTTGGGGTCTTATAGATCAGTAAAAAAAAAGATTAACGTGTCTGTGCATGTATTGATAGTGCCTAAAATCTCAATTTGTAGAAAACTAATAAAGACAATTTACCATTATACATGTTTTCTTTTATTGCACAAGAAATAGCACACACAGATGTTTGGCTGGAAAGGAGAAATGAAGGAAGAACAGACTTTCACAATGGTGTGTAGGTCCACTTATCATAGTGAAAGTTGTCTGAGGAGGTGGAGTGAAGGGGAAACCAAGAAGTCCTGGAAAGTGGAAGGAATGTGCGGCCAGAGTTTGGGAGAACATGGAAAAAAAGAGTTCTGAATGTGTTGCAGGGGAGACCGAGGACAGATCTGCTCAATCTGCAGAATTAAGGATGTCAGCATCTGTGTTTGCTCCTCCATTACTTTAATTATCTGCTCAGTTGAATCCTTAAATGCATGATTCTCTTTTCTGCCCTGCTGTTCAGCTTCCCAGCACTCCTTGCGTTCCCTTTTTTCTGCACTGGCGCACTCCAGCACCTCCCAGAACGTGTCTTCTTTCCTGCTTCTTGGATTCTTCTTTATTTGCTGGAGACACTTGGTCGGGGTGTGTGGAATGTTCCTGAGGGCCACATCTGGTGAAGCACATGGGACAATTCATAGAAGTGGGACTGTTAAATTCACCAACAGCACTGAAACATTTCAGTTAGATACACCTTTTGCAACATTGCAAGCACTTTCTCTCTGATCCCAGCTAGGCACACATCTCTGAACACCCAAAGCACGGCGCGTGTTGGCCAGGTGGGAGGCAATGGAGAAGCGGGACACTCCACATTGAGAAAAGAGCACACACTCGTTCAAAGGGTTGTAGTGCAGCGTTCTAAGGAAAAATTGGGCTGGGGTCATTCTGGCAGATCTCTCACTGCTAAGGGTAAACAGGGAAACTAGAGTATATCAGCTTCAAGCATTTGGTTTCTGTCCTACTCCTTACGCAGCTTGCCTATATGCCGCTTTGATCCCTGTCCAAGTGATTGCCAAATGGCACAGGAAAGTTTCCTAGAATAGGAGAAGGACCGAAGCTGCACTGCCACGGAACCTGTGGCAGAGGATTAACGAGTATCTCCAGGAAATTTTCCTGGAGAGCTCTCTGGAGAGTCCCATGAAATCTTGGTGTGTATCAACACCCCATTCTGCCATACTGATTAGCTACACAGAAAAATGTCCAGCTTCCAAAAACACAGTCAGCCTCCCATATTTCTATCACCTGAACCCCCTCGGCACAACACAAACCATAGCCACTTACCACCTCATTTATTACTCCCTGAAAAGCAACTGCTGAAACTGACACCGCTGGAATGCATAACAATTTCTGTCTGGCTGCCCGCCCCACCAGGTGACCCCGCTGGGAGGGGCACATCCTCATCTAACTCCACCCCTTCATCAATAACTTTGTCCTCTGGGTTAGATCCTTCTTTTGCTGCCTCCAGGCCCTCTGAAGTATCAACGGGGCTCTGGGCGGTGGAGATGGGGTCGCCACCAAGGATAGTGTCCAGCTCCTTATAGAACTAACAGATCTTAGATGAAGCACCAGAGCAAAGGTTTGTCTCTCTCACTTTATGGTACACCTGCCTCAGCTCCTTTATCTTCACTTTGCAGTGCAGGATGTCTTGATCACAGCGCTTTTCGCACATGGCTAAAGAAACATGGCCTTAGGTATCCCAATTTCTATGGCTCAGCTGCAGTTAGGACTGCACAGCCTCTCCTCATATACTGATCACATCCAGTGGCTCCGCAGAGGTAGAAGTGTGAGGGCATTTGGTGTGATAGCCCGCTGTGGTCATCTGGGAAGATGCAATGAGACCGTGCCACACTGAACCAGCAGAAAATAGAATTGCAAAAATTCCTGGGGCCTCGAAGAGGAAAGGGAGGAAGGTTGTTTACATGGCTGCAGGGCAGTGGAGTTCAAGCTGCTGAGCAGAGCAGTCAGGATGGGCATTTTAGGACACATAGATGCCAATTAAGTGATGAAACCAAGTGTGGTGTCTATACTGTCATGTTGTTTAGAAAAATGTAGAAGAAAAAGATATAAGTCTCTCATCAGGGTGGATGTAGTCAGTTGCCAAAACTGGGCCAAAAGTCACCTTGCAATGTGTATACGTTCAGTTTGGTGGACAAAAGGCTTTAATCATCATCAGGAATAATTACTTGGTCTATGTGATCATCCATTTCTCTTGGAAAGAATTTCCCAATTATTGCTGATAGAAGTTGGTGGGAGACCGTCAGAGCTATTCAGTGATTTCATTACAACCAGGATATTATGTCACTACTTTACTACTGGTGCTGTGGTAGTGCCAAGAGTCACCAACCAGAAATTGAGTCCTTTTAGCAAGATCTTGAACAAACAAAAGAAAGCACTGTCCCTGCCTCAAAATTCTTATAATCTAAATGAAGGACAAGCCACAAGAAATAAGTATAACTAATTATAGGAGTGAGTTGGGATGAGGGAATTGGAAAGAAGATCACTTTACAACTAATACATGCAGAAATCATGTTTCCTGCTTCCAAAATACAGCCGCTTTTAAGCTGGAATACAGTCGCTACTTAACAGCTTGCAGGAACTCTACATAGCAAATTAGAATAATATCCCACAAACTGCACAGGAAGCTTTAGGAGGCAAAATGCAAAGGCTAAACCCCCAATCTTGATAAAAATTCCATGGAAAATTGGCTCAGTTCTAAATGAGAGAAGACTCTGTAGAACCAAAGACGATTGTTAGAAGTGAATGCAAAATACAAGCATGCTGATACAAAAAACCTGAACATTGTTAGTGACTTAAAATAATGGACAAGCACTGTTTTGAGTCTTTCAGCACCTTGAACATGGGATGCTTCCTCATGGACATTAAAGATTACACAACAATCCTTCTTGCCAGTTAGGATCATTGATCAACATTTCTTGCTGAAATTCCAATTGAGATACAGAAATTGCTTTCTACCTATCTCCTCTCCTTCTAAAAACAGACATATATTTTTACACATATTGTTATGTGTAAAACTTCTATGCCGCACACCAGAGAAGTCTGTATATTAGAGATGGGAAAAGTGAAAGGCTCTTTCACCATGAACAGCTGTAATGTTGTAAAGTTATTCCAGTGCTTGTCAGAAGAGATACACGCATCACAAAACATCCATAAGTTATCAATAAGTTCCATCAGAGAGTGCTGTCTGCAAAGCTCATTTGGGGCCTATCATGCAAATGCCTGCTTTGATATGATGAGTAGGGCAAACCCCCGACATGCGACCGCCCGAGTTCCGACCCCCCTCACCTACAATCATTTTTGTAAGTGCAGAAGGGGCCAAAACCCCCCAACTTATGTCCTTGGCCCACATGTACGATGGCACACGGTGCCTATCATAAATGAAGGTTCGTGTTATGATGCCCCCGACTTGCAACGCTTCTCCAGGAACCAATCATGTCACAAGTTGGGGGCTGCCTGTACCCTGAATTCCCACCAATGACATCTCATAGCACTGGCCCTCGAAGAACTGCACTGTGTCAGCTATTGCAGTAAAAGTTTCTGGTTTTGTAAGAGTTGCAGTTTTTGTTGCAATAGTAACTTTTATTTTAGAGGGTTAATTTTACACATGGTAGATAGCAGCATTTTTCATCTCACTGATTAATGTTTAAACTCCACAGCAGGAACCTAGTTTCCAAGTAACCTACCTCTGACAATGCTTAATTTGTGAGGTGAGAGAGGTGGCTTGGGAACTGCATCTTTCTTTTTTTTGGTTGCAACTCCTGTGACGCTTCTGTTCTTGAGAACATCTGTTCCCCAAATCATTACCGCTAGGTTTTTTGTATACTTTGAATCTCCTTGTGTTACTTGCAGCTGGTGCCATTTCTCTTCATCTACCCAGATTCCACTGCCAAGATGGACCTAAAAGGTAGAAATAAAATAAACAACAATTACTTATCTATGGTACGCAGCACACAACATTGTCCAAGTACTATATGAATACTGATATTAAATACTACAACAACAGTAAGTTAAGACTAAGCAAACTCAGTTTTCCTAGCTTTAAAACCTTTTCCAACATTGTAGGTCAGTAAGTTTGAGTCAAACTCTTACATTTTTTGTTTCGCTTTCCTCTTTGTTTTTCCAGTGCTCTTACTCTTAACTCTTTTTTTTTCAATAGTCTCTCTCCTGAAAGAGTATGATAAAAGGAGCAGAAATAGGACAGAGAAAAATTATAATGAGCAAGTATATCTGGGACTCTCTTTATGAACTGTATTCAAGCCAATCACTTGTTCCAGCCTAATCTGGGGTCAAGGAAAAATTCTCTTAGTACATAACACAGGCTTCGCTCTTGCCAATGAAACACAATTCACTCAAATCACTCTTTGGGAGGTGGTGGGGAAGGCAGCACACTACAGCCAAATACTGGTCCCACTGAAGTCCGTGACAAAGCTCATACTGACTTCAACTGGAGCTGGATTACTCCACCACCCTACTTCAATTACAAGGGTGGTGCTTGGTGAGATGAAAGACGGATTTCAGTGCTTCAATTAATTGTTAACCCTTTGAACCCAAAAGATAGCTTGGCAAGCTTCACAAAACTTCATATTCCATCAATGAAGTTTATTCATCTCTAATGAACTGAACTTCTATCATGAAGAAATACAACAATATTTCTGTACTACTATAAAAGAAACAGGGGAGCTTCTTTCCCTCAAATGTGCAAATGTACAAAATCCTAAATGAAGGGCAGGAGGGAATAATGGATACAATTACTGTAAGAACCCAGAACTCAGAGTAGGGGATGGGCCCAGGTTCCCCTTCTGGCCACAAGTTAAGTGGTATAAATTCCAAGAGGAGGATGTAGCTTATCTGTGAGTCTGAACAAAAGGCAATGTAAAAGGTCCAGAGATGGGGCTAAAGATGCCAGGAAGGGCAAATAGACTATTTATTTATTGGACTCTTTAATACCCTCAAAAAGATTCATTTGGACTTCGTGAATTAGCCAGAAGGCCAAACCATGGAAGACCCATTATTTTAATTTCATATTCAAGGGCTATGTCAAAAACCAAAGGCAATCAAGAGTGCAATGCTGAGTTAAAGGCATAATGGAATGTGCTGTTTTTCTGACACTGTAACCATGTTAAATAATTTGGTAGCTAAAAGGAGCCCAATGGAAACTGACATGGACACTGTTTCTGAAGGGTTCTCCAAATGCGCACTGACTGCATACTGCATCCCAAGAATGGAGTTCTGCTAAGTATGGTATCATTTCTGCAGATTTATGGAAACAAGTTCATTCATTGTGTCCTTTTCTGCGTATTTAATATGTGCATTCACTTCAAACTAGCATTGATCATTCTTTGCCTCCAATTATAAGTTTCAAATATATTTGTATAATTGTCTTTTACTTTGGGATTAGTAGCTGCAACCCCATGCTGTCACATAAAGTCATAAATGTGAGATAGAAAAAAGAAAGTGGTTGAGAACTTAAAAACTGGACAATAAAAAGTCACAAACCTCCCATCATGACAAAACCTAGTAAACAACAAGAACTCTCAACCATATTTTATGGTTGTTACATCATTTTCCTGTGACTCAACAAACATTCCAAATACTCAGAATGGTGTTTGGAGTGATTGTGTGTGCTGCCAGTGTTCAGGAATGGGGGGTTGTGTTGTGCTGGAAAAGATATATGAATTTGTACATATTGTGCACGAGAGGTATATGTTGTGGTGAGATGTGTTGGTTGCATTGAGCATGGGTGGTTGTGTTGATCTGTGTCTAGGGAGTGGTGCACTGACAGATTTGTGCTTTGTGCATATGGCTGTTGCCAAAATACAGTTTTCCTCATACAACCAGTGAAACTGTTGCATGTAACTTGTCTGTAAAGGAGTCAATTGGGTGAGTTACCTCTGAGATCACAGTGCTCTAGAACTTTTGGCATGCATAGAGATACAAGCCTTTCTGTGGCTGTACACCCTTTCGGTGTAATTTGTAAAGCTGAAATGGCTGCGAATTTAAAAACTGGGTGGTAACAGATCACAAAACCCAATGATGGTTTAACCAGATGATATTCTGAATTTAAAAACAAAAAAGCCACCTACCATATTTGTTGGTATTTCTATCATTTCACACCAATTCTAAGACATAAGTTTCAGAATGACACACAGAATGAGCTCCTGGAATTTCATTATATAGATACTACTGTGTTTTGTGAACATTTAGGAAAACACTAAAACACAGTAACAGCTTACAGCAAAGACTCCATAATGCAGTGGTCCCCAACCAGTTGATCTCAATCAATTGGTCAATCTTGGAGCCTCTGCCAGTAGATTGTAGGGTTTCCACCAGATGGTTTCAACAAAAATACCGGATACACTTGACATTATATCACAATCTACATTATATCTTATTTAGAAAATACTGGACATTGTGTTTTCTAATTTATATTTTCTCAATTTGTTTCCCGAACAGAAAGCTCAAATACTGGACTATCCGGTTCAAAACTGGATACCTGGCAACCCTAGTAGATTGTGATCTCCAGTCACTAAAAGTCTGGCAGCACAGCAGGGCATTCAGGCAGGCTGCCTGCCTGCCTGGACCCCATGCAGCTCCTGAAAGCAGCTGGCTCCTGTTTCTGTGGCCCTTGGGTGGGTGGTGGCTCTGCATGATGCCTCCATCCCCAACACTGTCCCGGCCACTAGGAGTTGCAGGAACAGTACTTGCATGCACAGGCAGTGCAGAGAGACCTGCTGTCTCCTCTCCCTTAAGGGCTGCAGCCCAGCAGCTGCTTCTGTGAGTGGCATGGGGCAGGCAGGCAGACTGCCTGAATTCCTTGTTGTGCTGCCTGTGGTAAGCGCTCTGGACTGGAGCTTTCACCTCACACCCCCTCCTGCACCCTTTGCCTTCTCCCATACCCCAACACTCTGTCCCAGCCCAGGAGCCCCCTCCTACATCCAAACAGTCTCTAGAGCTTGTAGCCCTCACTCCTACACCCCTGCCCAAGACTCAGCCAATTCAAACCCCACCGCTGAGAATGTTACCCTGATTTGTGACAATCCCTGAAGGATTTTGGATCTATAAACCACAAATAACACTAACAAAAAAGTAAAACTCATGAAATGCCCAGTGAATTCTAGGAGATTAGAGCAATTTGACCATATGACTCCTATACCTTAACTTCCTTTCCCCCCCCCCCCCAGAACTTGCACCCTCACTTCTACACCCAATCTTCTTGCTCCAGGATAAGCCTGGATCCCCCTCCCACACTCGAACCCCTCAGCTCCAACCCAGAGCCTGAACTCCCTGAGGAACCCAGCCCCTTACCCCAGCCTGTTGAAAGTGAGTGAGGGTGAGAGATGTTGAGTGAAGGAGGAGGGAGGGGGAAATGAAGTGAGTGGGGCAGATCCTGGGTTGATCTGAAATTCACAAAGTGATCTTGTGCGTAAAAAGGCTGGTGACCACTGCCACAATGCATGACATTTTGTAATGAAATCCACCTAAAGCACATTTAAAGACTATTTATAAAGTTTTTAGTTTCAAATACCTTTCCGTTCTCAAGAATATACTTGTCCATTACTGGAACGGGGGCAGGATAGTATGTTGATGTATTTGCTTCCTCACTGAATGTTTTCTGTATCTCAGGCTCAGGCTCAATTGATTCTGGTTTTCCTTTTTCAAGCTCAATGGCAGGACCTACACAGTTAAGAAAAGAAATTGGTCTGGTACCCAAAGAACACAGAATCAGTCATTACTCACCAATGGTTAGCATAGACTACCACAATAATTGTGTGTGTTTTAGAATGGAAATAGGTCCAAATCAACTCTCTAATAAAATCAGGGTAAGAGCTGAGGCTCTAACCCATTCCAGCTTTAAACACTTAACCCTAAATAATTATGCTTAAAAATAACTGTATGTATGGACCACTCAAAGAATATGGGTGAGGTAGCTACAACCTGTACTCAAAGGAAAGATAATGCAACTGAGTTGAACATACAAACCAGAGATAACAACAGTTATCCTTCAAATTAGAATTACTGCATAATTACTATATTTTATCTGTGGATATCTTTCTACATACTTTTCCATGGAAAAAATTAAAAATAGTTAAAATATTCTTTAAATAGGAGTATGTAAAATAAGAATGAAAAGAGATGATATGGACAAATAAATGGACTTGGGAATACTTATGCTAAAATGCCATAAATGTAAGGAGCATCTAAGTGTTGTTAAAATTTAAATTAGAATGTTGATTGCCCGATCTATCAGCTATGCTGATTTGTATTTTAATGTAATCAACAAAAATTAAGCACTGTTAAAACAATGGAAGATTGCTAAGCAGGTGTTTGAGGTTTCTAAGAGAGATTTATCAGTGACACTAGCTTTTTAGAATTTTCTCCCC
This sequence comes from Pelodiscus sinensis, assembly GCF_052426305.1. Taxonomy (NCBI): domain Eukaryota; kingdom Metazoa; phylum Chordata; order Testudines; family Trionychidae; genus Pelodiscus; species Pelodiscus sinensis. The sequence continues at coordinate 8,627,723 of NC_143060.1, forward strand.
CAAAAAGTGATCTTAGAAGTGGCTTAACATTGCCTGTACATGATATAAGTATTATAAGAAAAACTTAAACAACAAATAGTCTAGTAGCACCTTAAAGACTAACAAAACATGTAGATGGTATCATGAGCTTTCGTGGGCACAACCCACTTCTTCAGATGACAGGAGTGTTGGAAGTCCAGTTCCAAGAATAAAAAGGGGGGGGGGGAGGGAAAAAATGGAGGGGAGGAAGAAAAAAAAAAAGAGACAGTGAGTAGATAAGCTTCAGAGGGACAGCAGAGTTAGTCTGTAACAGGAAAGACTTAAAAAACAACAAATAGTCTAGTAGCACCTTAAAGACTAAATAGTTATAAGAGGCTGATAAGAACCATAAGTTTGCACTTGGAAGATAAGCAACTCCAGATTCTACCCAAACATCGAGAACCATTAGCACCTTCATTGGTTGGTTGGTTAAGTCATTAAGATGTGGAAGATAATGTGGGAGCCATCCAATGTCCTGGTTCATAACATTTGCATAAGAATTCAACTTTGTGAATGAAGTTAAGTTCCAACCCTTCTCTGTGTATTTGGCTTGTGGAATTGGTCTGAAAAGAAAGGGCGACTTGGAGATCCATTAATGAGTGTCCAGGAAGATTAAAGTGTTCTCTGAAAGGTTTTTGGGTATTGCCTTTTCTGATTTGGGTCTGATTTGGGTCCATTAATTCTTTCCCATAGAGGCTGTCCAGTTTGGCCAATATACAGTGCAGTGGGGCATTGCTGGCATTTCATGGCATAGATCACATTAGTGGCTGTTCAGTTAAATGAGCCTCTGATTTGGTGGCTGATGTGATTGGGTCCAGTGATGCAATCGCTTGTGTAGATGTGTGGGCAGAGTTGACACCGGGGCTGATTGCAGGGGTGGGTTCCTGGATGATTATGATGAAGGTGTGTTGTGTGGTTACTAGAAAGAATGTGTTTGAGGTTAGGGGGCTGTCTGTAAGTGAGGGGTTATTCTTCACATGGAGCTACTGGGGTGCATTTAGTTTATTGTCAGCTGACACAAGCAACAAGGATCAACAACTCCAGTTCTTTGTACGATTCTATTCTGCAGTTCCAACTATTGGGTTTCTCAGGAATTGAATGTAAATATGGTACCAAAATAAAACCATTGGAAAGACAGCATACTTGGAGTATAGTTCACAGCAGCGTTCAGAGACATCAGCATCATTATACGGAGGTAGATCCTGACAGTGGCACCAAGCAAAGACCGAACACTTCCATTTAAAACTGGCAAAAGCAAGCTTAACTATAGATCATCTGCAAGTGGATAGATCTAAGTGGAATTGTAGAATTGTTTAACCTCTTCCCACGTTTCTTTCATGAACTGAACAAGCAGAGTTCTGATACACAACTATTCTAGAACAGTGATTTTCAGCCTATGATCCACAGACCCAGACTATGTCTAAGGGATCCATGAAGATGATTATGAAAATAAAGTTTGAGATCCAAGAAAAAGACATTCTGGTTTTCTGATCAAACATATACCATGCATAGGGCAAAATTCTAAAGTGGTATTACCACAGAAGTTCACAGTTTAACACCCTTTCCCATGTTGTGTCAAGTGCCATGCTGAGTATGTGCAACAATGATTTCTATTTACTCAGTTTTCGGTCTAAGACTTTTACGGTAGGGGTTTGCTGACCATAGGATGAATTTCCAGTGTGGCTGCACTTCCATTAACATTTTTTAGGGGTCTGCAAATGAAAAATGTTTGAAAACCATTGCCCTAGAGATTGTCTTGATCTATAGGCTGAGAAGATAACCTTCATGCCTTTTCCTGAGGCAAACTCAAATGGCAAGCTCTCTGTTCAATGAGCTCAAGGAAAATAATCCTCAAGATGTAAAATTCTGTGACATGAAGAAAAAATCAAGGGGAAAAAAGTGTGGTACAGTATTTTCTTCCTAGAATGAAAAGTGTTTCTTGGTTTAAACATTTATGCTATTTTCTACTTGGAGGTTTTTTACTGTTTGTTTACAGCCAAGTATATTGACACAGCTGGGGTTTGGTTTCCAGATTTCCCTAAAGAAGAGTAACTGGTAAAAGTCCACTGTAGCAGCAAATCTCAGGAGTCACAAAAATATTGAATTTAACTGATGTTTTATTGCTTGGAAGCCACAGATACAAAGCCTAAAATGCCTTATTTTATGCTCTAAAAGCTTGCCCTCCCCCCAAAAAAACCCATAAAGCTGCATCTAACTGGATAGGCTTCACAGTTCTTTTCACTAACTACTAAAGACTGCATTTTCAGCACAGCATGTTGTGAATTAGACATGCAACTCATTTTATTGCTTTATTGCTAATGGGAGTTGCGTGCCTAATTTGCCATGTACCACACTTTAAATTTACTTTTTAAAGTTTCTCTCTGGAAGCTTTTTGCTTTGGTGGGTTTTTTGTCTTTATTTTTTTCAAAATAAAGGAAGGGAGAGAGTGGTTCAAACCATTGCCCGTGGCCCCTGGGCTCAAGAATGCAAACGCTTATTACATAATAGTGACTTTACAAATACAGCAAAGACCATTCTTAAGAATCTGCAAAGAAAGGAAAGAAACCTTTCTAGTTCACTCCAAAATGTTTGTTTTCGTTCAGGGGACTGTTTCAGAATTACTGGTTGCTCAATATGGAACTACAACAGCTACAGCTGCAGTATCAGCAGATGCTAGGCTTTCCGCAGGCTCTTTCAATGTGTAGATCATCTCATTCTCTCTAACACACACTGCAGGTTTTGATTCTACTTGAAGTATGTGGAGTAGGGATATAAAAAAACATTAAAATAGTTAACTGGTTAAACAGATAAAATTATACCATTTAACCGTTGGCAGGCAGGCCAACGGTGGTCAAGGCTGTGTTACCACCTGCCCTCCTAGGCCGTGTCACAGTGGCCATGTCCTGCTGGAGCCACCAGCCCATCCCAGCTGGGGCCAGAAACCTGCTGGTCTGTGCCAGCATGGCCGAAATCCCACCTGACTGCTTGAGCTGCTGTGGCTGAGGCCAGGGACTTGCCTACCTGCCCGCCCAGGTCACTCCAGTGTGGCTGGGTCCCTGCCTGCTGTGGCATGGCTGGGGTCCTTCCTGGCTGCCCAAGAAGCAGACGGAGTCCAGTCAGCCTGCCAACCCAGACTGCTCCAGCAGGACCAAGGCTAGGGCCCGATCTGGCTACCTTGGTGGCTCCAGCACAGCCAGGGCCGGGGTCAGAGGAGCCAATGCAGACAGAGTCCTACCTGCCGCCCCCATCCAGCTGGTGGGGCTCAGCCAGGGCTGCTCCAGCTTGGCATGATTGGCCATCTAACTGCATTCCGATGAGCCTAATGCTTACCAGGCAGCAGGTTAAGCAGTTAACCTTTTGCATCCCTAGTGTGGAGGTGCATTTCCATTTTGTTGCAGGAGGACTCTGCTTTTCCCCATGTCTACTATAAAGAGAATATACATGATATTGAAGAATCTGGGAAACGTTCGATTTTTATATACTGTTATTGATTTGTTACTGATTTACTGTTACTCGTTGTGCTGCAATAAATGTTCCACATTTGTTCAGTTCCTAGCGCTATCTGCTAATAGGACTCTTTAGCCAGCTCTTTCCTGAGAAAGACAAAGGGTCCAGAAAGCATCTGGATTAGGAATGTGAACATGTATCTGTATTAGAGGCAGAAGGAGAGAAGCAGGAGCCGTTGCACTCCAGGCCCCGCGCATGGACCCCCACATCCGCTTCCCACAGAGGCAACAGTATAGCAGGGGAGGCCAAGAGCTGGTGCTCATAGGGAGCTGGTTTAAAACCCGGTTCCTCACATCAGCTCCCATGGAACTGCCGCCCCCCTGCCCCTCACCGCTGCCTTTGATACAGGGGTGGCAGCAGCACAGGGGAGAGAGGGAGGAGGAGACAGTACACATGTATCAGAGGCAGCAGTGCAAGCGGGGGCGGGGGGCAGATGGGAGTTGGTACACGCAGGGAGCCGGCTTTTAAGTTGGCTCCCCTTGAGCACCGGCTCCCGTGTAGCGTCCTGCCCCTCTCCCCCCCACACTGCTGCCTCTGAAAGCTGGTTCCTACCTCCTCACCCCCCATGTGAACGTGTAACCACTGAACAATTCTGCAATTATGTGTTTACACAGATCAACACATTTTAACATTCCTAAGCTGGATATGGCCATATGAGAATTCTTCTTGTGTGGGCAATTCTGTACCACCATATTCAGATGCTGCTCTACTCCCCGGCTGCATCTAGATTAAAAGCATTTCCAGAAAATCATGCCAATGGAAAAGTTTTCCGTTAAAAGCATTTTCGGAAAAGCGTGTCTAGATTGGCACGGACGCTTTTCCACAAAAGCACTTTTTGCGGAAAAGCGTCCATGGCCAATCTAGACGCACTTTTGCGCAAAAAAGCCCCGATCGCCATTTTCACGATTGGGGCTTTTTTGCGCAAAACAAATCTCAGCTGTTTACACTGGCCCTTTTGTGCAAAACTTTTGCGCAAAAGGGACTTTTGCCTGAATGGGAGCAGCATAGTATTTCCGCAAAAAGCACTGATTTCTTACAGTAGGAAGTCAGTGCTTTTGCGGAAATTCAAGCGGCCAGTGTAGACAGCTGGCAAGTTTTTCCAGAAAAGCGGCTGATTTTCCAGAAAAACTGGCCAGTCTAGACACAGCTCCCCAGTTTAGTTCCCAGGCATGGATGAGGATGTGGCTGAAATGTAGTATGTTCTTGGTAGGCTCCGCTGGGGTTATAGTTCCATTCCTGCTGTAGCCCTAGACTGCTCTTGCTAATGTCGTAACTCAGGATGACACAGACATGGCACCAAGCATGAGGAAGCTGTAACAAGCTCCCTGACAGCCCCACACAGCTGCACTGAACAAAAGTTAAGCAAAGAATCTGGGGGTACGTCTAGATTACATCCCTCTTTCGACAGAAGGATGCAAATTAGGCACTTTAAAATTGTAAATGAAGCTGGGATTTGAATTTCCCGCGCTCCATTTGTGGGCGCTCTTTCGAAAAAGCGCTATTTCAAAATTGAAACCACAGTCTAGATGCGGTTCTTTCAAAAACAGAAGCCCTTTTCGAAAGATCCTGTAAACCTCCTACCTTGTGAGGTCCCAGAGCCGAGGCCCCTGTCCCAAGCCCAAAGGTCAACCTACCAATTTTAGAGTCCCATGCTAGCCACAGGTGCTCATTTGCTGTGTAGGTGTGCATAGCATATACAGCAGCCCCTTACATGATCATGCAGGCCCTTACATAAGGAAAAAATTGTGCCCAGTCAGGTGTATTAGACAGAGGAGAGGGAAGGTAGTCAAAAAATAGTCTCTGTACCTGTGCAGAGGCCTAGCATAATATGATCCTGTCTAGAGAGGTGAATGCCATGGCAGTGCACCCCCTCCAAGCAGAAATAATGCATCTTACATGTCTTCAAGGGTTTTGGTTCAGTGGGTACCTTCTCTCCAAGCCCTTTGCTCCTTGGAGCTCTAGGAGACCATGTACTTCCAGGAAACAGTGCCTTAACATCAGAACAGAGCCCTAACATTTCTTAAATAATAGTGAACCACTAACCATCCTATCCTCCTGATGTATCTGAGGCTGCTGTGTCAGCTATGGCAAGTCATTTCCAAGACCCTTGTATAATAAATTGCACCTCAGTATCATAATGTAAAGGGCTATGAACACGGACATTCACACGGTCAGGGAAGCAGCAAGGTCCAGTAACAGAGAAAGAGATTAACTGAATTCTCTTCTAAATTTGGCCTGCAAGTTTGAAACATCAGCAATAATACACATGTCCCACAGCTGTGATTCATCCATACAAAACAGCTATCATCGTGCACTAAGAAAGTGCAAGTCCCTAGGTGAAACAGAATGCAATTAGTTTGCATTAGCAGTAGCCTGATACAAGTATAACTGCAATAAATTATGTGTAATTTGAAACTCTAGATTCACGAATTCACCATAAACAACTAAGAATAAGTCCAGGACTACCCTTTTAAACTGTTTTTATGGGCAGCATTCATCACAGCTAATCATCTCCAGGACTAGAAACCTCTCAACAACCTTAACCATATGCTGATGTAAAGAAAGAGTATTTCTTTTCACACAGATATTTGAAATCCCTCCTATCACAATTCAAGTCCACAGTAGTTCCACATGTCTAATCATAAACTAATTTGCAACTACTTTCCCAATGGCTGACACTTTTTCTATTTGAAAACTATCACTATAGGAAAGGGACACTGAACTATCTATAGTCACTGTTTCAAGTCTTGGATAAAATGTACAATGGCTACATTTAAGGCCAACTTCTACCTCTGCATATTACTAAAGGGATGTTAGAAATCGTTTATTTTAGTAATCGTGTAACCGCAACAATTCTTAGCGGTTACATGGTTACTAAAATTCTCCCCGCGTAGGGTTGCCAGGTGTCCAGTATTTGCGGGTTCTGTCCAGTAAACAGACAAATAAACAAACAAACAAAACAACTCACCCAGGAAATACCGGACATGTGACATGTCTGGTATTTCCTTTTTCCATCAGACGGAAGCCTATCGGGGACAATTTTCCCCTGCCACATCTGGCAGGGGCGGGAGAGTGAGGAGCACAGCAGAGTCGTAATGAAGGGGGACAGGAAGGGGCACTTGCCGGGCACCATGCTGGGGGGCCGGGCTGGGGTGGGAGCGGAGCGAACGCTGCTCTGGCTCACGTGACTAGCAAAAACCCGGGAGCTGGCCACATGATGCCTCCCTCAACACCAGCTGTGGCCAACCCGCGGCTTGCAAGCTGCATGTGGCTCTTGCCCCCAAAAGTGTGGCTCGAAGCCATTCCTGCGCCCCCCCCCCAAATGGCCTTCGCCCCCCGGCTTCCCTGTGCTAACCAGCTTGGAGCTGCAGAGTTTTAAAAATGGTACCCAAGATGTCAGCCGTCTTAAAGGGACAGACTTTCTTTTTTTTTTAATTAATTTTTTTGTTTTTGCTCAACAATTCTGTTCGGGGGGGAGGGGCTTTTTTTTTTCCTTGACAACTTTGGTTTCCCCCCCTTCCCCCCCCCCTCAACAAAATTTTTTTGTTAAACCATCTGGCAACTCTATCCCCACAGGGATGGCAGCCAGTGCACCCCCAGATCCTGGCCCTGCTCCCAGGGAGACCCCTGCCACCATGCGCTGCTGCCTCTGTATTAGAGGCAGCAGTGTGGGGCGGCAGCAGCCTCTGTCCATGAGGGGCTCTAAGCTCCCCACAGACAGAGGCTGCTCTGGCATCCCATCGAGAGGCTCTGTCTGCGAAGAGCCTAAGCCCACCACAGACAGAGGATATAATGCAGGGTGGCAGGCGGCTTCCCTGTACGCTCTTCAGTTAAAACTTGGATTGGCAGGTTGGGACCAGCCTGCCAGTCTGAATTCTAAATGCAGAGCATGCAGGAATAGGGTCTTTGTTGTGATTAACCAGGACTGTTAACCTATAAGTAATCACTTCTCAGTTAAATGGTTATCCGGGTAGCCGCTAACATCCCTAATTACCGGTAATAATGCCACCAAAATCTATGCCAGCATTTCCCAAATTATGGTCCACGGCCCAGTACCGGGCCATGGGAAAAAAATACCAGGCCTCAGCATGTCTGCAGGGAGGGGGGCAGAGTGGGGCGGGCTGGGAGCAGCGGGGCTGTCCCAGTGGAGATCCGGGCAGGCGGGCAGGCAGGCAGCCAAAGCAGGGCTGGGAGCGGCGGGGCTGTCCTGCAGAGATCCGGGCAGGCGGGCGGCCAAAGCAGGGCTGAGAGTGGCTAGTCTGTCCCGCAGAGATCCAGGTGGGCGGCTGGCCAAAGCAGGGCTGGAAGCGGTGGGTCTGTCTCGCAGAGATCCGGGTGGGCAGGCGGCAAAAGCAGGGCTGGGGGCAGTAGGGCTGTCCCATGGAGATGCGGGTGGCGAAAGAAGGACTGGGGGAGTGGGGCTGTCCCGTGGAGATCCGGGCAGGTGGGTGGGCGGGCGGGCAGGCAGCGGAAGCAGGGTTGGGGGCAGCGGGGCTGTCCCGCAGAGATTGGGGGGGCAGGCGGGCGGCAGAAGCAGGGTTGGGAGCAGCGGGGCTGTCCCACAGAGATGGGCGGTGGGTGGGCGGGCAGCAGAAGCAGGGTTGGGGGCTGCGGGGCTGTCCGGCGGTGGAGATCGGGGAGGGCAGGTGGTGGAACCAGGGCTGGATAGGACCCGGGGGGCTGGCCGGGGGAGATCAGGAGGAGGAGGACAGGAGAATCAGTTGCCAGAAGTAGGGCTGGACGGGGGCAGTGGGGCTGGTTGGGGGAGTGGGGCTGACCGGGGAGATTGGTGGATGGTGGGGGGAACTGGCCGCTGGAAGCAGGGCTGGACGGGGGCAACAGGGCTGGACTGGGGAGATCGGGAGGAGAAGCAGGGGGGAGTAGGACTGACCCGGGCACATGAAGACCCTGCAGACCCTGGCAGACAAGTGAGTCTGGCTGGGGATTTCATTTTGCCCCCTCCCCCGCAAATACCCTCCCTCGAGTAGTTGCAACTGTCTGGCAGTAGACACACTCAGACAGCATGAGCACATCTACAGCCAGGCAGGCAAGGACTAATACACCTAATTATAATAAAACGTACCTAATTAGAAAATACCAGGCATTTTATATGTCTGGTAATTTCTCAATTTCTTTCCCGGACAAAACCTTCAAATACTGGACTGTCCGGTACAAAACCGGACACCTGGCAACCCTGCCCTTCCTTGCACCCTCCCTCCTAGCCAGATACCCTACCCCCAATCTGCTCCTGCTCCCGCCTCCTAAAGTGCTCATGTGGCGCCAGGTCCCCCAAGCCCTGGCCCAGGCTGGGTGGAGTATGCAGCCAGGTGAAACACTGAAAATTTATTCATTTTTCATTCTTTTTTTTTTATGCACATTTATATTTTTGGGCTGAAAAAGACAGTACTGAAAAAAATGGGTTCCAACTAAAGTAAAAAGTTTGGGAAACCCTGATCTAGCCAGCTTTCTATCCATCTTACAGTCCATTTATCCAATCCATAGTCCCTTAACTTGCTGGCGAGAATATTGTGGGTGACTGTATCAAAAGCTTTGCTAACACTGGCACTGGGTGCTTTGGGAGGACCAGAAACAATGTATTTGAATATTCATAATTTGTTTATTGAATATGCAAATATGCAAATGAATGTTACCGGTCCTCCAAAAGCTCGTGAATGGATTTACTGGTCCCTGTGTCAAAAAGTTTGGGAACACCTGATCTATGCGATTGTATGGGGTAATGGGGCAGAATGTAATATGCAAACTACAGAGTCAAATATTCCACAAAGGGTAGGAATCCAAGTACTTTCTAATATTTAAGGGATTCCTCACCCCTACATTAACAACAGTGGAAATTTCACAATTAATATGCACATGTGACAGGGATGGAGCGCAAAATTAAAAAGTGCAAACCTTCATTTTTTAAAGGGCCCCAAAATTCCAGTGTACAACAAACTTTTTGGCTATGCATAGGAGTTCAAAGGAGGGGGAAAGAAGCAAAAATCCTTTGAAAAGTTATAATACAGTAGCACCTTTGCACGCTCTACACACTGCTGCTTCTTATAGCTTTCTCCATGGAGGCCAGGTGGGTAGATGGGGGCAATGGGAGCAGCAGATCTGATCAGGCAGAGAGGTTACACTGAGGGGAATTCTGTGCCACTGTGCACAATGCAGAATTCATGTCACCCTCACAATTTTTTTTCCAGTGCAGCAAACACATTCTGCACTGCAGTTATTGCCTTTCACTCACTTGGGGCTGCTGTGGCACCAAAACAGAGGTCAGCTGGCTCACTGGACATAGCAATCAACAGCAAAGAAGGAGGATGAGAGATTGTGTTCCTCATAGCACCTTCCCCACAGGGCCAGGGGAGGATCCATGGGAATGCTGGTGGGGTCACACAGACTGGGAATCAGAAGAGCTACTGGGGGGAGGGGAAAGAGATGGGAACAGGAACTGAATGGTAGTGGGGATGCAGGGATACATGGAGATGGAGAGCAGATGTGCATGACTCAATGGAAAAGGCTAGGTATCAGCCAGGGTATGCATTGGGGAAAATCCCACTCCCTAGCAATTCCTTTCTCCTGCCCCAAAAAAATCTTGTTCCATACTTCTCCCTCCAGATTCACTCCCAGACTACTTCCCAGCAATTACTTCTCTCTTCCTCAGCTCCCCCATCACACCCCTGACTTTCCAAAACCTTTCCACCCCTGAGAGGTGCTTGAAATACATTTTATGTTGTAGTTTACAAGATTTATTACTTAAAATTCTATATTAATATACCATGTAAGGAATCTGCTTGTCAAAACACATTTCCTCAATCGTTGTCTGTATTGTTACAGACACATTTGCGCAGAAAGATACCTTGAAATAAAATCACCAGAATAATGAACCTGGCATGATTATATTGTGTTATTTTGACAAATAAAATATGCAGCATTTTAAAATATTGTACACAGAATTGTTAATATTTTGGTGCAGAATTCCATCAGGAGCCAGAGATGGAAACTCTTCGGGGTGAAGCACTAGCCAGATCAATGGGAAACATTGTCTGTTTCTGCAAAGCTGACCGTCGGGCTTGGACTGCATGGCAAAATAAGTACATGACATTTATCTTCAGCAAAATCATTCCCAATGATGAACAGACAACAAACCAGGTATTGGAAAAAGGTGCCACTAGTTTCATTAGATGTATCACTTAGATCTGAAAAGGTTTAAGAAAAAAAATCTCCTGAACACATTTCTTGAATGTTGGTAATATTAATGATTTTTAAAATGGTGCTAGAAATTGAAATCCACTATCTGGAGCCTAGGTTCCCAAACTGGGGGCGGGTGCCTCCCGGGGGGGGGGGGGTGAAGAAATTCAAGGGGGGTGCAAGGCAACCCCACCCCCCCATTAATCTCCCCCTGCCCCCCAAGAAAGAGCCCAGTCCATGCAGCTTGAGCTGGCAGGTGGGGGGGGGGGCAGACTTCAAAATGGCCGCCTTAAAAGGGCAATGCCAGCTCTGCTCTTAAAAGGGCAACCCCCCCCTTTTTTTTTTTGCTCAACAAGTTTTGCTATTTTTTGGGGTGGGGGTGGTTAGGGTTTCTCAAAAATAAAAAAGGGGGTGTGATGCTGAAAAGTTTGGGAATCACTGATCTAGAGAATATATTTGGTATGTATAGAATCATTTAGGGTTTTTTTCCGCATCAGCCCATGCATGAAAGGATGCATCAAATCCCCATGACTAAGTTCCCACTAAGCTGCTGCGCCACTGCCTGTTAAGCTCTCCGTAGGGGCTCAGGGCTGCTGCGGGGAGAGGCGTGCCGTGGCCAGGGGAGAGGCACCTCTCCTCTAGCACAGAGCTGCTGATGCCTGGGGAGAGCACCTCTCCACCAGCATGGAGCCTCCCCCAGCGCCCACACCCCCAGCCAGCACACACACCCTTACCTCGACCCTCTGATGCGCCCTGAGATTCCTCCCGCATCCAGAACCTCTCATCCCCAGCCCAGAACCCTCCTCCCCACACACCCTAAACCTCTGCCACAGCCCTGAGCTCCCTCCTATGCTCTGAACCCCCTCAGCCCCACTAGTGCCACACATCATCCATGTGTGGAATGAATTTTCTTATGTGGCACCAGTACAAACATGATGTTTCACACAATACCTTCCTATTGGTGCATATAACATTTTTTATGTTTGTGTGCAAAAATGAATTAAGAAAAAACTACCCTACTGGTAGGAATTATCCCTAGGAATGAAAGGCTAGTCCATAGCCTGGGTTAATTCCTATTTTGGCTTTATAACAGACTGCCAATAAAATCATGGTTAGCAGATCTTCCTGTTAATATCTGAACTAACACAATTCACAAACGTGTATCTTTTCATACAAGAAGAATTTCAGAGAACTCACTGGAATCTACAACTACCCCCATTATGTCTCTTACAACTGTGTGGAAAACCTTGCTTATTTAGCTTTACATTCTTTTTACTTATTTACTCTGAGTATTCACAATACTAAATCCATCTTCTTCAAAGTGTATTTCAAGCACACTTTGATGTGTACAAAACTACAAATATGCAAGTTTTCACAGCCAACATCGTGCATGGACAAATCTCAGATTGGTACACAAACCTCATAAACTTACGCAAATCAAGCAGGTGGCCCTCTACTCAAATGATATGAGAAAATCAGCTACCACATGCCCGAAACCACATGGAAAGCAGCATGCAAAAGCTTGGGTGTCCAACTTAGAACTGAAAATTTCAGCGGCCAGAACTTGACAATGGACACTTTTGACTATTGGGCCCTGAATTTTATTTATAAATACAAACAAATATTATTTTTAAAAGCGTAATGAAATATTAAAGTTTTTCTCATCCCTAGTGACACAGACTATTACTCTGTACTCATTCCAATATGTTAGTTATCACGGAACAACAACAAAATGTGCCATAGACTCAAGTTATTTGGAATCTAAATCCAAAACTGAATAAAACCTGCATTTAATAATCAACAATCTTTACAGCAGATCACTATGGTTATTAAAAAATACACTTAAGTTCGTGAAAAGCCATAATTTCTCAAATACTTTGGTTGTTTAAATCAAACACCCAAAAGGTTCAAGAACACATTATAACCCAATGACCTACAAAAAGTTTTTAGAAGACAAAAGTGTGCTACTTATTCATAACAAAAAACCTTAAATAAAAAAACCAACAAACCACAAACAGCAGAAATTAGTAAGACCTTACTATCTGTCCTACACTTACTGTGCATTTAATGGAATTTTTTTAAAATGTACCTTAGTAAAAGGAAAGACAGGTACATTCCAAAGATAAAACTTTACTACAACTTTCAGCTTGGGGTTAATGTTCAGTCCTTAAAAAAAAGTACTTTAACATGGAAACTCTGAGTCAGACTTACCAGCACAAAGAGCTCTACTATCATTAAAGAAAGATCCAGAGGCACACAGTGTACAAACTCAATATGCACAGCACAACTGAAGTGGAAAAAGCTCTTTAACAGGCAAAGTTCTGTCTGTTCCCTGTCCCTAAACCTGGACAAAGTGTCAATTTCTATTTTGAAAGATATTGCAAACCTGTTAAAACTAGTCCCAAATATATCCAACACTTACCACTGCCTAATCTCAGAAGCAGCACATCCTGAAGTCTCCTGTTCAAGTCTCTGAGCTCTTTCATTTCTGACACTAATGCCCCATATTCCTTTAGCTTTTTTGCCTGTTGCACAAGCTGTCTCCGAGTTCTCTCAAGTTCTTGCTGAATATGTCTCATTTCTTCTTGTTGCTGTTGGTAATTCCTCAGCAATTCTTCATAAAGAACCCGAGGAACCACAGCATCGTCCATGTTGTTAATGCCTTCCGAAGTCTCCATAAAGGTTTCCTCAGGGCTGGAATTACTACTGAGACTCATCCCATTTTGCTTTTCTAGACGAGCAACAACTGCTTCAATGCTTTTGTGTGTACCTTCACTTTGTTTCCTTCCGTCTTGTCTCTGTGTGTCACAATAATACATAACATTAGCAGAGCAGGAACACAACACTCAACAGGAACTAAAACTCCAGCATTTGCACAATTAAGACTGTTTGACACACACACAAAAAAGTGGAAAAAAAAATGAAACACGGTCTGCCTTGCAAAAGAAAAAAAAAAGTTTATCTGAAAACATGTTTGTCAACAGTCTCACCATAACTGAACTCTGTGTGTAAGAACAGCTAAGTGTATATGCAAACATTAGGACATGCTGGAGGCCTTTCTTGGTTGCATTTGCCCAAAGTGGGAGTGCAAGTGGAACGTACTTTGGGGAGACCTTTTCTATTTATAAAAAATGGATCTGGGCTTCCTTTTGAAAGTCTGGCCCTTCACGTTTAGAATACACACACTTTATATATTTTTTTTCTGATTATATTTAATAGAGAAAAGGTTTCAATTAAGTATTTTGTATGTTATCCAACACTGTTGGGTATTTAAAAAACAAACTGAAGTATTGTCTATACATTTCTTCACCAGTATAAATAAGAGCAGTTTTAAGGCATTAAAACAGGGGTTGACAGAAGCACACCATTTGAAGGTATTTTATGAACTGAGGTCTTGTCCTTTCAAAGATCTTCCAGACAAACTTTCACTGACTTTTACCACCCCTGTGCATGCACGCACACACAACTTCCTCGTGAAAATAAAGGAGTTATGCTTTTCAAAAGCACTGGGAAGGGAATTAGAATAATAAATTAAAGAGAATATACAATTTAGTCCCATCCCCTCAATCAAGAAATTCCCTATATATTAGTACTGCATTGCAGACGTTTCATTTTCAGTGAACTTCTAAGTGGCAATTTACTTGTGCTCTTTCACGTAACAACCCAAACCATATACAATAAATGCATACTATTTTGTAAAGAGTCTGGGTGACAGCATTACCATTTATCAGTAAAGGCAAAAGGCACCCCTTTTTTTTCAACTGGCCAAATATAGGAAGAGTAGTTCAAATTTAAGTAACTGACAGGAAAACAAACCTAGCTTATGAGTTAAAGACAAGAAACTGATGCTATCAATTCCCATAACTTGTCCATGAGTAACATGGCAGACAATGAGATTATTCAATGTTATGCCTGTACCATGCATGATCTAAAAAATACTATCCCCCATAAATAAATGTACTAGCATGATTCCTGCAGCTAGATAACACGCGAAGCCACAAAGCAAGATCTCCCCCCGAGTAGACAGACTTTTAAATGAGAAATTACTTGAAAATAAAATAAAAAGGCACTGTTTTTGATATGTGGACCTGAGGGAACCATTGGCCTCTATATCAGAGGGATTCAGTTTTGTTAGTTTTTCTTCCAACCCAAACCTTTATTCAGGACTTTCATAGCACACTGTTCTATTTGAGACAAGCTCAGTACAAAAGGTTAAAAAATGCCACCCAAGAACAGCTGCTTAACAGCGATATAACTGGAGCAACCTTTAAAGTGCTCTGGGCCAAAGTGAAACAACATTGTTTCAAAAGTCTCTAACAGAAATTAAGTTATGCAGACTTGTACAAATAATGCTCAACTGCATGATCTGGATTTCTGAAAAGCCGATCTGTAAAGCAATTCAGAATTCTCATCCACAGCCGCTGTCCGCCAACTTGACCCAATTACATCAATACAGTATTTTAAAGGGATGGAAAGGCAGCCTGGAATTCTTCAACTATGACATGTGTGCATATGCCCCAAGCACTTCCACACAAACACAAAACACCGCCCCTCAAAAAAAAAAAAAAAAAAAAAAAACTTCAATACCTTACTGTGTCTAAGCTCCACATCTTCTTCCCCATAATCTGTAACCTCCCCAGCTTCTTCTATGTGATTGAGAGAGAGTTTGGGGATTTTAATTTTCTTCTGGATCACACTGTTTTCAAGGTCAGTTTTGTCTTCTAAAATGTATATTAAAAATAAAAATGTTGTTATGTTAATCAAAGTCTTCTTACTTCCCAATAGTGCATGATTTAGGCAAGACCAGTTAAAAAAAATTCCCATGCTTTACTCCCCTCAGTATTCAGTGGATCAAATTAATCCACTGTATAACTCCTCTGACACAATGGTGCTATACCTTAGCCATAATTTGGTGTAACTTGGTTATATACATGATTATGTATACTGAAAAAATTATTTTTAAAATGGCAAGTGTATGTGATAGTGATCAAATGCATTAATGAATAGCCATTAGTACTAAAATAAGAGTTAGAAAGATTTGATGCTGTAAATAATTCAACTCCCTAAGAACTACTTACATTTTTTAAATTACATTGATCACAATATCATATATCATTCATAAACTGCTATTGAGAGTTCATCTTGCTTAGGTCTAAAGTAAGTGTGAGTTTGGTAGTTTAACTGTAGGCCCTATTCCGCATTTGCCAATGGTACAAATCCAGCACATCGTCTGGCACATAACTGGCAGATTCTGCAATGCTCAGGAGAAGACCACAGCTGGAAAAACAGCAGGGCCAATTTGAGTGGCACTTGCAGAGAGCTATGTGCAGAGCCTGGCAGTAGTCACTGTATACCACTTCTATTTCTAGTTTATAGTACTAATCCCTTGATGTCAAAGCAGTGTTTCTCAACCAGCGGATTGCATGGTAGGTCTCAGCTGTGTACTGGATTCCTGACTGCACAGCGCGGAGGGGTCCAGGATGACCCGCCACCGAAGCCAAAAGGGTTGGAGCTGCTAGCTATTCCCAAGAGTCCAGGGCAGCTGCATGGTGGGAGTCCAGGATCAGGACTGCAGACCAGCCCTATGTGATGGAGTCTGGGGCTGCCATCTGGCCCCATGGGGTTGGTGTTTGTGCTAGGAATATGAAAGGTTAACCAGTGGGAGCTGAAGCAGTTCCCTGTCTGCCCCTGTCCAAGATGACCTGTGACAAAGTGGGGATTGTATTCACTCTGTTCACCTTGTTATGTTGCATGTGATTTCTACTGTCCTGTTGTAACCCTGTGTGTGTGCCTTAGTTTCCCTGGGCACCGCACCAATACCAGGGACGGGGGAGAGGTGTTACCACGTGACACATTTTGCCAGGAAGCCAGACAAAGGCTGGAGGAGAGACTGGTAGCAGGGCTGGGGAGGGCTTCTGAGTGGGTGAGTTAGTCTCGGTGGCTTGAGGTGTGGAGATGGGGGTGAGGACCCTTGGCTCTGAGCCCCCTCCTTCCCAAATGGACTGTACTGACTGCTTCTGGTTTCTGTGCTGACAAGTCTATTCTATACTGTATCCCTGGCTGAGAGTGACATCCAACTGTGGATGGGGATGCAGGACCCGGTGATGGGGCTCTGAAGGACCACAGGCAGAGGCTGCTCTGGCCAACTGGAGAAGCCCATGACTGTGGCAGGGTGGCCACTCCAGCCCAGCTATGGTGGGGGTGGAGGGATACCAATTGCCAATGTGGATACCAGTTAAACAATTAAATGGGATTCTACATCCCTAGTTAGTGCTGTTTGCTGACCTGACGAGTTCTAGAGTCCAAGGCAGCCGTTCAACGGAAGTACGGGGTCAGGGTAGTCAGCAGGTGTCACAAATTCTGGGAGCCTGGGTAGCTAGCCAGTTCTAATCCAGTGAAGCTGCATGGAAGTAGGGAGGGGCTGGAGCAGCTGCCCTGCCTCATGGGGTCTGGGTTCAGGGTTTGTTTCTGGGCTAATGTTGCCTTGCCTTGCCATCAACCAGTTAACACTTTATGGCCTACATCTGCTGCCCACATGTGTAGTAAGTTGAGAACTGCTGTGTTAGATAAACAAAACCCAGACAATAAAAATGTATTTATTCCTGAGACCCAGAGATTAGCCTATATAAACAGAGTGATTTTACTGTTAAACATTTTTTTCAATTTTGAAGTATTCTACCCAAGATCCTAAAATATGTATGTTACATAGTTATTCTTTGGGACAAACTACAGCCAAATCCTAGCTTGTCAAAAAGTGCTTTAGGAATTTTAAAAATTATTGCAAAACAAATAAAGTCTATTGGTCCTCAACATAAAGTCAGTTACGGAAAGGAAATACATTCAGATTCTTAAATCGTGTATTATACTTGTACATTGGAAGACTATGAATAAGAAAGCATTTTGAGCCCTATTATCCACCTGCAAAGCATGATCCATTAAATGTCCCATGAATATTTTTGAAAGTGCCAATGTGGATACCATTTGTGTGTCCTTAATTACATAGACTTTCACTTTTTCAAAATTAGCAGATCCCCACAGGATCCCCAAATTGTTAGTGCTGACAGTGCAGAAAAGGGGAACAAAGGTAAATCACAGTTTAATGAGGAGCAAGGCATTCATTAGAAACAGACAAATGCAATTTATTTTGCTGCAAATAGAAATGGATTTCTTGTAAGCAAATGGTGATACTACAGCCCAAGGCTATGTAAAGAAGATTCAACAACCAAGAGAACCTGAAATGAAATTCAGATGGTAGCAACAGATACCAAGACAGATGCAAGAAAAAGGGAAGAAGCAGCGCAAAAAAAATTGTAGGCCTTATTTACATCTCTCTCCATTGCCCAGTATATTTGAATGCCTATAACATTTTAAATGAAAGACTAACTGATAGGTTTGGAAAAATCATGTCCGAAAACTGTACAGAAGTAAAAGTAAAGTGGTCTATCCATCTTGTCAGAGAGTAGAAAGTTGGATAGACTTGTATAAGATTGAAGAAAAAGAGAGTTTCGAGTGGTAAGAAGAGAGGTGGAGGAGTACCGATTATCTCCTTGCAAGCAATTATCAAAAATTAAAATCAAAACAATTGTGAATCCAGTGTTGGTGAAAGATATTAGATTGAAAACTCTTGTGCAAAGTGTTATTTTTGTGTACTATAGGTATTGCATTAACAAACTGCAGAGCAAGTTCTTCTACAGTGCCTAGCAAATACATTTCAAACTAACCTGGAAGAGAGCCCTTTTCTGGAGCTGGAAAATAGAAAGCAGTCTTCACAGACCAATCAGATTCTTGGTCCAGGAACAAGACTAATGCAACCCATTCACTTCACCTAGGTTATGAAAGACATCTGATGTAATTTTCAGGTCACTACCAATCTGAGCCACATGTGACCTGGAGACACGGAGGTAAAATCTCCACTATGTTTCCACAAACAGTTTTTCACTGTCAATACGGTTCCTTTCAAATTCTGCAATTTGGTTTTCTACCTTTTGATTTTGGGGCCTGTCTTGTGAAAATTACTAGAGACTAGTCAGGTATGTTGAAGAAAATAACTCGCATTCTCCTACACCAAACTTTTGGAAATTATGGGAAGAAACAATGGAAGTATAATTTAAAGCAACAGTTAGGACATTTTAATTTATTCAGCTAGCCATAATTTATCTTATGCTCCACTAACTTGGCAGCTGCAGAACATATAATACCGTCTTACGGTTTGTAACTGGTAACAAAATAGGAATTTTACATCGATATGCCCCAGTCACATGTGGATCAGACTGGTAGTGATTAGAAAGTTATATATGATGACTTTAATAACCTATTAGGGATGTGAACCACTAGTCGGATAGTCAACACACAAGTCGACTAGTTGTTTCCTCCCCTCTTGCTGCCTGTATCAAGAAAGGGGTGCTTCAAAGCAGCAGTGCCTCATGGAGCTGGGGTGCTGCCGCTTTGAAATACCACACGCAGTCCAGAGCCAGCTGGGGAGTCCCCAGGGGTGTTGCTACACTTCAAAGCCGGAGGCATCCTTATCGACTAATTGAATGGTCGATCCAAATTGCATCAACTATTCAATTAGCCGATTATTCAAAATGTAACATCCCTATAACCTATGTAAAGTGAATTAATACAATTTATCCAGTGTTTTAGATATGAATTGGCTTTTCATTTATTAAACAAACATGTTTATTCCACACTTTCTTTCTTACTTTTCTGTGGCCTCTGAAACAAAAAGCCTCATGTTCAAATTTGGGATAATGCAGAAATATTGGTTCCAGGCCCTGGGCAATGTAGGAAAGGGGTTTGACTTTGGGCCCCCTAAAGGGATGGGGCCTCAGGCAGCAGGTGCAAGGCAAAAGGGCAGTCAGTCCTCAGTTGCAGCCTGGTTCACATGGCGTAAGGCTCTAACAGCAATTTAAAGGGCTCAAAGCCCTTCAAATCTCCAGACTTTGGGCAAGTGTGCACCCCCCCATTTCACTGTCAGAGGCCCAGACTGCCTCTCATGGTGTGCATACATGTCTTTGAAACAGTTCTCTTTTAGGGTATGTCTAAACTACATCCCTCTTTCGAAAGAGGGGTGTAAATTAGGCAGATTGAAAGTGCAAATGCAGCGGGGATTTAAATATCCCACGCTTCTAGACTCGGTTCTTTAGGAAAAAAAAAAAAAAACCTTTTTCAAAAGATCCTGTACTCCTAAGGGTTTTTTTCCCCTGAAAGAACTGTGTCTAGATGGCACTTTCACTGTTGAAAAACCCTTTTTCGAAAAAGCGCTCAGACGCCATTATGCAAATGAAGCACAGGATATTTAAATCCCTGCTTCATTTGCACTTTCAATCTGCCTAATTTACTTTCAAAAGAGGAATGTAGTTTAGACATACCCTAAGACTCTAGTTTCACTACTCCTTTTGTTTGTTTGGATTCTATTCAGGTTCCTAAGACCTCAGTTCAATGCCAGCCTATGTCACCAAGGGTATGTCTACACTACCACCCTAGTTCGAACTAGGGTGGTAATGTAGGCAACCGGAGTTGCAAATGAAGCCCGGGATTTGAATTTCCCGAGCTTCATTTGCATAAAGCCGGGCGCTGCCATTTTTAAATGTCCGCTAGTGCGGACTCCGTGCCGCGCGGCTACACGCGACACGGAGTCCGCACTAGCGGACATTTAAAAATGGCGGCGCCCGGCTTTATGCAAATGAAGCCCGGGACATTCAAATCCCGGGCTTCATTTGCAACTCCGGTTGCCTACATTACCACTCTAGTTCGAACTAGGGCGGTAGTGTAGACATACCCCAAGGTATCTGCATTTGGCAGTGTTCTGCAAACTCAGATGGTGAGAGGGGAGGAAACAGATGCAGACTACTGTGTTGTGCTAGGTTAACAGGGACAGGTGCAGAAGAGGAATCTGGTATAGAAGAGAATTTATTTTGCTTTTTCCCCAAGAAAAAGTACAATATGAACCAAAGTCGATGGACAAATATACATTCAATGGCCCAAGTCTAGCAAAAAGAATTAACAGCCCTGGGACAGTTATGGCTGGAAGATTTTCTTTGTAATTACAATGTGGCTCACATGCCCAAAATTTGTCCTCAATCATTTAAACTCTATGCTATATGTGAATAATTGCTCTGCTGCCTTTGGTGTTTATTGTTATACACTTGAAATTCTGTAATCCAGGTGTCTCTCATACAGAAACACCTATGGTTCTGACGCTGGTAGGGAAAGGAGGAAGCAACTCTGCCTGCTTCTACTCCCTCTGCCCATCAGCTGGGAGAATGGCAGTACAGGCAGTCCCCGGGTTACATGGATCCGACTTACATCAGATCCCTACTTACAAACGGGGTGAGACAACCCCGCACTAGCTGCTTCCCCCCAGCAGACCAGGGAGACGCAAAGCCAGCGCCCCTCCCAGCAGACCAGGGAGACGTGGAGCGGCTTTTCTCAGCAGACACCTCAGCTTGAGAATAAAGGACTGAGGGAATTGAGATGTGGGAGAATAAAACTGAGCTCTGGAGAAATGCTTGGCTAGAGTTTCCCCTATAATATGTACCAGTTCCGACTTACATACAAATTCAACTTAAGAACAAACCTACAGTCCCTATCTTGTACGTAACCCGGGGACTGCCTGTACAGCAAAGTGCTGGTCTGAAGGCTTTTTCCCCGCTGCTCCCATAGAGGTATGGGGGCAGTGCTTGGGAGCTATATATACCCCCTGGGAGCAGGATGCCAGGTAAGCTCCCCACCTCCATCCCTCTCACTCCCAGACCCCACACCTCTATTCCCCTCATGCACCCACCCTCTGTGCCTCCACCCCAGCACGCTCCTGGACCCTTTCTCCCAAAACCTGCACCCATCCACCTTCCCTCCCTCTCTCCCAGACACTGCATTCCCCACCTCCCACACCCTTTATTATGGTCAACACCCATGATCTGGAAAATTCCATAATCAAACACAGCATATTTCCCAAGGCTGCCAGATTAAAGAGTTTCAAGTGTATTTTCAATTAGTTATTTATATTAAAACACCTACAGAATAAACCCTTCACCAATATGGACACATACACACTCTGGAGGAGAATCACCACTAACTGGGCAGGTGTAGCAGAGTGGACTGGCTCAGGGTGGGCCACAAGCCTCCACAGTACTGTAGGCTTTGGCCTTGTAAAAAAATGGTATTCTTGGCAAGTACTTCTCTGAGGGAGCAGGCGATAGTCACATGACCAGCCAAGTATATAAAGGAAACCTGTGACCTAATAGACCCACACTCAAAACACTAGAAATGCTGTGGTAGTTACTCCATGAGGAGAGGAGACCTGGAGAGTGGCTTTCTGACAAGGAAGGTGGGAAAGCTTAAATACAAAAGGAGTATGAAGGAGACCAAGCAAGAGCAGTGCTTGAAGTATTCCTGGGAAAACGTTTTGGATTGTCATCTGGCTGGCCAGCCATGGCACTGTAGTCCCAGGACTGGTGATACACAGTATAGGGGGGACATGGTTATGAGGGAGCAAGCACTATTATTTAACTTACTGAAGAGCATGCCTATGCTTTACAATACAAATAGACTACGCAATCCCTTCCCCAGCCACACACACACCTTTGCAAACGTATTTCAGACATGACAAAAAGGTGAATCATAGTCTAGGCATGTCAATTAGTTAACTAGACAATTAACCAACACACACAGGCTTACTGGTTAATCTAGTAAACTATTCACATTCCTCCCCACCTTGGGAGAGGGGGAAAGCAGGAGCTGGTGCTGGGGAAGCCAGTTCCCCCCAGCACCATCTCCGGGGTTCTGCTTGCCCGTCCGCCCTCCCTCCCCCCACACCTCTCCCACCCCTGCTTCCTCTATCCGAGGCAGGGACTGTTGTCACCAAGCAGCCCCTGCTCACAGTGGCCAGGGCTGGCCACAGGCAGTAGTCCCCTGTCCATGGCCAGCCCAGGGCTGGCCACCACAAACAGAGACAACTCCAGCACCAGCCCCTAGCCGCCGCAGACAGGGGCTGCTGGACTCAGCGAAATCTGGGACCAAGCAGTCCCAGCCAGTGCTGATCGCTGAGTCTCTGCATTTTAATGTAGTAAGAGCCCAGAGGTCTTATTACACTGAAAATGCAGAGCCGCAGCATGGGTCTCGAAAGAGCCTGCACAAATCACAACTGTTCATTCCTGGCTGGAGCCGGTTCCTGGAGCTACAGCAGCACTTATCAACTAATCGTACAGTCGATACAAACTGTATCAACTATACGATTAGCCAGATAATTACATTTTAACATCCTTAGAATGGACTACAGAAACTGAGTCTCTTCCTTCTCTAATTTGTGGGTCTGAAATCCTACATCAAGGTTGGATCACATTTATTAACTTTAACAATAAAAAAAAGCTGACAGATTTTGGGGTCTGACCCTGTTTCCACTAACCACCAAAATTCTCCAATTCAGTGAATAGGAGTAGGTCTCAAGAATCAATCTTATGTTTGAATGCACAAGTTTTGATTAGTGAATCATGACTTTGGTATTTCATGATTTGACCTGGATAATGATCTACAGCAGAAACTAGGGATATAAAATCCCATTTAATTGGTTAACTGGTTAAACATAATGTTTAACTGATTAAAGGGAGGGTGGGGAGGCTGGCGCTCACCCATCCTTCTGTGGACAAGGGCTGTTTGGGCTGCACTTGTCTGAGCTGTGGGGTTGGGACGCGCCCAACATGGACAGAGACTGCTCCGGTCGGCCAATTGGAGCAGCAACTACCTGCGGGTCTTTACAGCAACAGTTAGCATTAAAATGAAAATTCCTCTTTAAAAAGTGCATTTTAAAACCACACACAATAAGAACTACTAGGTTGCAAAAGCACTCAATAACAGACTTTGCTATGGTTTGGCTGCTTGCCTGCCTGGGGCTCTAATGACCACAAAAGGCCACAAAGTAATGGAAATGCTACATTTCAGCCACACCACAAGGCCAGGATCTAGAGACCCACCTTAAAGGGAGTCTCCCCAGTCACCTACTCATCACAGAGACCCTCAAGGCAAGAGGAGTGGACTTCATCTGTACGCAGATTTACATACAGTGGGAACCCATTTGGAAAAGCAGTAGCAGTGTTGATTCATATTACATTAACATTTTAAAAGAAAATAATTTAGACACTATTTTTTCTTAAATACTTCAGTGGCAGGAAGGCAACATTCTGGAGAAGTGCCTTTAAACAAGAGCGAAGTGTTTTTCAGTTGGCTTAGGATAACAAAAACATCTTCAAACTCCCAGTGCATCAGTTAACTGGTTAAATGGACAAGAGCAGCCCCTGTCTATGAGGGACCCCCTGGGCTGCTGGAACAGTCCCTCCCCCGACCTACAGCAGGAGGGGAGCTGCTCCAGGCCCCACTGGTTTTCAGTTAACTGGAACTGGTAAGCATTACCAGTTTAGGGTGATGCTTACTGGTTAATCAGGTAAAGAATTAACCTTTCACCTCCCTACTTCAAACTTCTGTTTCTTTCTTTCTTTTATGTTCCTATAAAATTGGTAGATGCTTTTAATTGTTAAATGTTGTAATTAATTACAGTCCATCTCATTAAACCCTCACAATAAATAATTTTAATATAAATTTTAATACAATATTTCAAGCACAACTGTGTATGGTATGAGAGAGACTTAATTACCGTTCAGTGTTACTGAAAGTGACCTAAACTACTGTTTATAAAAAATTAACTTTTAAAAGTTAATATTGGGGCAGGGCTAGAGAAAACCGACTTTGATGCCAAATTCTAATCTGTGTTCAAATCAGAGTGTGTGGCCAAGAGATACCTACACCAATGAAAGTGTGACAATGAATTCTATACAAGCCTGTGGGTTACACGGAAAGGTTTACAAAAAAAATGTATGCACCAATCTTCACAATTCCTGAATATTGCACAAAAAAGAAATGCACTAAGTAGCAACAATCATAACAATGAAATAGGAGTTACAAGTCAACTTTGTATGCACCACTTTCCTGACCAACAATCTACATTATAAGTGCATCTCAGCATCTAGTCTTACATATTTTCAATCTCTGTACTCCTTGTTCAAATATCTTCCTTCCGGTTAGCTACTCCCCTCAGAATTCCTCACCTGTATGTCCAAAACAAACAAGCCTTTCTCAATTTCTCAGCCCCTGTCCACTCTGCCCCCACTCAGAACTCCAAGTGTCATTTAATTAAGAACACAGTTATTCTCAGGGCTGTCATGCTGTGAAAACATGAATGGAAGTTTTCAATGTCCTTGAAACGAAGCAAAACATTTCATCATGAGAGTTAAAGGAGGCCTTAAAAGTCATCTACAATGAGTTAAACTTGACAGGTATCTTAGTAGGGGGCAGAGCCTAAGACATCCTCAATGGGCAAGGACAAGAGTGAAGAAACAAATTCGGATGAGTACAGAGCTATTTATTGCAGCCACGGAAAGCATATTTCCAACTAGAAGATATTTTCTTTAAATCTGATAGACCGTAGCCTGAGGTAATAAACAGTGAGATCTCTGTGTTTCTAAACAGTTTTTCTTTTAGGCCAGTATATGGTCACCATTTCATAAGCAGGAAGGACCCTCCATTTAATTATCAAAGGACCAATGAATTGTTTGGTACAGGATGTATGTAACCAATGGCAGAATTAGTCTATAAATATTCTGGATGTATATGAAGACACTATGCACTACAGGTGGTTATTTCAGGGGGGAAAAAGGATGAAAGGAGTAATTCTGAGAAAGAGATCAAAAAGAAAAGTCTAGTATAGGAATATAAGCATAAGTTTATTGGATAGTTGAGTAGTGACTCGACTAGTTGCTTCCCCTCCTCCCCCCATTGCTGCCTCTGGCAGCGAGACAGGGAGCAGGAGCTAGTGCTAGGGGAGCTGGCTTAAAAGCCAGCTAGTTCTTCATATATTTAAAAGGCTGAAGCACAGTGGGGGACCAGGCGCAAGCCGGGATAGCTAATTCTTGGCTCGCGCCTGGTCCCCTTCCCCCCGCCACTGCAATTCAGCATAAGGTCTCTTAATACATTTAAAAGGCAGAGCTGCAGTGGAGTTAGCTCTCAGGGCCGGGAGCTAATTCTACTTTCCCCTGCTAATTCTAATTCCAGTTTCCCCTGCTAATCGACTAATTGACTAGTCAATGGAAATTCCATTGACTAGTTGATTAAAGGCAATTTAACATCCTTAGTCTAATAGTGGATCATTATATGAAGAAGCACCAACACTTTATAAAAAAATGAAGTACAAGATGTCACTGTTACCTAAAATTCTTGCAATTTCAATTAGAATTAGATACACTATTAGAATCCCATTACAAAGTGTGAGGCAGTGTTCCTATATGCTGTTGAATGGCAACCACTTTTCATTCTAATGGTGAATGAAACAATTCTTCTAGTTTAACAGTTGCCTGTTAACTTCAAGGGCAGGTCTACACTTACCAGGAGACTGATGCTATGGCGATAGATCCCCTACAGATCAATTTAGCGGGTAACCTGCTAAATCAACTGCTGATTGTGCTCTCATTGACTATGGTTCCCCACTGGAGCAAGAAGAAAAAGGGGAGTCAAAAGGCGAGTTTATCCTGTCGACCCCCCTCTAGTGGAGACCCTGCTGCAATTCAATCTAAGATACATCAACTCCGGCTATGCTATTCATACAGAATGAGTTGTGTACCTTAGGTTGACATTGCCCCCTAGTGCAGACCTGCCCTAAATCTTGATATTGTCATAACTACTGCTATAGGCTGCTTTCCAATGCTCAGTTTTCTGTAAATTCAGTCTCTGGGTCTGAAACACTATCTTCGGCCTCCAGCCATATATAACTTTTTTAAAAAAGTTTAAGGAAAATCTTTTTAGCTGTTTAATTACTGAAGTGTTTAAAAGATGACTTAGTGTTTCTCTGTCCCCATCCACATAAAAGCTATAACAACGGCGATCCTTTTGAGCATGCTCACAACATTTTCTTTTTGTTGTTGTTTTTTTTCCAGCAGGGCCAATTTTCACATAACATTTTTGTCAGCTGTATCCTGTGTGTGGCAATAGTACTGACCCTTCTAGTACACTGTGACCCAGCATGGCCTCATAGGTCTAAAGACTGTTGCTGGAATACTTAAGAAGGGAGATTATAAACATAGGATTGAAATGGTGTGGGTTTTGGACCTGAACATATAGTCACTCCTATGCGGAGTCGCATGGAAGTCGCAAGCCACTTATTAAGATGCCTAAATAAGGAGTTGGGAACAAGGTTTGAAAACGATGCCCAAAGCTTTATTAGTAACTCTGGAAAGGAAAAACGTGTTTCAACTCAAAAAAAATCAAATGTGTGTCGTTCTTAATGCGCACACACATTGACAATTTATTTTCTCCACCTACCATTAATTTTTTATTTTTAAGAGGCAAGGAAACAAATGCCAAGTTTCTCAGAACATCATTGATTCACCATTGCACAGATAGGGCTTGATGGTGAAAGCACATATAAACAGGTATGATTTTATTCACTTGAATAATCCTGTTAATTCCATGTATGCAAATTAGCACTACTAAAATTGTGTAGAATATTCTCTGTACATGCTCAGAAGTGAGCACACACTTAAAAAAAACCTATTTTTAAAATTTAATATGTGAACAATAGCCCTGATTCTACACACTGATCTAGATGGGAGGATCTTTGCATCCATGCAAAACCCCAAGTAAGCCCTTGGTGCTCTGTATGGTGCAGGCCCAGCTGCTTGGCTCTGACTAAAGGATTAAGGCCTACATATATTTGGTATATATTTTATATGTATATATATGCCTGTCAAGATGACACTTAAGTTTACATACAACACTAGTTAAACTAATAGAGAGCTCTGGAAATCTAAGCAGTGATTGGGGGATTCTAGATAAATATGAATTATTATTACTGATTTGTAAATGAGTAACAACTCCAATATTCTATTTGCGTGCTATGAGACTTCAGTCCTGAAACTATATGCCAACAAAAACATTTTAGAGACTATTTCCTAACTCTACAATTTGCCATAAAGTAGCTGATTTTCATGCTAACTTGCTGATAATACTATCTGTGCCAAAGCTGATTTAGTAGCTACAAATCCAAATTCTGCTATTTCCAAGATTTCTAAGTACAAGCTCAATTCCTCTCCTCAGCTACTAAAAGCTACTTGGAATAATAAAACAAGCATTTATACTAGAAAGAGAGATCAGAAGAAGACAGTTTCAAGAATAAAATAATCATTCTCTTCCTGTAGTGTGTAACTGTTTCAGTTGCAGAAAGACTTTTTACAGAAAAATTCAGAGTTCATGATATCTTCCATGCACATAACGTAGCACTTAATATCTGATTCTTCTCTCATATAGTTAATGAGTACACCAATACTTCCTGTTCACAGGATAAATAAATATATAACAGAAACCCTCATACTTCAGAACATAAGCCAACAAAAACTACTATGAAAAAACTTGCTCTCCTCCACAATGAAGCTTCTTACACCTTTCTCTGAAGAGTCTGTAGCTAGTCACAATTAAGAAGATCTATCCTGTAAAAGATGGACCACTTCCCTGACTGGAATTGGCAGTTCCTGGATTCTAGTGAAACTGTTTTTGAACATTGTCAACGCAATGACTTCAGTATAGTTACTTCTGATTTATACTTGTTTGAGAGGGGATCTAGGCTCTACCTTCTCAAAACTCGACATAAATGCTGAAATGGTATGAGTTATCATTTTCATTTTATAGCTGGGAAAACTGGCACATAGGTTAAATGACTTGCCTAAGTTCTTGTAAGGGTGATCACTTTTGTATGGCAGCACTCTGTCAAACAGAACTTGTCCAATGACTAAATTCCTGTATAATATCTGTTTAAACGAACATTGTTATGATTGTTTTGTTTCTGATTGATACTTGGCAAAGATTCATAAACTTTTTAAAAAATATTTACTAAATAAAGTACTTTAAAAATGACTTGCCTAAGTGTCAAAATCAGGATTAGAACTCAGGATGATCTTGCTCCTATTTCAACACTCATTCCACTAGACACACTGTCATGTTCACTGGACTCATTAAAGGCAGACTGCAAAACTCTAGAGTCCTTTAAAAATAAATTTGCTTCATAATATACAACTTGGCAGGCTCGCGAAGACACTGACATAGTGATGTGAATATTTTAAATAAATCATCTCACATTTAAATGCAAATAAGCTTGAGGCAGCAAATACCAAGTTATACATGGCCTTGATCCCTCACTCTCCTGCACCCTGTGAAGTTGTTTACACCAAAACAGAGTGGATGTAAAACGTTACCATTCTAGTAGAACAGTACACCCACTTGTTAGGTGTAAATGACGCCCAGGTGCAGAGTAAGAGAAACAGGCACTGTGTGTATATGCAGGGAGGAGTCCTGTGGCACCTTATAGACTAACTGAAGTGTAGGAGCATAAGCTTTCGTAGGCAAAGACCCACTTCGTCAGATGCTCCTACACTTCAGTTAGTCTATAAGGTGCCACAGGACTCCTCGCGGCTTTTGCAGATTCAGACTAGCACGACTACCCCTGTGATACTTGTGTGTATATGGAAGCCTAACCGTTTTGTAACAGAACAGAGGGGAGTTTCTTATTTCATTCTTGTCAGGGGCAGTGTTTTAATTTTCATATGTTACATGCTAGTTGATTTAAAAAAAAAAAAAAAAGTTCCGGATGTGCTAGGCTACAAAGTTGCCAAGCGGCGACTTCACAGCACAGAAGGTCAAGCGCACGGCAGGGAAGCCGCCTGGCCGGAGGAGATACAAATCCACAGGAGCGATACAAATGCAGTGGGGGCGGCCGCTGCAGGACAGGGGCGACCCCGCCAGCACCGCGGGGCCGGGCCAGCGGCAAACCCTCCGGTGACGAATTTTCCCTCGCCAAGAAACGACATTGCGCGGGAGGAGGAGGAGGAGGAGGAGGTGGGACTCCCTTCGGCCCCGCGCCGCAGGCAGAGGGGGATGCGCCTACCTGCCCGCCCATCCCCTCCCCTCGCCTGCGGGGGAGAGCGAGA
Source organism: Pelodiscus sinensis (assembly GCF_052426305.1). Taxonomy (NCBI): domain Eukaryota; kingdom Metazoa; phylum Chordata; order Testudines; family Trionychidae; genus Pelodiscus; species Pelodiscus sinensis. The sequence goes on from NC_143060.1 coordinate 8,657,461, forward strand.
GGAGCAAGGGGCAGCGTTGGGAAGAGGGGGCGCCCCCCCCCACTCCCAGGTGCGCTGCACCCGCCACCTCAGCGCCCGGCGGCGGGGAGCGCCCCCCCCCCCCACACCGACCCCGCTCCCTCCACCCCACACCAGCCCCCTCCGCGCTGAGGAGCATGGGGGGGGGGGGCTACTTCTGCTCCCCCCCCCCCCCGTGGGAGCATTTTCTTTTTAACTGGTCCGGCCTTCCACACCCCCCCCCCTCCCCTCACGGAGCGCGGCGGCCCCTCCCCCCGCCCGGCCTCACCTGCCAGCGCCAGGATCTGGGCCTTGTGCAGCAGCAGGCGGTCGCCCCACTCGCCGGGGCTCTCGTCCTCGTCCTCCGCCTCGCGCGGGCTGCGATACACCGTGTAGACCTTCTGGTTGTCGAAGTCCAGGCGGGACGTGGGGCTGAAGTCCCGCACGCACGAGACGGGCAGCGCATAGCAGACGTTGTCCTCCAGGAACCGCACAAAGGCGTACATGGCGCGCGGGGCGGCCGGGGGGGAGGGGGCGAAAGGGGGGGGGGAGGCAGCGGCGGCGGCGCCGGGCCCCTCGCTGCCTGCTCTGTTATTGTTCCTGGAAGCGGCGCCTCGGCGCTCGGCTGAGCGCGCCTTGGGCGCGGGGTCCGGGCTCCGGGCAGACCGGAGCAATCCAACGCCGAGCGGAGGCGCGCGGCGCGGCGCGAGCCCGGCCCCCTCCCCCCTTCCCCGGGCGCTGCCAGCCTCGCGGCGGGCCAGGGGAGCCCCGGGCTCGGGGGAGTGCCCGTCCACGCGCCAGCGCAGCCAGGCACGCGCCGCGTGGCTCCCGCTGCTGGCCCGTCGCTCCCCCGCCTGCGCACCTGTCCCCGACCCACAGAAGAGCTGGGGGGTGGGGGGTCTCCCAAAAGCTTGTCTCCCGCGCCAATAGCAGGGGGGGCATGACGATGGAACCTGCCCCAGCTGGGCTCTGAGACTGTCAGGGACCGTGTGTGTTACACTGGGATGGGGTGGGTTCCCCCTCCCCCGAGCGCCTGATGCCATCAACTTTTGCTAGTCTTTGGGTGCCCAAGAACGACTTGATTGTAAAGTTGCATAAACGGCTTCCCCCTCGTTGTCTGCCTTTGCACTGGCTGCCTTCGCGTGCCAGCTGCTTTTCTCTGGGTGGCGGCCCCATGGACATTAAGAGAGAGCTGCTGTAAAACAAACCCAAGGAAATGTTTCCCGTCAACCTGTGAAACTCCTTGCCAGAGGATGTTGTGAAGACCAGGGCTTTTAACGGGGTTCAGAAAAGAGCAAGTTAAATTCATGGAGGATAGGTCCATCAATGACGTATTAGGATGGGTAGGAATGGTGTCCCCAGCCTCTGTTTGGTAGAGATTGGAAATGGATGGTGAGAGAGGGATCACTTGGGGTACATCTAGACTACAGGCTTTTGTCGACAAATACTGGTGACAAAGCTTCTGTCGACAAAGAGCGTCTAGACTACATCCAGTTCTGTCGACAAAGCAAGCCGCTTTGTCGACATGAGAGTGTAGATGCCAAGGACAGTGTAGGTGCAATAACGCCTTCTGTCGACAGAACTCGGTCGACAAAAGGCGTTATTGTAGCAAGAGGTTTACAGCCATCGACAAAACTGCTGAGTTCTGTCGACAGAACTCAGCGGCAGTGTAGACGAAGGTATAGTTTGTCAACAAAAGTGGACTTTTGTTGACAAAACCCTGTAGTCTAGACACACTGTTGGTTATTACCTGTTCTGTTCACTCCCTCTGGGGCATCTGGCATTGACCACTATCAGGAAAGAGGGATACTGGGCTAGATGGACCTTTGGTCTGACCCAGTATGACCATTCTTATAATCTCAAAGCTAAGCATAATTATCTCTACGTGGAATCCGGGACAGTTAGACTGTTTGAATATCAAGCCTTTAAACCTAGGATCTAACTTAAGGAATTTACTTATGTTATATACCTTCCCTTTTGCAAGTCATCTAGCCCAGGGAAATGGGCCAGTGGGAGAGGGTTTTTTCTTCCATCTCCTGGAAGAATGGGGCCTTGCTGAGTACAGCTGAAAAACATCCTGCTGCCTTGGGTCAAAATGATTTGACTGTGTACCTATGCAGAGCATGAACTAAGAGCATTGGCTCCTTCCCACAGCAGCAAGCAGTGGAGATACATTTACCAGAATTCCTAAAAGCCAAATAGGTAGAACATATCCTTCCATGATCCCATGGCAAACCTACTTATACTATTCAGTAAAGTCTTTTTACTCAGCTCCAAATTCTGTTAAAGAACATAAGAACGGCCATACTGAATCAGACCATTCCTACCCATTCTCCAAAAGATGGAGACCCCTTCCTATCCTACAGCATAGCCCACTAGTTATGAGTAGAAAAACCTATTACCCTTGCTGACTGCTTATCCATGGTGAAATGAGCTACTCACAAGAAACAAAGGAGAGAGCTACGATCCTCCAAGGAGAACAACAAGATGTAGAGGGATTTTGTGGGTCAAAGGGCTGAAAGACTCTCTGGAGTCTACCAAAGGTTTGGAAAACATCTGAGTGTCTGGATTCTTCTCCAAGGTGAACCATGAATTTCTTGAAGTTCACAGCCATGTGCATGCGTTTTGTTTACACACACTCTCTAAGTGGTATTCCCCTCAGTCTTAACAGAGCAAGTATTATTTCAAAGGGATTATATTGAGTTCTGAGATTCTTTTGTTAATAGGAATAACTTGAGATGTTTAACATCCAGCATGTGAAACCTAAAAACAGGGACATACTAGGTTTTAGACTTAAACACAACACAAATGTAAAGTAATAAAACAAATGGTAGAAATTTTGTCTATATGTATATAAAGTACATTAAAAAGCCAGGAATGAATTAAACATACAGCAAAGACAAACTGATATAAAAATAAAATGCATGTAAGTAACAGTTGCAAACTTTCCATATAGTATAGGAGATTAATTATTTTAACGTGAACAAAGTCTTCTATGTCCTCCATTTAAGGTTTGGAATTTCAAACACTAGTAATTTACATTAACGAGCAGTGGCACAGCACCAGGTTGCTATGTAATGTCAAATTAAATCTGCTAAAAGCCATTGATGAGAAATATAATCTAGCATTTGGACTGTAAGGAAAATGAAATCTCAACAAAGATTGTGTTGCTGATCAAACAATAACAGCTGCTGCAGTGATTGTATCTTTGCCTTGCATTACAATAGAAGTAGGAAGAGCTGCAACTGGACAAACTGATGCTTGGTGTTATTCCACTGGCTCCATTAGAGATACACCAAGGACAAATTTGTCCCACAAAGTTCAGAGGCTAGTGAAGGATTTGGTACACTGAACCTTATTTGGATTGTATTTCTTTTGCAGCTGAAATCTATTTGAAATATCGAGTACTGCTGGACAGGGAAAGAAAAAAGGAAATTGGAGAGACAGCACATTGCAGGAGGAAACAAACTGGAGAAATGGGAAAGTGGATAATTAGGTTGAATAAAATTAGTTAGATGTCAGAAAGACTTGGACAATTTGACCTAAAGTAGGAAAATGGAAAAGAATCATGAAAGTAGAAAGGTAAAAAGGAAAATTAAAAAACCCTCACGTTTCCATTAGAGGCTGTAGTCTGTGGGATATATAGATTATTTCCATTATAATTACTTTTTTAGAGACCATTGGTCTTAGAAACACTGAAGAGGCTATAGGCTACAACATTTTACATTCCAAGGTCCAACTATGGCGCAGGCTGCAAAAATATGTCCAAGAGAAATCCTCTTGCTAGCAGCAGAAATGATTTCAAACCCTTTGGAGAGTCTGCTCCATAATCCTCTGTAGATAGAGGGGCATTCCAAATGACAGAATCAAGATGATGGGCTGCATGTTTACACATACATACCGGGTCCCAACCACATACAATATACCAGTAGAAGAAACTATAATGCTAAAGAATTATTATCCTACAGGAAATGGATACTTTGTATTCTTATTCTTCCTAGGAGGAAGTTGGTTATTGGGTTCAATGCAGGAATTACTAAGAGAAATTCTATTGCTTGTATTACACGGAAGGTCAGATTATAGTAGATTATCATAATGGCCTTAAAAGTCTAGGAACAATCTGCATGAGGTGATGTGAAGAGTTACCTGAATAGGGGAACCATTTAAAGACAGAATACAGAAGGACATCCTCTTTCTGTTGTGCCTCTGTGCACCAGTTTGATAGTGGGTATAAATTCCCATTGAGGTTAGAGTTTGGCCACTCCTGGTTTACAAAGATGAAATCTCAGCATAAAGCATGGCCCTTAAAAGAGCAGTTTTTAAATTCTAAGAAGGGAACATCAGCTTTTTTCTAGAATTGAGATTTTCCGCGTCCAGCAAATTCATCCCTTTGACTTAATTATTTACTTCTTCAGAATAGCTATCTGCTGAAAAATATATTGTTGCATTGTTAAAATACAAATGAATCCAAAGATCAAAAAGTTTTACTCCAAGAGTCAGGAAACCACAAAGTCACGTCCCAGCCCTTCCGGAACTTGTGAACTGTTGTTTCCTGGAACTCTCTTTATACCTGTATTTTACTGCTGTTCATTCTGTTGAAGCATAAAGCCAAAGATAAAAATCTGCTGTTCTGATGTGCATACCACGTGTTTCACTTAAGGATGCATGACGAAAAGTCAATAATACTAAGCAAACAATAGTCACTAAGTACCCAAGTCTCTTGCCAACAGAGCAGTGAAATTAGGCGCACTACTAAAGTGACATCTATGTTCAGTGCCAAACCATATGTGAAGGCAGGCTGGTTTGATCTCTTGTCTGTTGGTGAAGAAATTTGCATTTACCTTCAAAATCCAGAGTATCCTGACTTCTCATTGATAACCAATAGACATGGAATAACCTTTTCAGGCCTTCAAAATGATAGCTGGAGATCCTGGAGTTCCCAGGCTACGTTACAAATATAAAACGTTTTGGAATGATTTAAGGAGTGCTATATTTTTGTGTTTTCTTCTTGTAAATTAACTTATATTCCAAGCATTACATTTAATGCAAACAAACTTTCAAACACTGAATGAACCTTGAACAGCAGGCATACCCACAATTTTGCAAGCAGTGTGACTGTCTATAAACTGTGTAGCCTCGGTTTTGCTTTCCACATCGAAAGCTACTTCTGCAATTCCAGAGGGAGCAGCATAAAACAAAGATTAAATATTATGTCTGTTGTATTGTATTTTTCTCTACACCAACTGCATGGCTGCACATACATTAGCTGTCTATCATCATATTTTGATGACATTTCACAGAATAATTAAAAAATAATTACACACAAGAACCGTACACAACCCCAAATTGGTTGTGCATGCACTCACATACAATCCACTGACATGCTGATTAACTGTTGTTAAAGGTACGATTGTTAAAGTGTTTGTCTCCTAAATTATCCTGCCTTTTGATAGATGGCACATATTACAGTATCTCTTTTTTTTATCTAGGAATGTAACAATAAAAAATGCGTAATTCCACACGTAAATGAATTCTCCTCTCAAAAAGGTCACACAGATTGTTAGCCCCGGGGGGGAGTGAAATTACAGTTTTCAGAGAGCTATTCCCAGTTCAAACTCTTTAAATAGTTTGGGGTATTTTTGATTACACAACAGCTGGATAGTAGGTCACCATAACACCAGATGAAAAACACAAAACCCCTGGAATCCAGTAACTATGGACCAGGGGGGAAAAAATATTGATCTGTGTGTACACGTTTTCAAGGCACTTCAGGTACCATGGTAATGGTGGCTAGGTAAAAGACCTAGATTGGACACGTAAATCCCTGAGATTTTGGCCTTCAAAATCCACCACCCCCAGATCACTCCCACCAGAGGAGGCAGTACAGTGCCCCAGGGATAGTCAGCAACCAACACCTCCTGAAAGAGTGATCACTCTAACCTTAAGTGAGGTTGAAAGTAATGGCCATCAATCAGCTTGTACACGAAGTCATTTGGCAGTTGAAAGTCTGTGCTTGCATCTTGGCAGTAATTCTGACAGAATATCCATTCAAATTAATGAAAGCTTAAAAAAAACTTCTCTTGATCCATCCGCACAGGAGACATTTATGTCCTGGAGGCAGCTGGTATATTCTGTAGCATTAAAAGGGAATGATTAAGCAATAATGCCCAGTGCAGAGGGCATTTCCTGGCTGTTAATGACCATCTGGATGAGTTGAGGGCCAAAGGTGAAAGCAGCCAGTCATTAGTTGCCAAGAAATGCCAGACCTGCAGGTCATTATTTCTATAATAAATCATGAAAATATAAAACATCAAGAAAACATTTACTTATGTGTTGAAAAATTAGAAGTTCAACTATGTTGCCATGGATATTGCTCTCTACACGATACTCAATTTTTCAATCCTTCACAGAGCAGGAGATGATCTAGGTGACCCCAAAGGTTTTTTTTCCCCCCATGCTACAAATGTCCTGGTAAAACCAATAGTGTAGAAACTAACAGGAAAAAAAACCTTGTTTTACAAGGTGCCTTAAGCATAGTGTCCCACTTGCAGGATCTCTCTCTCTCTCTGGTGCAGAGAAAGAAGATAAGGAAGTGCTATTTACTCAAAGAACAAAGACTAAAATTAACAGGTACAGGTTTAAAACAAATAAAAGGAAGTATTTCTTCACAGAATGCACTGTCAACCCGTGGAACTCCTTGCCACAGCATGTTGTGAAGGCCAAAACTATTACAGAGTTCAAAAAAAAAAAAAAAGAACTAGATAAATTCATTGAGTATAAGGCCACCAATGGCATTCAGGAGGGGCAGGGATGTTGTCCTTATCCTCCTAGAAGCTGGGAATGGACAACAGGGAATGGATCATTTGATGATTACCTGTGCTGTTTGGGGAAAACTGGCATTGGCCACTGTCAGAAGACAGGATACTGGGCAAGATGGACCTTTGGTCTGGCCCACTATGGCTGTTGTTTTGTTCTTATGAGCCACAAAGTAGTAATCATACTGCCATGGCTAACACATTTAAAACACAAGCCAAACAAACAAGTCAAACTGAGACTGACCCAGAAGTTATAACTATACTATAATACTGATGTGCAAAACTCTACTCTACTCTGTGAACATCGCCACTCTTGTGTCTGAGGGAAGGCCTATCTTTCGTTAGCACTTATGGAATATCTAGTTTTAAAAAAAAATCGATCTGATCTGATAGATGCTATGTGGGTGAATCAAAAGCACAGCTCCTTTCTCTAAGGTCAGGTACTCTGAAAAAGAGTAGCTCCCACTCATCACTGCCCAAAAAAGAGCCAGTAAGATTTGTCTACAGTAGGATCCAAATTGAAACTTTCAGCTGGCCGCTATGAGTCTTTTCGGGAGCAGCAGCAGCAGCAAGTGGCTTCCTAAATGATAAAGAAGGATCTCACCTATCCCTGCCTCTGTTTTTCTAGCAGAGAAACTGTGATCAGGAGTAGGGATGTAAGTGACTAATCGACTACCTGTCTCCATGGTGCAGGGAGGGGCAGGGGTGGCAGAGCGGTCCCGGGAGCCAACCCTAAATGTAGTAAGAGTTCAGCAGGCTGGCAGCTCCTTTTGGGCTGGCAGTTCCAGATTAGGGATGTTAAGTATCAGTTAATTAACTAATTGAGTAGTCGATAGAATTTCTACATTTAAAGTGCAGCGCCTCAGCGGGAACACCCCTCCCCCCATTGACAAATTGAGTAGTTGATGGAAGTTTCATCAACTACTCAATTAGTGAATTAACTGATACTTAACATCCCTAATCTGGAGCTGCCAAGCCAAAAAGATTCTGAGTTCTAAGAGTAGTGGCACTTTATCACACCTGCCACTAATGGTCCAAACAACATCTACTGTGCCATTTAACATTCTGAGGAAACCGTTTATGAAAATTTTTGGGAAATCAAGGAACCATATGAAATCATCCTCAGGTCAAATTAGTTCACAAATTATGGAGCATCTACCTCGTATTCAAGGCTGATGAAATCCCATGGGGACTGTTGTATCTGGAAGTTTGCCAATTCAAATGGACCCAACCCTACCATGTCATCAGTATATTTAAGGGCATATTTGTGTACAACAAAATGCTCAGCATTTCATAACTAGAAGTGCAAGAGTTGTGCAATACTATCATGCTGGTAAAGTCAATAGGCCTCCTTGCAAGAGTAATATTCACTGACAGGAGTTGGACTTTCTCCATGCGGCCTTTTATATGCCCTTGTGTAGTCTCCATAATAAAATAGACCTGCTTTCATTTTTCTTTTTAAGTAACAAATAAGCTAAAAACACCTTTGAGAAAGTGTAGGATTTATTTTTTTACAAAGACAAAATTTTCAGTTCGAGCTTTCCTTTAAGTACTCTTTTAACATTAATATGTTTAATGATGCTTTATCTGGTTCATGCATGGAATGTCATAGAGAGTTTAGTATATTTTTATGCAAATACAGCTGTGCAAACTAATAACTGAAATCTGCATTTTTTTCACATTTGCAGCATATTATATACATTTGTAATCTTTACTGCTTGTAATTTACATTAGCCTCTCTTATCCATAAAACAAAGCTCAGGTTATATTGCCTGGTGCTTAAATTTTTCGGCAACATCAAAGCTATACATTTAAATAAGCAACTTAACATATACATTTTTATTCAGTTCAATATTCTGATCTCTTGGTTGGAATAAGTATTCTGCAAGATGATTGCACAGAAACATACCATTCAGAATATGAATTGGAATATTCTTTCAATACTCTTTTCAGGGGGGATGATGTGATACTGAGATTAGGTTCTGCATACAATCAAATTTGTATGCAAAAACCAAGCAGTCAAATCTTTATTGAACATATACAGTGGGCAGCTACTCCAATGGAAAAAATGGTGTCAGTGCAAACAAGGGACTGTCAGGTGCATTGCAAGCCGCTGAGTCTGTTAAATTCCTCACAACTATTGTCTTTATTTTGAAGGCAGAAAATACTGTAGAACCAGTCTTTCCACAGCTGCTAAAAGTGTAAGCAGAAGTTGTATCTAGTGCCCACATTCAATATTGTAGGTTGGTCCCTCTTGAGCTGTAAAGATTTGCATAAGCTGTAGGTAGTCTGATATATAGATATCTTACTGGCCACCTAAATCTAAATTTCCTCGCTATACCTTTAAGAAGTAAAAAATAAAGGAAGAAGTTACATTTGGTGGCTGTGTTGGTATATAAAGAATGCAAACATGTATTATGTAAACATTGCGGATAGTTTACTTTGTTTTATATAGAAACTATTTTGGATACAAATAAAGTAAGGTAAACAAATGTATCTATTTTAAGTTTTGCTTGATGATCAGAAGCAGAGCACTATGGGAGCTCGGCAGAATGTTGCTTAGATTAGTTAGCTGCTTAGAAAATGAGCTAATGTGGTTTGTAAGTGTTATGCTTCATGTGGATTTTTCATTGGTGAAAGGTGATGGATTGGCACCTGGTTCCCCACATTGTCAACACCAATGTGTCTCACTCATGCTCTGGAGCATAGATTCCCAATCTGGGGGGCACGAAATTCCAGGGGGACGTGAGGCGACCCAGCTCCCTCCCTCCCCTTCAATACCCCCTCACCATCCAAGAAAGAGCCCAGTCCATCCGGTAAAAAAATTCAGAAAATACCATGTGAAATGTCCAGTATTTTCTGTTTTTCCCGGCTTGGGTGTCAGAACATGGGTAGTTTGGGCTGGCTGGGAGAGGATGGAGCATCCCGGGCAGACTTCAAAATGGCCGCCTTAAAAGGGCAATGCCTGCTCTGCTCTTACAATCGAGCACATTTAGGTATTATTGTGGGAATCAAATGATCACAAGCAATTGTAAGTCAACAAGAGACAGCGGAAAACATCTTGGCAGTAATCTGAAACTGATGGAATGTGGATTTAATGACAATATAGACATGGGGATTAATATGTTCAACCAAAATCGAACAAAAAATGATTGACACACGTGGCCAGATCTCACAAGCAATTGGTTTTTAAGTTGTGTAGTTGTAGGTGCACCTGTCATCATGACATTTAAAAATGTTTAAAGAAGACATTAGCCCCCAAAACTATGTTTTCCAGCCCTCTCCCAGACTATGTCTACACTACGGGGCTTTATTGGAAAAAGATACGCAAATTGCGCTCTGCAAGGTGAGGGGTAAAAGGAAAACAAATCCAAAATCCAAAATTTAAAACCAACCTTGTTTTATTTTGAAATTGTCTGTAAAAATGAGGAAAGAAATAGTCAAAAATGTTTTTGGGGGAGAGGAATAATTGATGAGCTCTAGTTATTAGTATGGGCATCTTGCAGCTTTGTCAGAACAATGTGTCCATCTAACTAAATAATGGCACAGATTAAAAATTTAGTATTTTATGAACAGAAAGTCACAAGGCCCTTTTTCTGGGTCGGGGGAAGGGAAGGGATGTAATATGTTGTGACAGGCCAGACCATACCATACTGCTGGCTGAATCTGGACCTAAAGCCAGCATAGCTGGCCCTGTGAAGATTAATGCAGTGAAAGGGCAGAAATCTGCTAGCATGGAGTTTATTAGGGACTGCTCTACCAATTTCCTTGCTGTTGTCAGTGGGGTTGACTCCTACACAGGCTGATCAAAGGCTTTCATATCAGCTGTTTGGAGACACTGCTAGCCAGAATAAATAAGAGCAGCCTTCAGACTGCTCTAATCTACAAATGAAAAGTAGCCCATCAGATAGTCAGTTTATAACTACACAAACACAAAGACTATGCCAGCCCCATTTTTTTTTTGAGCTATGTCATGTATCCTTCAGCCTCGGCTGAGAACCTGGGCCTCAGAGCTAGTAAAAAAGACAACAAAAAAATCAGAGCAAAATGGTTATAAAGTAAAAACACTGTTAGTATGAATCAGAAAAATTGTTAGAAGAACTGCTAAGGAACGAAAGAGAAAACCAAGCAAAGTAACCAGGAGCAATCACAGCAGTGACCTAATAGTCAGCAAATGAAATAATTCTGAACTGCTGACCTATTGTCATTTAATTATACACAATTTAATTTAGATATAAATGCATTTGAACCCAAGTCTCCATGAAGATTACCCATAGTATTCCTCCACAGATCAACTTCACTCCACTTCTCCCACCCCTCAGGAGGTTCTGATAAGGTCACTCCAGTAATGTAGAGGGTGCGTCTACACAGCAATGTTATTTTGGAATAACGGACATTATTCTGAAATAATGTTGTGAGTGTCTACACAACAATTCCATTATTGAAATAATCTTGAAATAACGGGTAGCTTATTCTGGATTCTGTAAACTTCATTCCACGAGGAATAATGTCTCTTCCAAAATAGCTATTTCAGAATAGCAGTAGTGTGGACACTCCACTGCTGCTAATTCGAAATAGCTCCTCCCCCAGGCCATTCAAAGTAATTACTCCCCAGTTCTTCCTGGGCTCTAAATTGAGGTAGCACATCCACATTAGGGAAGCCTCCCTTGGACTAATTTTGAGGAATTCCGGTAGTGTAGACGTGCTATTTTGAAATAAGCTATTTCAGAGTATTTCTTCTGGAATAGCTTATTCCAAAATAAGTGTGCAGTGTAGACATAGCCTCAATCTCTATTGTTCACAAGGCAGCCAATAGTTTATTTAACTATTCTATAGGATATGAACTTCACATTTTCTAATCCCTGATTGATCATTTCAGGATATATAACATCAAATCCCAGTGAGTGCAGTTCAAATCCCTGATAGTTTCTAACTCACATGGAGTCTTAACACTAAAAATTGTTGTGCTCTACTGCACAATGCTTGGCCATTTCCTCTTGACTAAATCTTCTCCAGAAGACATAATAATAATTTCTTGCACTTCTATAATACCCTATATCAAAGGATCTCAGAACAACTTATTTATAACTGAACGTCACAACAAATCTAAAGTAAGGGGAAACTGAGGCAATGGAAGGTTGTTTTTTTTCCCTCAAGGTCACAAATCAAGTCAGTGACAGAATCCAGTTATTGTGATTTGTGGTTTCCTGCTCTAACTACTAAATAGTTTCCCCTGGTACTCAGTCCAAGAATGTAGCGCCCATATTATGAGACGAAGAAAAACATTTCTTATAGATAAGTTTGTCTTGCCTCTGTTGCTTTTTGTTTAAGTGCTTTTGGCCTACAAGCTTTACTTTGCTTTTGTTACCTTTTCCTTTTTTTTTTTTTTTTTTTTTTTTTGAAAAGCACATAGTCCTTTGATAGCTCACTGTAAAAATAAACAATAATGTCTGGATTACAAAATATTCTGGAACTCTGGTGGTAGTAAATTAACTGGCTGGCAAAGTTACGAATGCCAGTAGCTGATGTAATATCTTATGTTGCCTAGATTTTATGAGGGAAGGTTATAGCCTAAGTTATAGCCCTCTGTGCTTTTTCCTGTATGTGTTTGCAGCTTGTCAGTCAATCCATCAATTTGATATTGAATTAACAGAGAGCTCCTCGAAGGAATTTAAATGTAAATTTAGTTTCTTTTCACAAATCTCCAGCACCACAATATGTGCATATACAGGACGGTTTCATAGTTTCAAAGGCAGCTTAGCACCTCTACCGTTTCTTAACCTTTCTGTTCCTGGGATTATTATGAGAAATTAAATTATTTTGATATGCAAACTTACACTTATGTGGTGACAGGGCTGTTTGACACCATGACTCTAATAACTTTTTAATAATTATGAGGAACTCTCAGCATAGATTTTATTTCTCTTCCATCTTCATATATGCTAAATCATTAATCTTGGCACATACAGTAACAAGGTATATTGTGTATGATCTATAGTGTTTTATATTGTGAGTTTGACCCAATGATGTTGATTGAGATGACCATTTATACAGCAGCATAAACATAAGCATCACTGTTTAAACTTCTGTGGATAAATGATTGTTTCATTTTATATAGGTTCGCCCCAGGGGTGACAAGTTATGTGGATACATGGGCTACGTCTAGACTATAAGCCTTTTTCGAAAGAGGCTTTTTTGAAAGATAATTTGAAAAAGTCTCTTTTGAAAAAGAGCATCTAGACTGCAATCAGTACTTTCGAAAAAGCAAGCTGCTTTTTCGAAAGAGAGCACCCAGGCAGTTTGGATGCTTTCTTTCGAAAAAACACAGTTTGCATTACATAGCGCCTTTTTTCGAAAGAGCACTTTCGAAAAAAGGTGTTCTTCCTCGTAAAACGAGGTTTTCCGTGGTTGGCAAAACCACCACATTCTTTCAATTTACTGTCAACAGAACACAGCAGCAGTCTAGAAACAGGTAAAGCTCTGGAGTTGATGTTGGCAGGCCTGCTTTAATAATCTAAGGGCACGGTCTTGCCTGTGCTAGCTACTAGATAGAGCATTTGCTGCTGGGAGCAGACCTATTGATGCTATAGCAGTTTTCAGGACTATAATATTAGGTTTTGAGTCTCATCCTTAATCTCCGATGCAATTTTGATATCTGTGGGACTGCTCACTGCAGTTACTCAGCTTGAATTATGTTTAGGAGCAGGATCAAGGCCTCCAATTGTAGACCCTTTGAGCTAGAAGAGACACAAGACACAGTACAGCAGTTCACAAGTGAGGAAACGCAGGGAAATAGTTCAAGTAAAAGTTTTCAAGAAAAGATTTAGAGCAAAGGGCATTTGGAAGACAAAAATGTGAAGATTAATCAAGTGTAGGTGGCTGCATAATTACCAGGCATGAAACACAGCGAAAAAAGGAGTATATGGAGCAGAAGGGAGAGGAGATAATTGCAGAGATGTTCCATTGGCCACGATAATATTATGTAGGATTTTGACATCAGGACAAAGAGCTTGGTATTAATGTAGCAAAAGACAGCACGGCAGTGCAGGGATTCAAAGAGAGCATGGTATAGGTATAATCAGCACTTGAAGGTAGCACTCTGGTTAAGCCAGAACAGGCAATAGTGAGAGATAGGAAGGCCAGACACTGAATATGCTCATGGCTTATGTTTAGAATATACTGCTGGTAGAAAAAGAGAGTTGCAGCATATAGGTCCTCTGAGGAAAAATATTACAATAATTTTAACATGATCTATGAAGCAGTCCTTACAAATATCATACACCAATGACTGACATATTCAACATACTGTGATGGAATAAGCTGTAATGGAAAAACAAGTAATGTGGTTATTCTGTAGTACAATGTAGAATGCTGTCTTTCTTTGATCCCACTTAAAGGTTCAATTTTACTCTCTTGAAGGGGTCAGGATTGCATGATAATATTTTGCCTAAATTATGTTATTTCATGAATTGACAGTTATTTAACCAAATCTCTCAGCTCCAGCAGAGCTGAGTAAAACAGGTTATTTGCAAGGTACCATTGATGCACTCCTAGTATCCATTGATATCATCCGTTACCATGTACCATACGTATGGATTTCATATTTATTATCTTTTACTTATATTGTGTCTATCATATCTCTTGGTGCCCTCAGGAACATTGTAAAACAAATAAAAAATCAATTCCATTGACAAAAATGTCTGTAATACTCAAACAAATCTTTCTTCATCCCCCAAAGAAAAGAATCCTCTCCACTTAACCCACTGCATTAGAAAAGGCCTGAGTAGATAAATAGACCTTGCAATATTCAGTCTGAAGGTCATCAAACTCAGGTTTTGCCTGGAGCAAGTAAAATTCTGCACTGGCTAACAGGTAAGTCCTGCATAAAATCCCTGATATTATATATATAGTGACAGAATAAATCAAGAAATCAGGACAATAGTCAAAAGTATTTAGTTTTACTATAGGGCATTCTAAGGTCAGGTGCTATACTGGTGTGAGAGTAATTCTTTTTATACCACAATGTAATCTATATGGGTATGTCTACACTACCCCGCTAGTTCGAACTAGCGGGGTAATGTATGCATACCGCACTTGCTAATGAAGCCCGGGATTTGAATTTCCCGGGCTTCATTAGCATAAGCGGGGAGCCGCCATTTTTAAATCCCCGCTGCTTCGAACCCCGTGTAGCGCGGCTACACGGGGCTCGAACTAGGTAGTTCGGACTAGGGTCCTATTCCGAACTACCGTTACTCCTCGTGAAACGAGGTGTACCAGTAGTTCGGAATAGGCACCCTAGTCCGAACTACCTAGTTCGAGCCCCGTGTAGCCGCGCTACACGGGGTTCGAAGCAGCGGGGATTTAAAAATGGCGGCTCCCCGCTTATGCTAATGAAGCCCGGGAAATTCAAATCCCGGGCTTCATTAGCAAGTGCGGTATGCATACATTACCCTCCTAGTTCGAACTAGGAGGGTAGTGTAGACATACCCTATGTGATTGAATATTCTAAGGCTTGTGTTAAGGTTCTTGGCACGCCGAGTGTGAACTTGAAGTTGCCTGAGACCTAAACAGACTTACTCTGAGTTGAGTGCTCATGCATTTAACCCTTTCCAAATAAGACACTATTTGCTAAACACTAAAGGGGTTTTGCTGTTTTTATTGTTGGTCTTTGGGGTTTTTTTGTTATTGTTTTTATTTTTGGTATGTTTTTGTTATCAGCTGGTTGGGTATTTTTGCTTTTGATGCATATGTACTGAGTAAATACTATCCCTTTAATTTATTTTGGGAAACGGTCACCTGATTTACACAGTTACAGACACAATTAACTTATTTTATGTGTTAATGGTATCTCTGGATGCCATCAGAAAGTACAAAGTTTCTTAGAGCTTCAACAGAGAGGTAATATTTTTACAGTCTAAGTAGAACGATTCCTGTATGAAAGGCCCTGCAAAATATGGACAGAGAGGGACCAAAACCAAAGAAGAGAAAAGCTGTATTCTGAAAGCAGGAACAATGCTCACAACTATCACTGCAAACTACCACACTGAGAAGGAAAAGATAACCAAAACAGGTGAGGTGAAGTGTGTACCGGTGGCAGTTACACAAACCATAATCGAAAATCAAAGAGGAAGGATTTAAAGTGAAATCAGAAGTAAGTTCAAGTGAGATACAGTAAATAATGTTAAAGAGCTTTGATGTGCCCTTAGCACAACACCTACCACACAGCACCGAGTGTGAGAGTTGTTCGGAAATGAGAAACAGGAGCGCAAGCCTGGAGAATGGGCAGGCAAATAGATGAATATATGGTCAGAGGGAGAGGAGCAGCAAGCTAAAGAGAGTTCCTAGCTACTGACTTTCAGGGAGGTGGATTACACAAGCCTGTCAGACAATCTCTTCCAGCAGCATAGGTATGTCTATACTGAAGTGTTCCAGTGGTACAGCTGTGCTTCTGTAGCGTTTTAAGTGTAGACAAACCCTAAAATGAGTATGCTTGTATTCAGTTCAGTAAGACCCTCATATCTTATGGAATTATGCATGAGAGTCCTGACAGTTGTTAAGTGTCAACAATCATATACAATAGAATGTACATGCTACCACATTTTTATTAATGCAAAGTGTGTTGACTTTTTTAATTGGAATGAAAATGGATATTGCAAACTGATTGAGATTAATTAGGTGAGACTTGTAATGGGGAGACAAAAACAAGAACTAATCACTGTAGTTTCTTGCACATTTATTTTCAGATCATTAGATCATTTTTCACCAGGCAGTTTGAAGAGCTGATGAACAGAAGCAAAAAGTTGCTCCGTTTTCATCCAGAGACTCCAGTGATTAAGCCAAACTAAACTGTACACCATCTAGCACTTAGCACTAACAATAGGTTTATATTAAGCAAAAAATAAAATAAAATCCTGAAATTTAATCAGCGATGAAGATTCTTCTAGAAACCTACGTCGGTCTGTTACTGCTTTTACTCTAATAAAAGCAGAGCAATCAGATGCTATCCTATTTAAGTTGCATAATTAAAATACATCATCAAAGTACACGTTCAACCTCTCCAGCAGGACTACAGATGTTGCTGGACTGGAGCCCCAGTCCTTGGCTAATGGCCACTGTGAAACTCTGTCCAGCGATCCCCAGCTGCACTGGCATTAGCAGTGCTGGCGGCAGCTGGCAATCCCCAGAGCCAAGGATCCCCAGAGGGGCTGGTAGCAACCAGGGATCCACAAGACTGAGAAATCCCTGCTGTACCTGTGGCAGAGGATCCTGCAGCAGCTGTGGTCCCCTACGGCTGGTTTAGCTACTTGTATTAATAGCTTCATTTTGGCTTTGACTCAACTTACACAGTAAAACTAAAATAGTCAGTTTCATTTTTATGCCTGATCTCTAGTGTCACTTTCTGTCTTCCATAAACAAGCAAAATGGTGTGGGCCAGATCCCCGGCTGCTGTCAATCAGCATTGCTTCACTGAAATTAATACTGCGTCAGGTCCGACAAATCCTAAAGACAGCTCTGATCCCGATGTTGGCCCCAGAAGCCAGCGTTCCCTCTAAGCTGCGCGGGCAGCACAGTTTCACAGGTGATTAATCAGTTCTGCCCAGTCAGTCAGCTCCATGTAGGGAGCCCTGAGTCTCTGACTGGGCGGGGCTGATTAATCACCTGTGAAGCTCGGCTGGCGGCCGCTTAGAGGGAAGAGTGGAATCAATCCTTCCCCTACACGGGCATTCCATTTTGACGGGAGGAGAGCACTCTGTCACCCTGAGGAAGCCTATCGTCTTGCTACCATTAGCCTTGCAGAAGCTTGTCTCTCCCCACCTATTTAAGCAGAAGAGAGTCTTTTAAAGGTCTAAGGCAGCCCTTAATTGGATGCAGGGCCCTTAATTGCCGTTCCTCAGCTTATAGGAAAAAGGACCTTTATCGTTTTACGGCTAACACACCTGCTTACCACCACTTAGTGAAGGGTTCTCTGCTCAGAGTCCCCTTCAGGTTCCTTATTTTCAGCCCTTTGACCCTCATATCTGGCCTTGCTTTTCTTTTGTTGTCCCCCATATTTATTTGAATCCTGGGCTCAGTGGCTCCTCCCCTTAGGCTAAGGGACAGGCCTTTAGTCATAGCCCGTCTTGGCCTGACTACTTCTCAGAACCTCACAGGACTACTCTCTTGCAGCTGCACAGTCTGACTTTGTCACAATTTGTTGTTGAAATGTCACAACTGCAACAAGTTACGCTCCCAAAAGCACAACAAAATGCTCTGAATTCCCAATTCTCCCTGATCCAGAGCCAAGTGTTAAAAATGCTGTCATTATTATCTTTATTTTATGTATTTCCCAATGCTGTGAACAGTTTTCTTCCAGCCTCAAAACAGGTTTACTCCAACTACAGCCATATTTTAAGCAGAGGAAAACTAACAACAGCATTTCCTCCTCTCTTAGTCTAACTGCTGAGTGGTCCCCTGTTGTGATTCTTGTAAGAAAAAAATTGCCTATTTTCAAATACACACAAAGTGGCAGTGAAAATAAACCAAACTGCTGGCTACAGTTCATCAGATATTAGAGAAATCTCATCACCTGCAGAAAATGCAAAATCACATATGTGGGACAGATCATAATGGAGTGCCAGAAGCTCAACAGCCATAAATTAACAGTTGGAATTAGTAAGCATATTTATTGAGTTTTAGCCAGCACTGCATGAACCGTAATGCAAAGCAGTCAAACTACGGCGCTGATACAGTTGAAAGAAAATGTAGAACAAATTCAGCATTTCCAAACTGGATATTAGATACTGATAGGGTCTGGATTCCTTTAATTCTACCTTTTAAAGGGCCTGATCCAATTCCCACTGAAGTCAATGGAAAAACTCCTGCTGACTTCAGTGTGAACTGCATCAGGCCCCCAAAGAACAAACCGAGTTTCCTCACTATTCTCTGTGATAGGGCATGCATAGGTATGGTCCTGCCATTTGTGCTCATTGAGAGATCTCACTGTGTTTTTCCCAGCCCTGTAGGGGGTGCTGATCCTGGAATCCTGGCCTACAAGCTGTTTTGGTTGGTTCATGATTGGTGCCGCACAGGCAGCTGTACACACGAGTGTTTGGCTAGAAATCTCTGTAGTTCTCTGAAGCCCATTCGTTTCCCTCCTTTGGTCCAGCCATCCAATCTAGTGTTGAGGCTACTGATACTTATCCAGCGGGATCAGTTCTGGGTCCTGTTGTGTTCAATGTCTGCACTGATGATTTAGATAATGGTTTAGAAAGTACGCTTACAAAAGTTGCAAAGGACACCAAGCTGGGAGGGGTTGCACATGCTTTGGGGTATTATCATTGAAAATTAACTGGACAAACTAAAGAAATGGTCTAAAGAAAATAGGATAACATTCAATAAGGACAAATGCAAAGCACTCCATTTAGGAAGGAACAATCAGTTGCACACATACAAAGGACTGAGGAAAGGGATCTGAGGGCCATAGTGGATCACATGCTAAATATGAATCAACAGTGTAATGCTTGTTTAAAAAAAAAAAAGCAAACACCATTCTGGGATAGAATACGAGAGTGATATGAGCAAGAGGGGGAAAAAATTCTGCTCTATTACATGCTGATTAGGCCTTAACTGGAGAAATGTGTCCAGTTCTTGGTGACACATTTCACAAAAGATGTGGATAAATTGGAGAAAGTCCAGAGAAGAGCAACAAAAATGACTAAAGGGCAAGAAAACATGACCTATGAAAGAAGACTGAAAAAACTGAGTTAACCTGGAGAAGAGATGATAATTTCAAGTACATAAAACGTTTTTACAAGGAAGAAGGAAAAAAATGTTCTCTTTAACTTCTGAGGCTAGGACAAGAAGCAATTGGCTTAAAATGCAATAAGTGAGATTGAGGTTGGACATTAGGAAAAAACTTCCTAACCGTCAGGGTGGTTAAGGACTGGAATAAGTTGCCTAGGGAAAGTTGGGAATTCTGTCACAGAAGATTTTTAAGAGCAGACAGCTGTCAGGGATGTCTAGGTAATACTTAGTCCTGTCTTGAGTGCTGAGCACTGGACTAGAAGACCTCTCAAGGTCACTTCTACATCAGACTAACACGGCTACATTTCTATTACTATTCCTGTCCTTTGATTCTATGTCCCACATGTTGGAGAAATAAATAACTGGGGGAAGGGAATGATATCAAAAGTTGTAGTGTAACATTTCCAGATGTAAGCACAAAGTGTTCATACTTAGAGATATGAAGCTCCCACAACCCCAGATGAATTCAATGGGAATTGTAGGTGTTCCGTATCTTTAAATTAAGCACCTCAATGTGGATTCAAGCCTTAGCTTTGATTTAAATTTGGTCCTAGCTATTCTATCTCTATAAATTGGCTAGTTTTTGTCTCCATTGTATAGGCTGGCAGCCACTTGCAGTGATGTTGACCACTAGGCTGTGTCTACACTGCCACTTATGTTGGCATAACTTCTGTTGCCCAGGGGTGGGAATCAGCCACTCTCTGAGGGATATAAGTTACACCAGCATAAGTGCCAGAGTGGACAGTGCTGTGTCAGTGGGAAAATTTCTCCTACCAACGTAGCTACTGCTGCTTACTGGGGGTGAACTGATTAAGTCAATGGGAAAGCTCTCTTCCATTGGCTTAGAGTCACTACCGTAAAAGGCTTACTGAGGTGCAGCTGTGCCACTCTAAACTCTCTACTGTAAACTGAACTCTGTAGGTAGGGATTGTCTTTGCTTTTACTCATTTGCATGGTGCCTAATACAAAGGGGTCCTAATTTATGACTGGGTCCTCTAGACACTGTTAAGCACTGCTGTAAACGTTACACAGATGATGTATGATCCAAATGGCTTCCTGTTTTATTGATCTTCCAAATCCAGGACTTATGCGACATGTTTTTGAGCACCATCTACTGGTTTCTTACTTATTAACATACAAGAGTAGTCTCTGCCTGTATGTAACAGGTGCTGCCACATCACAAATAAAGAAAGATCTGTTGGTCAGGAAGAACTATACCCAAGCATCTGGACTGGTATAAAAATTTATGAGAGAAATGTCAAATATTTGTGTAATTTAGCCAACAGTACTCTATGTTTCAGACTACACTTGTTCTGTGCACAAAATCACATAAAAAACACCATCTTCGCTGGCCTTTGTGACCTATATTTTAAAATATTTATTCACATTCACTTTTTAAAGGGAGAGAAATACATGTAATTTGCACTTTGGAATAAGTTGGAGGTGTCCATAAGCTGCATGCAATTTCATGGATGGCAGAATACCAATTTTACTTAAATGACGGAGCCCCCTAATGTGTCTTATTTAAATGACCTGAAAATAAGAGATATGAAGGCATAAGTAGGAGTGAAAATGAACCTAAATATTTAAAATCCAGTGCAATTCAATGATATTTTAGTGTGTGTTTCACTGTGTGCACCAGACTCACTGTCTGAGGTAGCAATCCTTTGCATTATGCTTCTTTAAGAGTGGACATTTCCATCATTAGCAATGCAAAGCTCTTGTGACTATATACAGCATGCCAGTCACTTAGGGTGAAATTCACGGCCCCTCTCCAAAGGCCAGGTATGTACCTTTTGTACAGGGAGCTACTCAACAGTTGGCTACGGACGTGTAAGAGCTACCGTCTATCTTCAGCCTCTAACCTACAGTACGGCTTTGACTTGAGCTAGTGAGAACCTGAAATTTCAGTTCTGTAGAAAGGTACAAAATTTCAATTTTTCCCATTCAAAAGCAGAATGAAAAATCAAAATTTTCCACATGAAATTCTGAAAATTCATGTTGGGAAAATTGGACATTTTGTTTCAACTCTATTGAAATATTTCCTTTTGATAAGATTTAAACTGTTTCAGTGCGATAAAGTAAAAATGTTTCATTTTGACCTCACTTTTATGCTATACACAATGATCATGTAGTCAAAACATTACGATTTTAATCTATTGTCATGTCATAATATAATAGATTAAATATTTTGAATTGTATATAGTCAAAACAATATTATCAAGACACAATGTTTCAATAAGATTGAAGCAATATATACTGACTATAACTAAATGAATTGTTACAATCCTTTTTTTTAACCACAAATTTAGATAAAATCAACATATTCTCATGGAATGTTTTAGTTTCTTTCAAATTAACATTTTCTCATGGAAAAATGTTTCACTGGATAAATTTTGACAACTGCTTTCCCTTTTTGAAGAGATTGGTAGTTACTAGAGCTACATAATCACGACCCTGTGACCACAAACTGTTCAGCTCTGTCATTCATGTTAAAATTCGACACTCTCTGGGAAGGAATGAACAAATGCTCAAACTATCTTACCCATTACCAAGATAGCTTCCCCAATTATCACCTCTAATACCATTAGCTCACAGACATCCCACTCGCCCCACCTCTAATATCATCAATTCACAGACACTTACCTTCCTTCTTCTTCCCCCTCCCCCCCGCATCCCCTTCCTGTTCTGAAATGTGATTTGTCCTTTTCATATGTGTTCATTTTTTTAATTGTATCCTTTGGTATATATGGTTGTGACTATTTTCTTCCACTATTTGATCTGAGGAAGTGGGTCTGGCCCACGAAAGCTCATCATCTAATAAACCATCTTGTTAGTCTTTAAAGTGCTACATTGTCGTGCATTTTGTTCAGCTCTCAGCATCTATGCCATCTGGCCTTCATGTACTGGGCTACTCAAAGCCATCACAGAGCACAGCTGCATGCCATGCAGGGGAAAAATCCTATTTTAATTTCATGATCGCAGCGCTTAGATACCAGAGGAAATAGGCACCTGAGGCAATTATTGTTAGCTTTAACTCCCTTGTACTAACCAGAGTAATTTCTATCCCTCCTTGCTATGTACACTTCTCAAATATTTGTGGATTTTCATGTTTCCCTTTAGTCATCTCTTAGCCAAGTAAAATATATTGAACTCCTTCAATATTTCTAAATAAGTCCCTCTGAGACACTACACCCCATATTCTTCATAGAAATATTGTTACAATGTGATTATAGCTTAACTGTTATAAGTTTTGCACAAGATAAGGCATGTACTATATAATTGGAAAAGTTATGATTTGCTTGATATAATTATCCTATTTGCATGCAAGTATCATTTTTGTATCTAAAGTTAAAATATTGACTATACATCTGTACTACAAAGGCATTTGCACTTGGGGAATGCCCAGCAGACAAAATACAGTCAGTTTGGAAACAAGTCAATAGGCCATTAGGTAGAACAATACGCCTTTGAAGATGCTAATCTTCCATTTTCCTGGGATGCTACAAAGGACATTTGACTTATCATTGCTTCGACACTGTAGGGTCGTCAACTGATACTGCATTCCATGATGGAATATCTGCATTTTTCCAGCCAGGAGGTGGAACACAAAGGGGTCTCAATGTATGTAAAACCTATTTATGTCAGGAAAGTGAGATAATAGAGATTCTTTCTTCCTGGAATCCCCACCCAGGATAACTGTTGAAAACAAGGACATAGGTAGTGGGAAAGAACTGATCCCAGACTGGAAAAGGTCTGTGAAAGAAAGACCTGGAGTTTTAAGCTGCAAACAAGAGTAGCATGCCTACAAGAAACTCTGCAATCTGCTTAAAGCAATATTTAGTGAGAGAAATTACTGCTTGTAACCAGTTTCTTTGGTATATAAGTGTATATATTGTATTTTGGCTTTATTTGTGGGGATCTGCTTTGGATCTGTTTGCTATTCCTAATAATCACTTACAATTTCTCTTTCATAGTTAAAAACCAGTTTGTGAAATTCATCACCGGGGGGCAAAACGCTGTGCATATCTTCCTCTGCATTGAAGGAGGTGGTAAATTTAAGGAGCGGATGCTGTACAGTTCTCTGTGCAATGCAAAAAAGTACAATTTAGGGTTTACACTACAAAGGGGGTGTTCATTGAGTGCTGGCAATTCCTTAGCTGAGCCTTTGCATGCAGTGCTGATTTCAGTGTCGTATCTCTATGCAGCTGAGCATGTCCCTACCTATATGTGTGCTGTAGGAAGCAGGAGGGCCAGACTCAGCAGGACAGTGTGAGGAAGCCCTGACTGGTGGAACAGGTGGGCTCAGTGGTACTCCAGTATATCTGGTGGTCCCCTGGAAGGGGGCAACCTGCCACACCACCTTCTCCAGTTCCTTGACCATTTTGTTTTTCTTTAATTAATTTGCTTCAGTTTCTCTCTCATTTCATTATTGAGGTGCCCAGAAAGGAACAAAATACAGTCTCACTCTGATGACATGCCAGAGGCATTTCATGGCTGTTTTGCTGCTTCTTCTCCTACGTTCTCCTGAGTTCTGGGGGTCTTTTGCTTTGCCCATTCCATTTGCCCACATCTCTAACACCAAGGCTACGTCTAGACTGGCATGATTTTCCGCAAATGCTTTTAACGGAAAAGTTTTCCGTTAAAAGCATTTTCGGAAAAGAGCATCTAGATTGGCACGGACGCTTTTCCGCAAAAGCAGTTTTTGCACTTTTTGCGGAAAAGCATCCATGGCCAATCTAGACGCACTTTTAGGCAAAAAATCCCCAATCGCCATTTTCGTGATCGGGGCTTTTTTGCACAAAACAAATCTGAGCTGTCTACACTGGCCCTTTTGTGCAAAAGTTTTGTGCAAAAGGGACTTTTGCCTGAATGGGAGCAGCATAGTATTTCCGCAAAAAGCACTGATTTCTTATAGTAGGAAGTCAGTGCTTTTGCGGAAATTCAAGCAGCCAGTGTAGACAGTTGGCAAGTTTTTCCGGAAAAGCGGCTGATTTTCCGGAAAAACTGGCCAGTGTAGACACAGCCCAATAGTTCCGTGACACCTTAGAGACTAACAAAAAAGGTGCCATAGGACTACTTGTTGTGTTTAAAGTTACAGACTAACACGACTACCTCTCTGACTTTTTATCTCTGACACAGTTTCTCTCAGGTATTGATATCCAGTTCCCTAATGAGCCTTCCCACTATGCTCAGCTACCATCTCCTCGGGATTTTGCTGCTGTCATTACACTTTTCTTAAGGCTTTGCCCTTGTCTCCACAAATGTCCGATGGTAACTGCCATAAAACTTTCCAATGCACATCCACTAATATGATCAAGGCCATCAAATGCCAGCAATGCCTCACTGCCATGTATATTGGCCAGACTGGACAGTCTCTACAGGAAAGAATTAATGGATACAAATCAGATCTCCGAAAAGGCAACATACAGAAACTTGTTGGAGAACATTTTAACGTGCTGGGGCTTAACTTCATTTACAAGTTTGATTCTTATCAGAGAGGGATGAATAAAGACATTGACTGGCTTGCATACTACCTTCCACATCCTAATAACTTAATCAACCAACCAACCAATGGATACTTATAGAGGTGCAAATTGTTCTTCTCCGCTTCTTGTAACTTGAACAATCTAATTCACTATTTTTTCTCCCCCCTCCCCCACCTTCCCTTATTTATTCTTGGATGTGAACTTTTAATACCCCAGTCATCTGAAGAAGTGGGTTGTGCCCATGAAAGCTCATGATACCATCTCCATGTTTTGTTAGTCTTTAAGGTGTTGCTAGAGTACTTGTTGTTTTTTTAAGTTTTTCCAATACTAGTTGTCACTCCCAACTACCATGGAACCTCAGGTTCCAGCATTCTGTCCTTTGGCTAGACATTTTTTTCCCTCCTCTTTGCTGGCCAACTAGCTTCTTTTCTTGCCCCATCCATCAAATTAATATGCCTCACCCACTGCTTTCTCAACACTGTCTCTTTGAATTCTTTCACTGGCTTCGCCTTGCCATTAGCATCATATTAAAGCTTCTCATTTACAACTACAAAGCTTTGTATTCTGCTCCTGTCCATGTCTCTGCTTTTATTTCGTCCTACTCCCCCTCGTACTTCAGACACTCCTTCCAAGCTTCCCATGGAACTTCGCTTTTAAGCCTTTCCGTTCTTGTCTTTGGCTTTCTTCTGTGCCAAGCGTTAGATCTGAAAATCTAGCTACACCCTCCTCATTCAAATCTTTTCCTAATAGGTACTTTTCATCTATGTGCCTCACTGCTAATGCATGGATGTAAGTGATGAAGAAATATGTAACATAAGAAAACTCTTGAGATTTAATCATGACTATTAAAACACAAGAATCACCATTTCTTCATGATGATGACTGTTTTGGTTTCATATATTCTAAGGCCAGAAGGGATCATCTGCTCTGACCTCCTGCATAACAGGCTGCAGAAATGTCTTGAAATAGTTCCAGATTGAAGGAGAGCATATATTGAGTAAAACATCCAATCTTGATTAAAAACTGGAAGCGATAGAGATGATGATAGCACTTGGAAAATTGTTCCAATGGTTTATTGCCCTCTGTTAAAAATGTATGCCTTATTTAGTCTGAATTTCTCTAGCTACAACTTCCAGCCATTAGATCTTGTTATAACAATGTCTGCTAGATTGAAAAGCCTATTATCAAATGCTTGTTTCCCCTTCTGTTTGTTAAGTTAAAGTGATTGTGTGCCTTGAGTCTACTATCATAAGGCATGTTTTACAATTCTTTAATCATTCTTGGGGCTTTTCTTTGACCCTTTCCAATTTATCACATTTCTTTTTGAATTATGGACACCAGAACTTGACAAAGCAGGTTTCATCAATGCCAGATGCAGAGGTAACATAATCTATCTACTCCTACTCAAGACTGCCCTGTTTATGAATCCACAGACCGCATTATCTCTTGTAGCTCAGCATCTCACTGGAACCTCATGTTCAGCTGATTATCTACCAGGATTCCTAAGTCCTTTTCAGAATTATAGTTTCCCAAGATACAATTCCCCCATCCTGTAAGCACAGACTACATTCTCTGTGTTCGTCTGGGGATTCATTTATTCCTTATGTTGCAAGCACTTAATAGACTGTTTTATGCAAATACGTGTCCATTTTTCCTAATTATTTCTAGTCTTCCTAAGTTTCCTTTGTCTGTATTCATTTCCAGGTAATAAACATTCCGATTTTTCATTCCTTTGGGCTTAGGTGTGATCTCTTCAGAAACCATGTACATACATGTGTTTTAGAGCAACATACCTCAAGTGACTCCTCTGGCACATGGAAGATCTACTTTGTTAAATGTGACTGTTAGGCTTTCTTAACAAATTTGCAACACAGATCTAATGTGGACAGTTGGTAAGCTATTGTTTTGACTGTGGTTAGATATTATTCTCTCATTTGTTCATACAGAATGTATTGTTTTGAATGAGTTAAATTGAAACGGCTTCCTGATGCAGATTTAAAGGCAGAATATACTCGGATGTTTAAACAGCTAGAGCATTTCTTAACATGACTCTGTATTAAGCTACTCTCTCAAAGATCCTCTGTAGAGACCCCTTTCTTGGATTTTCATGTGACTTTTGTAGTTTATCATTCATGAGCATACTATCTTTATAACCTAGAACTCTGTCATCCGCACAGCACTCCACAGATTCGGGTATAATTTTATTATGAAAAAAATGACACACTGAAAAAGAAAATACCCTGACTGAATAGTTTTCAAGTGAGCATTCTATATAGCTAAGCAAAATAAATCAGAGCCTCATCAGAGACTCAGGGTACTTCTAGATTGAGTTGCTATTTTGGGATACCAGAAGTATCCCGAAATAGCAATGCCGCGTCTTTAAAAGTGCCTGCTGACTACAGAGCACCAAGTTTCAAAATAAGCTCTTTCCACCTGGACTCGGAATAAGCTAATTGCGTAGCTTGTTCCAACTGAAGGGAGCCGACAAGACACGCCCTCAGTAACAATACTGACCATTTCTTATAGCACTTTACATGTTCAAAGTACTGTACTGACATTAGTAAGTTAATCTGAACAACATCCCATAAAGCAGAAGGGTAAATAGATGGAAACTGAGGCTGGGAGCTAGAATGTGTTGTTCTAGACCACAACCTGAATGAGTGGCAGAGAACATGGTCTCAAGTTGCAACGGAGGAGGTCTAGGTTGGATATTAGGAAAAACTATTTCCCTAAGAGGGTGGTGAAGCACTGGAATGGGTTCCCTAGGGAGGAGGTGGAATTTTCATCCCTAGAGGTGGCTTGACAAAGCCTGGTTTGACAAAAACAGTCTGTGATGATTTAGTTGGGGTTGGTCCTGCTTTGAGCAGGGGGCTGGACTCGATGACCTCCTGCGGTCACTTCCAACCCTTTGGTTCTATGATTCTATAACATTCTCATAACCCAAATTAGCAAATTTCCTTGTATATCTATCCCAATTTCTCTGTATGAGTTTACGTTTAAAAGGTCAGTATATATCAGCATGGCCCCTGTTGCTAAATTCCTTTTAATCTTGTTCTTGCACATATCTATGATTTAGAATAATAATTACACCTGATATTGCTATTTCCATGTTCCACTCCATCCTACCTTATTAAAAAAAAAAAACCCTTTTGATTCTACTTAGTAATTTTACAAACCACACTACAGCAACATCTGTCAAAAGCATTTATAGCCAATACCTGCCTCACATAGATAGAGAACTATGTAATGTGCTCTTTCACAGACAGGATCAAACACAATACATTGTTTGGACAATACATTGTTTTGCTTACATACAAATTGGGTTCTTCTAGGGTATGGTGTCTATAGAGTGATGTCATGGAGAAAGCACATGATTTGGTGTCGTAGTTTCGGAACAATGTATGCAAAATGATGAACATGCATAATCAACCTCATATGAAATGGAGAATCCACGGGTAAAAAAAAAATAATGTGGGTTTACCGGTATCTTAGGGCAGGTCTCCACTTGAAACACTGCATTGGCATGGCTGTACCAATGCAGCTGCACTGCTTTAGAGCTTTAATGAAGATGTTCCTATGCTAATGAGAGAGCTTTTCCCTTTGGCATAGTTAATTCACCTGCCCAAGAGGCAGCTGCTATGTCAGTGGGAGTTCTCCCATTGGCACAGCACTGTGTACATGGGGGAAGAGGTTAGATCATATAACTACATCACTCAGGGATATGGATTTTTCACACCCCAAGTGAGGTAGTTATACTGATACAGGCTGTAATGTAGACCTGAGGTACGTCTAGACTACAGAGCTTTTCTGGGATACTGGAGGTATCTCAGAAAAGCTCTGCAGCAACCAAGGGATGCATCCACTTTTCAGAAAAAAAATGTCAGAAAACGGACGCGTTTTGTCGGAATCCCTGTAAACCTTGTTTTACAAGGAAAAATGGATGTTCTGAAAGAGGGAATTTCCCAACATTTGGACCCATGTAGACAGGCCCAATGTCAGAAAAGCCTCCTTTGGAAGAAAAGTGGAAAAAGATACTCAAATTGCGGTTCACAATTTGTGTATCTTTTTCCAACTTTTCTTTGTAGTGTAGACATAGCTCCGGTTTCAGTTCCTTCCTCCCTTTCTTGGCAACAGATCTTGTGGAAAAGAACAGATCCTCCACCTCTTGTGACTCAGCTTTCATTTCTTAAGAACTCCAGGATATGAGCCAAAGAATAATGCCAACTGAACTGTGATTTTTACACAATGTGTTCCCAAAATGAGAATCAGATCTTGACCATGCTTCCTGCAGATAAGACTCGGCTATCACCCACTCACACAACCATTGATCTACAGAGACTAATGTCATGTAAAATGAGGAAAAGAAATCTAACAGGTGCAACTAGAATGTCACTTCAAGAAGCCACAGAGGCTGTTTTTGACCTTGAAAGTGAACAGTCAATAACATAAAATTCTAAATTATTAACAACAGTCAGACTCGATTAATCCATTTGCCAACATAGTTGGGAGACTTAAAATCAGTTTTGTATGCATTCACAAATGGCTTAGTGGTAGAACATGACATCTGCAAGCAAGCCCAGAGATGAGGGGGACAAAAGGGACAGTTGCCCGAGGCCCAGCGATTCAAAGGGGTCTGAGCTGTTGGCCCTCCCTGCTTCTTCCACCCGAGACCACACCCTTTCTGCTGTCTGTCTGTCTCTGCCCCTTCTGTCTCAGGTCCACCCCTTCTGGGTGTGCAGAGTCAGGCTCTCCCATGTTGCCCAGGGGCTGTCAGTGCCCATGTCTGCAAGTTGGTAGGCAACAACCACACTTAAAATTGCGACTGGGCCAGTATATAACACCCAATAAAGATCATACTTGAACTAACTCAAATATGACCCTGCCTTAGCTGAGGAACTTCCCCAGCAATACTTGTTTCTCAGTTTATCCTTTACCCAAGAAACATATGCTCTAATAAATCTGCAGACAAGTAGCCGAGTTAGTCTGTAACAGGAGAAACTTAAAAAACAACAAATAGTCCGGTAGCATTTTATAGACTAACAAAACATGTAGATGGTACCATGAGCTTTCATGGGCACAGCCCACTTCTTCAGATGACTGCACTGTTAGATCTGTTAGGCTACATCTAGACTGCACGCCTTTTTCAACAGAGGCTTTGTCGACAGATACTGTCAACAAAGCCTCTGTCGAAAAGGAGCATCTAGACTATTATCAGTATAGTTGAAAAAGCAAGCCACTTTCTTGAAAGAGAGTCTAGATGCTGTCTTTTGAAAAATCATAGTTTCCATGCAATGGTGCCTTTTTTCGAAAGAGTACTTTTGAAAAAAGGTGTTATTCCTCATAAAATGAGGTTTACCACTGTCAACAAAACTGCTGTGTTCTGTTGACTTACTGTCGACAGAACGCGGCGGTAGTGTAGACTTAGGTATAGTTTTGTCAACAAAAGCCAACTTTTGTCGAAAAAACCCTGTAGTCTAGACACACCCTTAGTCTCTAAGGTCATATCTACACTAGGAAATTATTTCAAAATAACTTCTTTCGAAATAATAATTCCCCAAATAACTATTCAAAATAGAGTGTCCACACTACAGGGAAGCCTCAAAATTAGCCCAAGGCAGGTTCCCTGGATGTGGATACGCCACCTCGACTTGCAGCCCAAGGAATCACTGGGGAGTTGGTCAGAATTAGAAAACAGTTAATTATTCACAAGCAGCCAAACAACCTTTCAATCTTAGAAAACCATTACACTTAGAAATGGGCAGTGGCTGACTCCTGCCCTAGGTTAAACTGTAAGTGCAACACAGACTTCTGTGGGCCTGATTCTAATTTCACATCATAGTGAATCGGCTGTAACTCCTCTAAAACAAAATGGATGTGGGATGGGAATGAGGCCCTTCACATCTGTCATATAGATGTCACTTTTCTATACTTGTGCTAAATATCTGTAGAAGTGTGAGCTGATAAGAAATAAAGAAATAAAGGTGTATGTGTGTAAGAATATTTTGTACTTCTCCAAAGTATAATAATATTAATATATTTTCAGAAGAAACAGCACCAAGATATCTATTGCATATGCACCTCCTTACTCAGTGTCCGTGTTTTCTGTTCATTACCTTATACTCACAGAATCACATCTCCTTCACCCCCTGCAAAAAATTCCTCAGATTCTCAAGAACACTGAGACACAAAACTAGTATTAATACAAGCATCTGAGTATCAATTATGTAAATCAAGGGTATTTTTGATTAAATTGGTGATGAGTCTAAGAGGTATTTAGGGTCTGAGTTAAATGAGAGATATCTGTGAGCTGCACAGCACAGGTGTCTACTGACTGACAGCAAGGTAGAACATTGCAATTGGCAACTCAAGTTTATAATGATTTTTCAAAGAAAAATGAGCATTAGGGACTTTGTTAGGGTAAAAATATCTTTTAAAATCCTTATCTGTGGTCTGAATCCCACCCTCCCTAGGTCTCAAAATAGACATTTAAAATAGAAGATCCAGCTCTTGAGGGTGTGACCAAGGAACTCGATGCTCTAGAAAATGGGGGAGGCAGCAGATGGTTTCAAATGGGGGTATGTAGCTGGAGCAAAGGGCAATGAAAAAGGTCCTAGCAGCTGCCCTGAGGTCATATGGGAAACAGAGGCTGATTCTCACAATAGTCAATGAGGAAGAGCTGTCTGTCAGGCTTTCCTGCAGTAGCTCCAGAGCCAAAGTACCAACCTCATGGCAGCCTATTCAGAGGCAGGGCACAAATCCTAAACTGGCCGTGTTAGATTTCACCACTCAAGTATCGGGTAAAGTCCTCATGCACTGTAACAGCTTAACCATGCATAAAGAAGCATTGCTAGCCCAATAGGGACTTAAGCAGGAATATTTTGCACCCTCTCCCACACACACAACACGTTACAAATAGAGAATGGGGGATCCTGGAGATGCATCGGGCCCTTAGCCCTGGTCTACACTAGGGCTTTATTTTGAAATAACCCCCCTTAAGTTGAATTAATAAGTGGAGCATCCACACTACGAAGCCCGTTATTTTGAAAAAATGGGCCACTTATTTCGAAATCTGTACTCCTGCTTTTCTGGGGGAATAACACTAATTTCAAAATCGTTATTTCAAAATAATGGTCGTGGGGACGCGCCGGTGCTGCTACTTCAAAATAACTACTCCACAGAGTAATTCACATTAATTACTCCTGAGTGCTTCCTGGGGCTCTAAGTCAAGGTAGCGCGCCCACAACAACAGAGCCTGCCTCAGACTAAATTTCAGGCTCCCCCATATTGGGGACATGCAATTTCAATTTTGTTATTTTGGGAGTTACTTTGAATTTAGTTAGTCTGAAATAACTTCCTAGTGTAGACATGCCCTCGGAGTATGTGTCTTCCCACTTCCAAGCACACACATCAGCATGACTATACTTTTGCAGTTATATTACGCTTTACTCCCCATGTTAATCTGTTGCCCATGCCTTGTTGGCCAGACACAGAATAAAACATCCTGGCTATTTTACATAGTGTAACTGGTCAGATAAAAAGGACAATAAAGATCACTAGTAAGTTTAATAGCTCAGCTCCCAGTTCGGTTGCTACGAAGCTGAAAATCCAATAAAACCTCACCTATTCTTCTAAAACATTCTTTGATTTAAGGCTCTCTCTCATTGGTTTTCCACTACAGCCATCTTTTTTTTTTTTTTTTTTTTTTTCAATCACATCCTTTTATACCTCCCAGAAAAGCTCATCTCTCTTGGCTGGTGTAAGAACAAAAGATGAATCTCACCATGAAACTATCCTCTTATACTATGGCCATCACCATGGTATCTGAGTACCAGTGAGTAGTGTAAACACGCTATTTCAATTTTGTTATTTCGGGAGTTATTAAATTGATTTTAGTTATTTTGAAATAGTTTTCTAGCGTAGACATGCCCTATGCAATTACTTATGCTGCTTTTGCCTAGTGCAGGTTCAGCACAGAGTCACAGATAGTTCTTTCAGGGTATAGTGATCTGTTTTGTCACAGACACACTCACAGATGGATCAATTCTCTCAGATATATAGTAAACATACAAACATTATTTGTGAGATTAATTCTCGCAGTAACTTACAAGCATTCCATAAAGTCTAAACACTAAGCAAACTTTTATAATTCTGTTTTAACAACAAACAATAAAGTCCATCCCTAGAGGGTTTTAAGTCCTGGCTTGACAAAGCCCTGGCTTGGATCATTTAGACCAATCCCGCTTTTAGCAGGGGGTTGGACTCAACAACTTCCTGAGGTCTCTTCCAACCCTGTGATTCTGTGAATACTAATACAGGCAGTCCCCGAGTTACGCGGATCCGACTTATGTCGGATCCGCACTTACGAACGGGGCTTTCTTGCCCCAGAGCTTGCAGGCAGCGGGACCGCCCAGAGCGCAGCGGTCCCGCCAACTCGACCTCCGGGGCGAGAAAAGCTGCTCCGGGTGCTCCTGGTCTGCTGGGGACCGTCTCCAGCAGACCAGGGACACCTGGAGCAAAGCCAGGGAGGCGGAGGGGTCCCGCCCCTCTGAGGCTTTGCTCTGGCAAAGCCTCAGAGGCGCGGGACTCCGCCGCCACTGCCGCTTTGCTCCCGGTGCCTCTGGTCTGCTGGGGACCGTCTCCAGCAGACTAGGGACACCTGGAGCAAAGCCGGGGAGGCGAGGGGTCCCGCGCCTCTGAGGTTTTGCTCTGGCAAAGCCTCAGAGGCGCAGGACTCCGCCGCTGCTGCGGCTTTGCTCCCCGTGTCCCTGGTCTGCTGGGGGGGAGCGCAGCTAGTGGCCCCCCCCCCCGCTGCAGACCAGGGAGACGTGGAGCAAAGCCCCGGGCCTGTGGTAGAGCAGGTGGGGCGCTGCCGGTTGGTCCCGCAGCACCGCTCCTTGGCGCTACTGGACCAACCCAGCAGCACTCCAGCTGCTCTGCCCCAGGAGTCCTGATTCAGCCGCTGCTGATCAGTTTCAGAAGCGGCTGATTCAGGACACTCGGGGCAGAGCAGCTGGGGTGCTGCTGGGTTGGTCCAGTAGCGCCGAGGAGCGGCGGCGCTACTGGACCAACTCAGCAGCACCGCAGCTGCTCTGCCCCAGGCGTCCCCAAGTCAGCTGGTGCTGAAACTGACCAGTGGCTGACTACAGGAAGCCCCTGCCCTGGGGCTTCCTGGAATCAGCTGCTGATCAGTTTCAGCAGCAGCTGACTTGGGGATGCCTGGGGTTCTTATGTTGAATCTGTATGTAAGTAAGAACTGGCATCCAGATTCAGCCGCTGTTGAAACTGATCAGTTTCAGCAGCAGCTGAATCTGGAGGCCAGTTCCGACTTACATACAGATTCACCTTAAGAACAAACCTACAGTCCCTATCTTGTACGTAAACCGGGGACTACCTGTACACAAATGAGCCTGACAGATTCCAGCTATGTATTTTGTCATTATGCAGTTAAGAAATGGTGACCTTGGCATGAGGTGGCTCGTGGTTTGCCAGCATCAGGGTCCACAAGGAGATATCTATTAAGGTGTGATCCATGCTAAGGAAAACATTGGAATCTCTGCTATAAGTCTCAAATTTAGGAGCCTGCTCCTGTTCCCAATAAAGTTAATTTTGCCATTTATTTTAATGAAAGTGAGACTGGGCTGTAAGTCTTTCAAATAAAAAATATTGTATTTTTTTCTCCTATATTTATTTTAGTATTTTTTTTCCTTGGGGAAGATTACTTTAACTGTGTGGCTGAAATTATGAACCATAAAAATAAATGTGCCGAGTCTTTGATTATAATGTTGGCCAATTCTTATGTTTGTTTTGCAAACTGCATGCATGTCATTCCTCTGCTTCTTTTTGGCTACTGTTAGCAACATACCATTTGAATGTAGGTCGACATATTGCATGAGTTGAGTAATCAAGACACTGATGACTATTCTAAATTGTTGATTCCGCAGAGACGCAAATCAAAACAACATATATCACTTGTGATAAGCAAACTCAGCGGGATTCATAAAAAAATTGTCACTAACAGATTCTCTGTGCTACAATTACAGGGATTCTGGGAAGAGGAATTTAACTATGTCTATGGCTGTTACAATGTAATTATGTCTAATATTTGTAGTAAAAGAAGGTTGCTGCCTCCTTCTAGCTACCACACCCACCAGCCACACACACACACACACACACACACACACACACACACACACACACACACACAGAACAAAAAGCTTTGAAGTGTATTAAGCACTGCATCTTGGATTTAGAATTTTTTTAATCAGCCTCTCAACCAGTCACCAGACAACCCTCTTCTCCAGCAGCCTTCCTACGGACTAACTACCCATGTAGCTGGAATACCAGTCACAATTATGTATCTCAATGTATCGCTCTGACATACCCCTAGTCAATCATCACAATAAGTAAGTCACCTCGTAGGGTACGTCTAGACTACAGGGTTTTGTCGACAGAAGTTTTGTTGACAGATAGGGTACGTCTAAACTACATGGCTCCGTCGACGGAGCCATGTAGATTTGTTGTTTTGGCAAAGGCAAATGAAGCCATGATTTAAATGATCGCGGCTTCATTTAAATTTACATGGCTGCCGCGCTGAGCCGACAAACAGCTGATCAGCTGTTTGTCCGCTCAGCGCGCTAGTCTGGACGCTCCCCTGCCGACATCAAAGCCCTTTGTCGGCAGCCCCGGTAAACCTCATCCCACGAGGAATAACAGGACTGCCGACAAAGGGCTTTGATGTCGGCAGGGGAGCGTCCAGACTAGTGCGCTGAGCGGACAAAGAGTTGATCAGCTGTTTGTCGGCTCAGCGCAGCAGCCATGTAAATTTAAATGAAGCCGCAATTATTTAAATCGTGGCTTCATTTGCCTTTGCCTATGTGTCTAATCTACATGCCTCTGATGACAGAGGCATGTAGTCTAGACACAGCCATACTGTCGACAAAGCTTCTGTCGACAAAGAGCATCTAGACTACATCCAGTTCTGTCGACAAAGCAAGTCGCTTTGTCGACATAACAGTGTGGACACAAAGGACAGTGTAGATGCAATAATGCTTTCTATCGACAGAACTCTGTCAACAAAAGGTGTTATTCCTCATAGAATGAGGTTTACATATGTCAACAAAACTGCTGAGTTTTGTCAATGTTATGTCGACATAACTCAAAGGCAGTGTGGACGCAGGTATAGTTTTGTCGACAAAAGTCCACTTTTGTCGACAAAACCCTGTAGTCTAGACACACCCTTAGTTACTGGATTCAAGTCCTGTAAAGCACACAGGGTATGTCTACACTTGCTCCCTAGTTTGAGCTAGGGATGCAAATGTAGGCAACTGAAATTGCTAATGAAGAGGGGATTTAAATATCCCACGCTTCATTAGCATGATATCGCCGGCTCATTATTCCGCTCAACAGCTGATCAGAACCAGGAAGTGCGCTCCTGGACGCGTTAGTTCAAATCAAACCTCTGGGTTTGAACTAATGTTACTCCTCAAAAAATATTTAAATCCCCGCTTCATTAGCAATTTCGGTCACCTACATTTGCATCCCTAGCTGGAACTAGGGAGCAAGTGTAGACCTACCATGAGAGATTTTGTAAGAGATTCAGTAAGGTGATTGAATAGTTCACAGTCACTAAAATTGTAACTATAACATTATTATCTAAAGAAGTGGGTTGTGCCCACGAAAACTCATGATACCACGTACATATTTTGTTAGTCTTTAAGGTGCTACTAGATTATTTGTTCTTTTTAAAGTTTTTCCCTTTACAGACTAACTCGGCTACTCCTCTGAAGCTTTTATAACATTACTGGCTGTTAATCATTTGTGCATTGATAGAATCTCTTCCTATGCTCATATATGAACTCTCTTTAAGAGATAGCCAGTTTCACTAAAACATCATTAATGCAATTAATACGTTTCATTACCTTTATTCTGCTTCAGTCGATCAAACTGAATGCAAAAGCAGAAGGATTTCAGTAGTAAATGGAAGAAATGATGTAAACTCTGATACAAAATTTCTTCATTATTCCAGAATTTGATTTCCAGCACAGAAGTAACATGTATTTGTCAGAATAATGGCAGAAAAGACAAACAACAGGAAGTCTTTGTTATTTTAAATAGTTAAGTTGTTACACAATATGATGGACTTCTTCTGTTGTGCCATAATGGATAGTAACACAATCAATACATGGCTGTAACAATTTTGTTCTGCTTCACCTACTGTAATTGAAAAGTAACTCAAGCAGAACTTTGGAGTGGTCTGTGATGTATATTTTTTTCTTTTGGTGGTTTTTTGATTAAGATAAAGATTACATTTCAGTAGTCAGAGTAGGTGTAATTGTTATTATAAACACCTTTTAACAAGACATTCTATCCAGGAGAATAATTTTCCAAGACTTCTTTAGAATGAATGAAATCAAGGGAAAAACAAGGAACAGAATGTCTAGAACAAATGTCATTGGTAGAGAGAGGAAATAGCAAGGAACGATCTGTTGACAACTGTTGGCTGCAGGAGCAGTTCTAGTGTAAATGCAGCTATACTGGGAAAACTGTGTTTTGCACCCTACAGTATCCCTCCTTTCCCTTCCATCCCAAGCTAAATAACCCATCCCGATAAAAGTGTTATAGCTGTGTCTATGTGAGATGGTGTGTTGGCACAGCTGTATCAATCAGGGATCACACCCTGACCAACACAGCTATGCTAGCAGAAATTACTAGCTTATACCTGGCCTAAACTTAGCCTGCCACTGGCCCAGGTGTTTTCTGTACTGATGCTTTCTGCATAACATTCGTGCAGCTAAAACTCTCATCCAATTTCTCATTACTTCTCATTTTGATTGCTGCACCCTTCTTCCCTCTGGCCTTTACAAATGCAGTTGTGCCCCCACTTATATCCCTTCAGAAAACTGTGGTTTATTCTTAGATCATTTTGACCTGGCTTATGCTAGGACCATAGTCCAAAATTAGCCCCCCGAGGTCAAATTTGTAAACGATATATCCACACTACCAAGCCCGTTATTCCAGAATAAGGAGCCATGGAATTTGAACTCTGTAGTCCTGCTTTTCATGAGGAATAAAACTACTTCCAAACTCGTAAGTCCAAAATAACATTAGTGTGGACACTCCGGTACCACTAATTCTAACCTATTGGCCTCCGGGAGGCCTCTTGCAGCTCCCCACAGTGCTTCCTTGGGCTCTGAGTCCGAGGTAGCATGTCCACATGAACGGAGCCTGCCTCGGACTGCATTCGATTCTTCCCTGTAGTGGGGACACAGAACTTCAAATTTGTAAAATAGGGTGCCCTGAAGCCAAACTTTGTAAATTTGGACTAATCTCCTAGGCTATGTCTAGACTGCAAGCCTCTTTCGAAAGAGGCTCTTTCGAAAGATACTTTCAAAAGAGGCTCTTTCAAAAGAGAGCGTCTAGACTGCACGCGGAATTTCGAAAAAGCAAGCCGCTTTTTCGAAAGAAAGCACCCAGTGAGTCTGGATGCTCTCTTTCTAAAAAGCCTGTTTGCTTTCAAGAACGCCTTCTTTCGAAAGAGCACTTTCGAAAGAATGCGTTCTTCCTCGTGGAATTAGGTTTACCACCGTCGAAAGAAAAGCCGCATTCTTTCGATTTAATTTCGAAAGAACACGGCTGCAGTCTAGACGCAGGTGAAGTTTTTTCGAAAAAAGACTACTTTTTTCGAAAAAAACCCTGAGTCTGGACACAGCCCTAGTGTAGACATGGCCTTTCCTAGCTCTTCTCTTTGACCACAACTCTTTGCATCCCTCCACTTGCTACCCCTTCACTCTCACATCAGACCAACTGCCTGTATTCACTGTTCTCCCCTATCAACTCTCATTTGCTACTGAGATGTCAATTCTCAGCTCTGATTGGCCCATGATGCCAGCTTCCCTTGTGCATTTGATTATTTCAAACAAATAACATTGTATTTTCTTCCATCCTGCCCTTCATGCTTGGAAGCAGCTCTGCATAAAAAGCTGCAAAGCTAGCTCATTATCCTCCTTCAAAATACGCCTGCAAACTCTCCTTTCATGCAGTGTCTCTAAAATATCTTGACAGTGGGTAGGCTGCTGGTGAGCTGAGACCACTTATCACACTGACCAACACTGTCTCATTGTTTCCTTGTACTCTCCCCGCTGCGTGTATTCTTCCACCTTCATGTCTTACACTTGGACTGAATTCTTTAGAGCAGGAAACATTCTTTGTTCTACATTTGTACAGTACCTTGCATAATGGGACCTGGGTCGAGGACAGTCTTCGACAACAGCAATAGCAGAAGAATGGAGTTTTTCACCCTCTGGGTCTGACTGTTTAATAGAGCAGAGAGCAAGAAGGAGAAGGCCATTTATAGGGAAGCTCTACAGCACTGCAGCTGTGCTAATGCAGCATTTCAAGTGAAATATTGGCCACCTTGATGACAGAAACTCTCCTGTCGATGTAGCACTGTCTACACAGGGGATTAGATCAGTATAACCGAGTCACTCTGGGGTATGGATTCTCACACTTTGAAGGATGTACTTCTACAGATATATGTCTGTAGTGTAGACATGGCCTTAATAGTTGTCTAACGACTTACATTTGTGGTTTGTTAACAGACAATGCCAGAGTGAGTAATCTTTTTTCTCTCCTCCTGTCTTTTGGAGAGCACCAGAAACAGAGTGGGTCAGACAGAACCAGACTAAGAATCCTAGAGACAGAGGAGGCCCTGGGTTGGCTAGGAAAATATAACCCAGTTCTGCTCTGTTCCTGTTACTGAAGAGGAAACTATACCTAATTCATGTAAGGTCTTTGTTGTCTTACTATCACCCTTTTAAAATGCTTTTTCCAAACTGGCTGCCAGGTCACACACCCTGAGGTCCCAGCTACTGGTCCAGTGTCTGTCCCCAGTTGTTGCCTCATCCTCAGCCCTCTTAACCCTGTCCAGGTCCCCACGGCCCGGCAGTTGGATACTCTAACTATGTAGATTACATACCTGGAGTTGACATACCTTAAGGAAACAATCCAACAATCCTGTCAGCTACCTGGCGCCGATTGGGGTACCCACAGCATTTGATTTAGGGGGTCTTTTCTAGACCCTCTAAATCAAACTTCAAAAGATCAATCGCTGGCACATAAGTATAGAAGTGGCCTCTGGATGAGAAATGCTATCAGCCCAGCTTAGTTGGCCAGTCCACTTTGGCTGCTATGTGTTGCTCCAGCATGACGTAACTAGTCAAAGTGAATGTGGCCCTAAAAGTGAACTTAAATATGTTTTAATGTTGATACCACATAGCTTCACATTATTCAGAATATCATAGGGTACAATTTCCTTTGGATTCTTGTTTACAGTTCATATATAACATTTTTAATAATTAAAAGAAATTGACATTCCCTGAGAAAAACTATGTAATGGAGCTGATAGTCTGCTTTAGTAATTTAAAGTAAAAAGGTTACCAGGATGTTGTGATCATCCCAAACACTAAACATTACAAAACAAGGAAATTCAGAGTTAAGGTTAAATTTAAGAGACGCCTATACACATTAAGGGTCTGTCTACACAGCAACATTACTTAGAAATAACTAGCGCAATTTCGAAATAACTTAGTCTGCGTCTACAGGCAGTTATTTTGAAATAATGTCAAAATACTGTCAAGCTGGAGGACTTCTTACTCTGACTCCTGTAGCCCTCATTGCATGAGGAGTAAGGGAGGTCAGAGGAAGAGTGCTCTATTTCGGAATAAGTGCCGTGTAGATGCTCCCAATTTCGAAATAAGCTATTTAGAAATAAGCTACACAATTGATGTAGCTCAATTTGCATAGCTTATTTCCAGTTACGTGTTGCTGTGTGGACGCACCCTAAGATACACGCACTGATGTGTCATATACTGTATTAAGAAATATCCGTTAAGTGTCATTACATAATCATCTGTCTGATAAAAAAGTATGTTTTAATTTGTTAAAGCAATTTCTGGAAATGTCACTATATTAAAATAGCAGGAATCTTTGAGGCAGAAAAAAAAGAGTAAGTGTTACACTGTGAACCCATAAATACTGTATAGCATCCTTTATTCATATAACATTAAAAAAAAGGGAGGAAAATGATTGGTTGCACTGTAAACTACACATAGCTAATGTATAACCTCCTAAGCTGAGCAGTGATAGCCAGTGCTAACACACTGAGGCAATATTTTAATAAACCTTGACATTAAGAAACAAATAGTAACAATTTTGTCAGCTGCATACACTACAGCCTTAGATGGAAGTTCCAAAATGGACAGAGAGGTCTGGCTGTGTCCATATTTAATTGTCAGGTACCTTTGATTTTTCTATATATACCTAAAATGTCTTCCAGAGGAATGTTTTAAAACACCAGATAACTTCTATTTAAAAAATAGCAGTGCTCAGGGGGAAAAAAATCCACTTTCAAAACTTCCAGTTTAAACTCTGCTGTTTTGGTATTTCATTCTGTAATATTTGCATTTTCTAGGTTCACCCAGTGTTCATGCCTCTAATGAGAGCCGAGAGAATAGATCACAGCAAATAACTTACTCGACAAATTTAGCCTCCATTTTTGCTCTTCGAATGCCCGCAAGCAGATTGCAATTTCCACAAAACTGTTCATTATTCAAATTTACTGTATATATTTTTCCTTCCTCAGGGTATTTCTCTATGGATTGATCATGAGCAGTTTGCCATAAGTATTCTTATAGTCAAAATTCCAGCTGCTTTCATTAGCTGTGACTAATCACATAAGTGAGGTGGTATTGTTTCTGCTCCCAGAATGCAAAAACAAAACTCTTTTAGGCCGCAGTTCAGCAAAGAAGTTAAGCATGCACTAAAAGTTAAGCTCATAAATGTTTTGCAAAATAGGAAAGGGATTACTCACATCCTTAAAGTTAAGCACATGTTAAAGCACTTTCTTGGACTGGCGCCAAACAAAAACCTTACAGAGTTTTGTTCGCTTGCTTCAAATTCCCACAACCCCACTCCATTCACCACAAGCGTTTATGAAATGTTCAAGATTTCTGAGGCTCTTGCTAAGAACATGACTTATCTACATGGACTCTATCAACCGTCCAGATACATTTGAATGAATTGCTCAGTTTCAATGATCTTTCCAGCTCTGAAGATATTTCAGATAGTCCCCCCTTCTAATTATAACACCAAGATGAGGCTATACGGCTACTAACATTGCTTTTTTTGTGGTGGGGAAAAATTACAACCAATCCAGGAATCTCATATCCAGTTTTGGTTTCCAAGAAAGGCTTTACAGATGGAACCATTGCCAAGGGGGAGAGGAGAGGCAATTTTAAGGCCTACCTTCAGTGATCATGACCTTTTCATTTGATAGAGCTATATGAAGATTTGTAACCAAAGAATTTCAAGTAGCAATTCAATGTACAATGTTTAATATTCTGAGGGTATATTTACACTGCACACTTATTTCAAAATAGCCTATTTCGAAATAGCATGTCTACACTTCAGGGAAGCCTCAAAATTAGTCTGAGGCAAGCTTCCCTAATGAAGATGTGCTATCTCAGTTTAGAGTCTCTGGAAGCACTGGGGAGAATTAACTTAAAATGGCCCTGATGAGGGTTTTTTTAGAAACAGCAGAAGTGGAGTGTCTACATATGCCTTATTTCGAAATAGCTATCTCAGAATAGGCTTTATTCTTCATAGGATGAGGTTTACAGATTTCAGAATAAACCGCCCGTTATTTCAAAATTATTTTGAAATGACAGATTGGTTGTGTGGATGCTCGCATTGTTATTTCGAAATAACGCTAGTTATCTTGAATTAATGGTGCAGTGTAGCCACACCCTGATTTGCAGATAATAGACAGTATGCTCTGTTAAAATGTCAAGAAGTTCAGATGATTAGCCTGGCACTCATCCAAATACACAAACTAACTCAAACTTTTGAACCTCCAAATATAAGCTGAATCTGGTGAGAAGCATGAGAATCTGGTGAGAGCAATTTTATTTTCAGATCTTCATTACTCCCTGCTTCTGGTCATGCCAGAGTTCCGATCAGTATAACCACTCTTATTTAATGGCCAGTTTTTGTCCTGGCCTGTGTGACAGGGTCAGAGCAGAAGGCTATAACAAAGTAGTGGAGGGGAGATCTATAAGCCTCAGACTGAGGAGATCTCTGTTCCCAGAGTAACAGTGAGGGGCTGATTTAGAACCAGCAGCAGCAGTTGGGGTATTGGAACACCTGGGGCTAATTGAACAGGCCTGCAGAGTCAGGGCAGCCTAGGCCAATCAGGACATCTGGGGGTAATTAAGAAAACTAGTTCAGACTGGCTATAAAAGAAGCTTTGCCTGCAGTTAAGGTGTGCACGTGCATAGCTAAGAGGCCAGAGGAAAGCACTACTGAGAATAGGAGGAAAGGAGACAACAATTGAACACTAGGAGGAGGAACTGGAGAGAAGGAAGGTGCTGGGGAAGGTGTGAGGAAGAAGCCCAGCGGTCTTGGAACTGTCTTATAGCAGGTGTCAGGGACTCACACAAGCAGCTACTATTACAGGGCCCCGGGCTGGAACTCAGAGTAAAGGGTGGGCCGGGGTTCCCCCCAACACCTGCCTCCCCATTCCTACTCAGGGAAAAGGACGGTGGAGTTTATTCTTCATTCTACCACATGTTGGCCAATAATGAAAAGAGCTCAACAAACAGCAAACTAGAGCCCTAGGCATGGTGCCTAAAACTGTGGGCTGCTGTGAGCCTCTGAGGCAAGTAAATCCGCCAGGAAGCGCAGGACCCACCAGGTTTTCATACGAGCTTTGTCAGAGTTATGCCAAAAATGAATATATAAATATAAAACAAACCCTTACATTTTTCAGACATAATAAAATTTGGGGTTTGGTTTCAGTTGTGGGCAAAGGTTCAGCATACACGTCATAGAATCCTAGGGCTGGAAGAGACCTCAGGAGGTCATCTATTCTAATCCCCTGCTAAAAACAGGACCAATCCCAACTAAATCATCCCAGCCAGGGCTTTGTCAAACTGGGACTTAAAAACCTCTAGGGATGGAGATTCCACCACCTCTCTAGGGAACCCATTCCAGTGCATTTTATCCAGAAAGATTTGCCTGT
Source organism: Pelodiscus sinensis (assembly GCF_052426305.1). NCBI lineage: Eukaryota > Metazoa > Chordata > Testudines > Trionychidae > Pelodiscus > Pelodiscus sinensis. The sequence continues at coordinate 8,701,620 of NC_143060.1, forward strand.
CCCTACTGAAGTGACCATGTAATGTCCAAATTCCCAGTGACCTCCCTTCCTTTACCATGCATAATTTTTGTATGTTCATTCTTCAACACAGTTAGACATAGAATCAAGAAGACAGTTCATTTGACGAAGTTAACACCTTTGTGTTGTGAGAGTTCACACATTTCCTCCCATGCCTCTGCACCAAGAGAGCAGTGTGTTCCTAGCGGCTTGAGGTGTGAAGCTATCCTGTGGCAAAAACATTTCCAAATGTTCAACAACAAGTAATAGTTCAGCAGTGAGGAAAAGGGTTTGGAAAATGGGCTTAGCAACAGTGCCAGCCCAAAGGTGGTTTTATAGATGCTCTTGGCCTTGAGTGGTCCCTCTGGATGCCTTCCTAATGGAAAGTTCCTAGCGCTCAATCTCCAGAGATGCTCAGATATACTCAGGAGTGCTGTCCAGAAAAGCCTCCTTTAAACTCATCCCAGACTAGGATACATCAAAACCTAGGACATCTTACATGAATATCTATTCATATGGAGTAAACTATTCTTTGATTTTAGATAAAATTGATATTTGGGTCATAAATAAGGTTCTACCATCAATGTGCTATATTACAGTCAAATTATTTACCCAGAAATGTCATAACCATCATAGTCTCTAAAAGGGTCAGAGTTCTTGGTGACGCTTTTAATTCTGCCAGGAAGTATTTAGAAAATGTCATGATAATCATTTCAAATTTGTTTTGCCCTTTTAAGTTATATTTATAATACTTAGGCAAATAAAAATAAGATCACAATGATATTTTTTTTCAAGCCCCCACCTAACTTCCTCAAAATGCACAGGCCAGAAGTCCTCTAAAGCTCTGTGATATTTAGCAGACTGCATCGCACAAAGTGCAATAATGTGAAATGCAGATTGTCATTACAGTATCTACTCTAATTTAAGTACTTGCTACAGTCTGAACATTTAGCATTGAAAACAACAGGTACCTTACTTCCTATGGAATCACAGAGTGCTAGCCAAAATGACATATCAACTATACAGACAGACCACTTCACCTACCACTGAAATACAGCACCTGTTTAACTGAATATGACAATTTATGACAGAAAACAGAAGTAGACTGCATACAGTAGCAACTGAATGAGACCAGCCAAATGTAGTTACTTCAATTGGTATCTGGTACTAGTCTGAGAAAAATGCTGTGCACAATTATTACATTATGGCTCCTGAAATCCAGTTTCCTACTCTACATGTTTCTTGCACTGGCTGTGGGTGTTGTCACAGATAAACACATTTTGTTTTGTTTCATTTACCATTGATCTCTGCCTCTTCCTCTTTCATCCCCAGCTCCTACACATGAATCAACCGTTTTATGGCTAAAATGCATGTGCAGTGGCTTTCAAAAAGTGTAAATGTTGGTTAAAAATAAAAGAATAAGAACCAATGATGTGGTAGATTTTAGGTTGTGGAGTCCCAGCCCCCTTGGTTTGGTGAAACTTTGGCATCTAGGGGGTCAGATTTCTTTAGCTTTGCATCTGTGAAGAAAGGCTAATAAATATATTCAAATCTGAAAGGCCTCAAAAATGCTGTAAATTTTTTATGCTTATCAGCTGCAGAAAGACATCCATATAATAGACTTCACTGGACAAATTTATGATTCTGCAAATGTTCCCTTCATTTAAATCAGCATCTCAGTGTCTCGATATCTGCAAATCACCCCAAAATCCTGATGGGCTGAAATGCTAAATGCCACAATGGGCCATCTAATGTTCATCCTTCTCTGTAAACAGGGAGCAGGATCTATCATAATGACACAGAGGCATTTTGAGGAGCCTAAGGTCTGGCAATTATGCATATGAAGCTGAGTGTTTAAGTCCAATAATGGGGTTTAGTGATGGATGGACCGTCCCTTCTTGTACTTCTAAAATGCTTGTGATAGCTGAATTGTCCCCAAGTGGCACCTATAAATTTTGGCCTTTCAGAAAAGCCCACATGTTGTGTAGGTATCACCCAAAGCCCTCATTAGTTAGACCGTGACCTTTGCTGTGTGACTATCAGGCAAAAGCCCAGAAAAGGCCTATGTTCGATTAGCACTGCAATTTGTTCATTATCTTCTGACAGGAATTTGCAAGTGTCAAAGAAGATTGTGTTATGAAAAGGTCAAGATCTAAACTGTAAGTGTTGGGGGAAGGGCATCTGTCTTGCAAATTCAGCCCCAGCACTAATAAACACCACCATTAAACAGCATCTAATTTGCTCCCGAGAAATAGGAACCAGGAGCAGGTAAAGTCAAAGTTTGGGATAATTTATCTTCACAGGAGTAAAATTACTTCAGGATAAAAACTGGTTTTCTGCTTTTTTACTTAAAATTATGGAAATTGTTTCTGACAGCAAATTGCTCCTAATTAATTTACAGGCTCTGCTGGGAAAATGTACTGTACTGTTGATTTCTACAGTCTGCAGACTTAATTATAAAAACAAAATTTTCTTAAACTATTAACTTCTGTGCTGCCAGAATTAGAGTGATAGGAACAGCAAGGGGCACTGGGAGTGCCCTGCGACTGCTCTCGGCACTAGCATGCTCAGAGAAAGGTCATATTCAGTATCATCCAGTCAGCTGGTGTTCTAGATTACTAAATATTTTTCTTTGTTTTTAACTTTGGACAACAGCTATGCTAAGGCGATTATTGAAACCATGAAATGAAGTAATTGTTTTGTCTTCTCTGGAATTGTTTCACAATTGCCTAGGAATAGCCCAAGACTTGGGGATGACTCTGGTGGTTATTTTCTTCTTGGCTATTAGGCTCCTCCTTCCTGCCTGAGTAAGTGAAGCAGAACATCATCCAGAGACTGAGGCATCAGGAAGGCATCAACAGTGGTAAATTTATGGGGTGACAAACTCTAGAAGGGGAAACAATGATTGTACTGCAAACTCAAACTCAGTGGTGCTTCTCAAAAATGTATGAGATGCCCTTGACTGCGGCCTGCTTCACAGAGAAAAAGATCCAAAGTTAAGGGCTCCAGCCAATGGCAGTGCTAAGCAAGAGTATTTTTTTACTCCCCATCCACACAACAGCTAATAAAAAGCAAATAGAGGGCCCCCTTTAATTGCTCAGGGCTCTAAGCAATTGCTTACAAGATAAGGTTGAATGTATTAAGATCGATTTTTAGCACTCCATTTTGTGAAGTCAAAAGTGCATGTCCCCATTGTGCGCAAGAATTCAATGTCCTTTGAAGTAGTGTCCCCCCCAGTAGGGTGGCCACGATGCCCTGTAGGCAGCTATCACACAGCTCCTACCACCCCTTTGCATTCTGGGTTATGTTCTCTATGCATGCTGGGACCAAACTGTGCAGTGGGTGGTTATGGGTACATGTCATCAGCATCCCATAATGCACTCATCTCCACCTTCTCCCCCTGCCTGAACGTAATGGCAACTCATCTTTTCACACCCCTCTTTCCCCTGATTATCTGTGCAGATGCCATCATGGAACTCATTCATCAGCAAAGTTTTATGGCAGTGATATTAACCATGCTGTGCCTTATGCTGGAGACTATCCAGAGCATATCCACGGTCTGCCAGAATGAGGAGGAATCTTGGGAGGCCGTGAAAATACTCTTTTGATAAGCACTTGCACGACTGGCAAATGCTGCCGGCATTCAATCCTCTTGACACAATGGAATGCCAGTTCTGGTGCTATGAGATGAGTAAAGACTGTTTGGACCACATAGTGAGGCAGCAATCGGATGATCAGCAGGGGCTGCAAAACTTTTGTATGTGTAAGGCCACGGTCGTGGAAGTTTGCAAATTGCTTTTCCCCTTCCTGAAGTGCAAGAATATCAAAATGAGACCCGCTCAGACAACGGGGAAGCGATTGGCAATAGCCCTGCAGAAGCTTGCAACTCCAGACAGCTACTGGTCAGTTGGGAATCAATTCAGAGTGGGGAATCTAAAGCGGGGGCTGGTGTGACCCAAGTAGCCAACGCAATCAACACCCTTCTGGTCACAAAGGGTAGTGACTCTGGGAAATGTGGAGGGCTTTGCCACCATGGGGTTCCCTAATTGTGCTGGTGTTATAGATGGAATGCAGATCCCTATCTTGGCACCTGATCACCTTGCAAAAGAGTATATACACCACAGAGGGTACTGCTCACTGGTGGATCACAAGGGTCGTTTCTCCAATATCAACGTGGGATGGTCGGGAAAGGTACACGACACATGCATCTCGAGGAATTCCTGTCTGTTCAGAAAGCTGCAGAAAGCTTTCTTCCCAGAGCAGAAAATTAACATCAGAAGTGTTAAAATGCCAATAGTGATCCTTGGAGTCTTAGCCTATCCTTTGCTCCCATGGCTCAGGCAGCCATACACAGGGCGCCTAGACCGCAGTAAAGAGCAGTTCAACTACACGCTGAGCAAGTGCAGCATGTTGGTAGGATGTGCTTTGGGTCAAGATTACAGGGAAGATTTTGCAGTCTACTGATTAGTTTAGACCCTAGTGAAAGCAACAATTCAATGGTTGTGGCAACCAGCTCTGTGCTCCATAATATCTGTCAGAGTAAGAGGGACAGTTTTATAACAGTGTGGGGGATCAAGGCATGGTGGAAAGTCAGGGGCTGACATGGTGACCATATGTTTGGTACCCTCCATGTGCCAGGAGAGTGCTACTTTCCCTTCCTGCAGGAGCATATGAGTGGGAGGGGAAGGGGGTCCAGGTGTGGCAGCATGGGAGGGGTTCAAACCATGCTTCATTGGGGATGAGCAAATGGAGGCGTACTGATGAGGCAGCAGCTAATAGCTTCCTCTGCTTCATCCAGATTGCCATGCATGATAGCAATCTTCTCATAGAGTGATAAGGAGCAGGTGCTGACTGTGATGCACCCTGTGATGGGGTGTGTATATACTGCCACAGGCCCTTAACATTAATGGAATGGGCGTGGTGGTGTGGACCCACTGTTTAGAAATTTGACTTAATACGGCAAAGTTCAACCGAAACTTCCAGTGTAGACTAGGCCTGAGTCTGCTTATGCTAGCACCAGCTTTGGCTCCTGATACAAATATATCAGACTTTTCTTCAAAGATGTGCATCTGGGAGGATCTAAGAAAGGGCACCTACAATACATTAGTACTTGATTGTTGCCCAGTTATCTCCTTGGGAAAAAATGGGAATCAGATCTTTACAGATGAAGTTTGGAAATAGCTAATTATGCGGAAACAAACTGGATCTTGAAAGGATTTTTGTTTTAAAATGAGGCGAGTCAGGAGAGAGTGTCTGAGGATCTGATCTAGGTCACTAATATCTGTGGGTGGGAAAATGGATACAAATAGCTACTTTTCCTTTTGGAGGAAAAGTAACCGTTTCAGGATCTTTTGAGGTTTACCCATTTACTTTTGCAAGTCCATTCAAAGTCGTAACTGAAGGGATCAGCAACTGAGAAGTGGAGGGGATGGTCTGATTTTTTTTCCTATTTGTAAGGGTGAGAACATCCCTTTTGATGTTTTCAGTTCAGCCATCTAGTCTCAAGATGTGCCTCAAATCCAGATTTTCCATAAGGGATCAGAGACATAAAGCCAGCCATACCCATTCCGCTCACCCCTGTTATTTTCTCAAGGCAGAGTCCATTCAATTACACACTTTATTAGAATTCAAAAGTTGTACTTATCTATTTGGCAGCTGATGATAAAACCTTCGTTGGTGCACACATTGGGCAAAATGTCAGAAGACCTACAGTACAAGTAGAGAAAATTTGACCCATTTTTGTAAAATCACAAGGGTCAGTGTCTTACATTTAATCTAGTGGGAAAAACTGGCATATGAGCCATGATATTTAATTCTCTGAGTCAGATTTACTCAGCTGCTATCGTTTTCTAAGCTGTCCCTACTGAATGATACTCATCACTTCCTGCATGAAAGAAAGGAGAAAATCGTAGAAAAATCTAGAAAATATTGTTCTAATATTTTTATATCACTCGTTTGCTGACAGCTATGACATTTAAGAGAGGTGGAAAGCTGGTGAATTAGGCTTCATAGCATACTGGGTTACCAAAAGTAAAATAGCAGCACAGGCACAGAGAATGCTATGGGTATTATTAAAGAGCGATCAAATGTCCTCATAGCCCTCTTGTAGCCTAAAAGTAAAGAATGAAGAAACATGGATGTTGATGCAATCATAGCAACAATTAATTCATATTCTCAGAGAAATAATGTTGTTACAGTGAAGAGAATATATTAAGAGCAATGAAACTTCAGAATAAATTTGCAGTTAAAAAAAACCTACAAACTTTAGAAACCCAGGAAAATCACAGTTAATGTTGCATTTAAAAGAAATGCAGGCATTTTAAGTTTGAAAATGCACAATTGAGATGCCCATACAATCTTAACTCTGCTCTCTAATGATGTTCTGAGACAGAACACAATAGTAGTGGTTTTTTTTAAAGGCCAAGTATTAAAAATCAGTATATTCAGAATTAAGGTTACAGTGAAAAGTATGACAACGATCTTAAAATAAGTAACACACAAGTTAGGCACCCATAGTGTCCATACAAATATAGAAGTAATATTTCTAGTCACGGAGATTAAAAAACTACAGAGATTTTATTTTTTCTATAGTAATTTTTGTTTAAAAAATGTCAACCAGTGATCAAATCCTGTTTGTTAAATATGTAACAGTTGTAAAGTTGTGTTTAAACGTTGATGTTCATCACCTAAATACACACAGCCAAACACCACAGAACCAGGTTAGATGTCAGTGTAAGCTATAATTATCAGACACCTAACCTGTGCCTGAAACTTCACCTTAGCTATTGTAGCTACCATAAGAAAACAGCCAAATTGGATCTCAATATTCCATGCAAAAGATTCTGCAGACTCATCAGGGTTTAATTAGAGCTCCACTGAACCTGTCTTTTTTTTTAAAACAAAGAAGTTAATAATTGCAGGGCATGTACTACCATTTATATGGGGTTTTTTTTTTTGAGAGAGAGAGATTTCAGCGAACTTCTAAATGATATCCACATACTAAAAAAGGTAAAATTATAGGGTATGTTGATAAAATGTGGGACTGAATAACTGATTCATTAATGATCAAATCAAAGCCAGCCCTTAAGATAACTACTGTGCTGTATTTATAAGACTAAGGAGACTAAAAATACATGAAACTCCACAGGAGTTTCAAACTGGGACAAACTCTTCCCCGGTATAACTCCACTGGAACCAATGGAGTTACACTAGGAATGAATTTGGTCCACAAGTGCTAAATTAATTAATGTGCCAATAGAGCAACTCTTAGAAAAACAGTCAACACAAAGCAAAATTGCTAAGTCTGGACTACAGCCATGTGCTTGATATGGGACTGACCCTGAAGGATGCTTGACAGCTTGAACTGGTGCAGAATGTGGCTGCCTACCACATAGGAGAGTAGACGGACAAAATCAAGCTGCATCTGTTCTCTGCTGCAGACTGCCAGTTTGATTCCAGGTGCAATCTGAAGTGCTAGTTATCAGTTATAAAGTCTTAATTGGTCTAGGAACTATTGTTCTCTGAGACAGCCAAACACAATGGCCCTGATTTGCCTGTGACATTTACATAGGGGTAGCAGAGTTCTGTGATTGGAAAAACTTAAAAAACAACAAATTGTCTTGCAGCACTTTAGAGATTAACAAAACATGTAGACTGTATCATGAGCTTTCGTGGGCACAACCCACTTCTTCAGATGTGTACACAGGTGTAATTCTGACTTCAGTGGAGTTATCTCGGACCTACACCAGAATGACTCAAATGAGATCAGCCATGCTATCTCCTTCCATAGTTATTGCAATCAACAAGGACCCTGCAACTGTTCACAGTGGATGTCACTAATGGTGTGTCTAGACTACATGGCTTCGTTGACGGAGCCATGTAGGTGAGTTTACCTGACATAACAAAATGAACACAGCGCGGCGGCCATTTTGATGTACATGAAGCAGCGATTATTTAAATCGCCACTTCATTTTGCTATGTTTAGTAAACTCATCTACATGGCTCCGTTGATGGAGCCATGTAGTCTAGACACACACTAAGGTTGGAAGGTGTGTTCCTCAGTAGAAGATGCACATGCCAGCAGTTCGTCAAAGCCTGGATTTCATCTCACTTAGGCTGTATTACAAGAAACCTTTGTGACATGGCTTTTCTATGGCAGTTGTTACTGGATCTTCCAGGGATCTTCCCGGAATCTCTCTCGAAAACTGGACTTCTGTTTGATCAACTCCCCCGGGGTTTTAGGTAGAATCACATTGCAAAATTGAAGGTTACTGGGTCTATGCTCCCTGTTGTGGATACATGCTATGCCTTTAATTTAAAGTTGTAAATGGCATCAGACACTACAGTGAGTAGAGCCCTGTAAATCCATGGAAATCTGTTTTATATCCAGGGCTATCCACAGATGTGGATGCAGATATCCACAGCTCATTTTTGCAGATATAGATGAGGATGCAGAGGCAAATTTTTTATCTAGAATGCTACATATTTGCAGATATCTGTTTTATATATGCAGGTATCCACATCCGTAGATATAGATGCAGATATCCATACCTAATTTTTGCAGATACAGACGTAGGGCTCTAGTGAGGTGCACCTTAACTGCAATGCTACCAATGTCACGGACAAAATGGCACAATGACAATTAGAACAATTAACCTGCACAGATGGTGACATCAATGAAGCAGTGTTATTTAGTGGTTTGGACAAAGGACAGCTGGCAGGACTCTTACACTCTATTCCCAGCTCTGACACTGACTCACTGTAAAACCCTGAGTAAATTACTTATTTCTGCTTTGGTTTCTGCATCTGCAAAATAAGTACAATAGACAAATATTATAAAAGACTTTGGGATCTTCAAATGTAAAAAATAGCAAGTTCTCCTATAAACTAAAGTAGACCGCTTCTCCATTTAGATTCCCTAAACATTTCTTCTAGATGCTGTTTGTTCACCCCAGGAAGGGCCATGATGACCAATCATCTCTTTGTGTTGGATTTAGAAGGCTGAATCCCTTGCACTGCTGGATGTAGTATAAGATATCCTATCATACAGCAGCAATGACTGAAGCAAGTGCATTTCCTGGGTAGTTAATAAAGCAGTATAATTAATGGTCTGAAGCCAAGCTTCAAGCCACAAAAATCCTCCAAACTGGTCAATAATCTTCCCGGAATGCCTTGGGATCTTGTTATTTGTTAATCAAAGAAACGGTTACAATAACTAATTTTGGAGAAAAGTTACCGTTACAGCAATACATTGCTTATAACCAACAGTGAACGCTCAGGGTAAAATCCAGCTCTGTTGTCAGCCTGCAGAGGTCAGTGAAGCCATGCCTGATAACATCGGCTTGAATTTGCCCCATAGTTTTTCCATGGTAAAGAAAAACTGCAGACCCATTCTTAAAAGTAATGTATTCAGTTGCTGTGCTTAGGACATAGAAAACAACTAATTCATAAAGATCAATAAGCTGTTTACATAACAGATACACATCAAAGAGAAGTACTAAAAGGGCATCTGTTGATAAGATAGATGGAACTCTCTTCAAATGCTGGCCTGGTACAGTTGGATTCCTCTCTCGCCTGTGGGTCAAAAAATAGCATAACTATAGGAAAAGGCAGTTCATCTCAGTGAAGCAAAGTACAGTGAAGCTAAAAGCAAAAGCTCTGCCAGAAAGCTTTAGACACAGACCTCAAAGGCCTCTGCTAGAGAACAGGAGAGAGCTTTGCATCTGCCTAGTGCAGCTGCCAAAGTCACCCCAAGAGTGCTACCGAAAATCATGGAGGAGGAATGCCAAGGGCAGCGCAAACATCTCCGCCAGCAGACAGCAGCCATGCCAAATGAGTGGCACAACTGCACATATCCACCTGGGAAGTGGTGTGCCTGTTAAATAAAGTCGCATTCGTATGAAGCGAAGGCTTGCCTGGGCAAAATTGCTGGACATTTCCAGGCTATGGAAAAGAGAAAGGGTGACCACAACACTGTTGTGTTCTCCTGCAGCAGACCCTGAGGTAACACTAACACTGCCAGCACAACTAAGTGAAATTTACAGTGATGCCCGCTAGGGTTCAGCACTAAGGAAACAGTGCATAGCTGGGCACTGAAGGCTGTGACTGCCATTTTTCAAACAGATAAGAAGTATAATAAGTCCTTAATGTCCGTTGGTCTCAGAGCCAAAGAATCATTGGGTTGATAAAACACCAGGGATTCCAGAAAAAAGGGAAAGACTAAACATGGACAAGAAGAAAGCCATGAGTCAAGTCACCGAGGATCCCAGATAGTTCAGAGGAGACTGGCTCCTATCAGTAGCTCTACTGTAATAGGTTACACTTCCCATGTGAAGGCAAGTTTACTTCTAAAAACACAACACACATTGTATTACGGGAGACCTCTGGAGAAGGCTGAGCGTGTTAACATGGCAGCTTACTGAAGACATGCAATCAGTGCTGGTAGATTTTGTTTGATATCTGTTTGCAAAATCCGGATAATTTGCCTCTCTAAGCCCTGATAAAACAGTTACCTCAAGACACCTAAAAATATCTCTGTCAACAACCCTGTGCTCCTCCAGCAACCTCCTCCCAATAGTCTTGGTTTGGGGAGGAAAGGAAAATAAAAATCTACAAGGAAAGAGATTTCAGATGTAAGCTTATTTAAAACAGAGGAGTAAGGGAGGAGTGGATGACTCAAGGGATTGGCAATGGGCTAAAGGCCCTTTTCCCTTCCCTCAGCTATTTGAATGCTGCCCAGGTTAGTAGAGAGTGAAAGCCATTACCATCTGATGACTGTCTGTTGGCTTACTGGTTTAGCAAGTGCATTTGTGGCTTCTGGCCCATTCATGGCAGTCACAATTGACACTAATTAACACTCTTGTTGAGAGGCTTTGGTGGGGGCGGAGGGGAGAAGGGAAGAAGGCCAAGGGCTGAATAGACAAGTGATTGAATTACCCTCTTGTTTCTTTCCCTTGCTCCCCTTTGGTGAGGACTGAGGCACACTGGTAGGTCTCTGTGATGAAGGTTACACTGCCAAAACCTGCCCTGTACTTACTCTGTTTATAAATATAAACTTTCAGAATGGTTATCTTCCAGGATTACTAAAAAGCGACAAGCCACACTATAGACAGAGACCTGAGAAAAGACATTCCTAGTTATGAATAATTGCCTGACAGTGTCCTGGTCTCATTAAGGTACAAATGAGAAAGGTTGGGAAACACGGGAGGTGTGGCATATTAAATGCAATTTATCATTTGATTTTGCGGAAAATCTTGCCAGCTGTCTACACTGGCCGCTTGAATTTCCGCAAGAACACTGAGAATCTCATGTAAGATCGTCAGTGTTCTTGCGGAAATACTACGCTGCTCCCATTTGGGCAAAAGTCTTTTCCTGAAAGACTTTTGTGCAAAAGGGCCAGCGTAAACAGCACAGTAGTGTTTTCCGCATAAAAGCCCCAATCGCGAAAATGACGATCGGGGCTTTTTTACGGAAAAGCACGTATAGATTGGCCACAGAAGCTTTTCTGCAAAAAGTGCTTTTGCGGAAAAGCATCCTGCCAATCTAGACACTCTGTTCCAAAAATGCTTTTAACGGAAAACTTTTCCGCTAAAAGCATTTTCAGAAAATCATGCCAGTGTAGATGTAGCCTTGGTGTCTGGAAGCACCCTTCCTCAAAGACTGCACTGAAAGAGTTGGATCACCCTGCCAACTCTTAGATGCCTGGCATTGAAGGTGAAAAGACATGCTGAGATGAGACAGGAGAAAGTTATGGGGAAATTTTACATAAGCTGGGTTTAGTTTTTGTTTTGTGTATGACTTAAGAAGGTCTTAGCATTACTTGCTAAAGGTGGTATTTGTTGTGTGATGAAGTCTTAACCTTGGTCATAGGTTCATGGATAAGGCCAGAAAGAACCATTGTGATAATCTAAGTCTTATCTCTTAATTATCAAAGACAATAGATCTTCCCCAAATACTGTCAGTAGGGTTGCCAGATAATTTCAACAAAAATACCGGACACACTTGACATTATATCACAATCTACATTACATCTTATTTAAATACCGGACATTTATATTTTCTCATTTATATTTTCTCAATTTGTTTCCTGAACTGAATGCTCAAAACCGGACATCTGGCAACCAAAATTGTCAGCAAAGGAACAGTTCCTCTGTAATTGTACCATCTTGTCTCCAACAGTAGCTATTGTCAGCTATTTCATAAGAAGGTCAGTGCATCTAACAGAGAGCAACACCATGTTGTGAAGCTTTCTTCCTGACCCAATTCGTGATGATGTCCTGAAACATGGGGTCAATGATAACTTTTCATAACTAATGTAAATGCACGTGTCATTTTAATTCAAAACAGTTAATGACAAAGATTTGAACCACACACACATAGGTGATTAAAATGTACACTTGCTCTAACAGTTTAAAGAGGCTTGAGATAGAAAACAATGCATCACCACCTAGAGTTACAGGACTCAGTCCATGCTACATGAGCAAGGTACCCGATTTTACAAGACACATAGCGACATGTGTTCAACTTCTATAAGTTGATTCAAGCCTTAGATTACTTCCCTGGGCTACGTCTACACTGGCCACAATTTCCGGAAAAGCCATGCAAATCAGGTAAGTCAGGATAGGGAAATCCGCGGGGGATTTAAATATCCCCCGCGGATTTAAATAAACATGTCCGTTGCTTTTTTTCCGGCTTGGGGAAAAGCCGGAAAAAAAGCGTCTAGACTGGCGCGATCCTCCGGAATAAAGCCCTTTTCCGGAGGATCTCTTATTCCTACTTCAAAGTAGGAATAAGAGATCCTCCGGAAAAGGGCTTTATTCCGGAGGATCGCGCCAGTCTAGACGCTTTTTTTCCGGCTTTTCCCCAAGCCGGAAAAAAAGCAACGGACATGTTTATTTAAATCCGCGGGGGATATTTAAATCCCCCGCGGATTTCCCTATCCTGACTTACCTGATTTGCATGGCTTTTCCGGAAATTGTGGCCAGTGTAGACGTAGCCCTGCTGTTTTGTAGCTTAGTGATATGTGTACCCTGAGAGGGTCAGGATGGTTTGCATTACTCTCTATACCAGCTTGCCTATCTTTGATTATCAAAGGGATTTTAAAGGACTGTCTTGAAATACTTTAAGATGTACCAACATGGGATTTGGGGATGTGGCTGACATATTTTAAGCAACTGATGTACTAATAATTCTTTTGAAGTATTAGCAATTTGATAGCCTGACACTGCTTTGTGGTTCCAGGACAGTAATTTAAAACATGGTAACTTAGTACCTGTATATATAGCTTTTAAATACATACACATCCAAAAGAAGATGCATTATATATTAGTACAGCTCCTTCTGATGCTTTTTAATTGTGAGTTTTATTTTTCTAAATTAAATTACTTTCAAATCAATTCAGTCTAAAGAACTTTGGTGCATTGACTTAAATATTAATTTGATTGAAAAATCTTCCCCAACTAATCAGTTTATAAAACACAGCTTTTTGTCTTACTTGCCTTTTGTACCAAAACCAGAATGTTTCCACTTCTCATTGAAACAAACAAACAGGACTATGTAGCACTTTAAAGACTAACAAAGATTGTTTATTAGGTGATGAGCTTTCGTGGGCCAGACCCACTTCCTCAGATCAAATAGTGGAAGAAAAATTGTTCCACTATTTGATCTGAGGAAGTGGGTCTGGCCCACGAAAGCTCATCACCTAATAAACCATCTTGATAGTCTTTAAAGTGCTACCTAGTCCTGTTTTTTGTTTCAGCTAGACCAGACTAACACGGCTACATCTCTATCAGTATTCCACATCTCATTGTTTGTCCACATTCCAGTGCTTCTGGGTGTCTTCCACATAAATGCTATCAGTTATTTTAGTAAAGTTAAGAAGGGGCAGGAGGAATAAACATTCCGGTATGTCTCAGTTTTTGTTGTACCAGAATAACTGTTTTATACGAGAGGAGCAAGAGATACACCTGAGGTTATTCAGTTGCTGTGCTTAGGAGATAGAACACAACTAATTCATAACTATCAGTAAGCTGTTTACATAACAGATACGCATCAAAGAGAAGTACTAAAAGGGCATCTATTGATAAGATAGAGGGAGCTCTCTTCAAATGACATGTGTTGGATCACCTCAATTGTGAAGGCCCAAGAGCATCATTCAAATCAAGTATGAGAAGCAACCTTTATCATTACAATTATCTTGCTATAGTATGTGACATCCTAAAGCACAAAGAGTTATGTGAACACCTCTTTCAAGGGTTGGAAACTGTAAAATAGGTTTGATCCAATCAAGAGGTTTCAGTGCTCCATAATATAAAAATGAAAACTCCTGGGACTAGCTCACCCACGTTGTAACTTCGTTGTCTTGGCGGAGCTACGTCATAGATGTCTTTTGGTTCAAACAAATTATGTCATTTCACCTTTCATGTTATGTAAGGAAATACAGAGACCACATGTCTATTTTCTTCCATACAGGGTTTTTAGTGGGACTAATTGTCATAGTATCAAGAATCTCTCTCTGAAGGTTAGAGACCTCCAAAGTATTTTTTTACCTTAACGCTCTGACCCACACTTCAGTCTACATACAAAGTTTCATCTTTTTTTGAAACCACATTAAACAAAATTAAACCAAGCCACTCTTTAACCAAAAGTGAGAATACATACACAAACTTGCACTCATTGAGCTTATTTGGTTTTAATTTAGAGCATATATTTTGTTAGATTGATGTGAGTTGGTATAGACAAGGCCTCAAGCTTCCCTCTTTTTCCTTTTCTCTTTTTTCTAGATGTAATTTCTTTTTCTTTTTGTTGTTGTAGTTTTTCTTGGACCTCTTCATTCTTCTCTCGGACGGTCACCTCAACCACATTCCCACACTGATGCACCTATTTGGAAGGAGGTTTTCTGGTGTGATGAATGGCATTAAGGAGATCATTTTCATCAGGCATTGCCGGGATGTCAGTAAAGAAGGGGTTAACGAAGGATACTTCATGGGCAGTAGCTTTATTATGGGATTAGTAGGTGCATGGAACCTTTCATCACTGGAGTCAGGCTAACAACAGAACTGTCAATAGAGCGGCTTCCATATCACAATAGTTCCCTGCACAACTGTTGTACTAGCAATACTAACTGGCAACCTCAGCGGAGAGTCTGAGAAGAGAAAGGGACCTGGAGACTGAACTCCCCTCTCCTTAGAGCTGAGGTATGCTGGTGAAATAGTGTGGGGCAGCTTGCATTGTACGGCACCAAGCCCCTGAAATTCTCCATATCATCTCCAGGGCTAACTGATCCAGCAACTTTAACCAGCACTTGAAATTGACTTTACATCGCATTTTTACCAGTTCAAAAAGTTCCAAGCAGGGAGGAACTTGTAGGCTAAACAGGTTTGCACCATGCTCAGATATTTTCCCAATCCCTCTTGTAGTGGTTCTTGTGACAGAGGAGAGAAAATTCTCATGGTTAATAACACAAAGAGAATTTTTTTATTCAGGATGCTGTCCACACTTAGTTCCTGTCATTCCCTGGTTCTCTCGTTCCAAGACTGGGGAATACAGTATGTGCTGTATGGCATTATCACGCCACCAACACTGGTTTCAATAATCATGGGATGAATTATTGGCTAGACTGCACCTGTTATTATACAGACTCATCAAGTCATTGACTTTGCCTCTATTTAATTTATGTCACGAGTGACAAGCAAAAAAAAAAAGTATTTTTATAAACAAATCTTGTTGGAAAAGGCAGTGACATTCATTACTTTAGTGTAATTGTCTTGAATCTGAAAGTGAAATTCTGTTACCACCAACTAAGCCTGGATATGAATGAGGAGAGCACTATCTTTCCAAGGGATTCCAAATCAATCATGCTACAGGAGGTAACTGCCACTACTAATAATGGTTTTGTTTGTAATTTGTTTATATTTCCTCAAAATGTCACTTTTCTCATCAAGCAAGCCCAGAGGCACTCCAGCCAAAACAATATAAAACCATTAAACGCTCCTGTCCTGTTAAGGAGACAGACAGACCTCAAACTATCTCATTTTTTTTTAAACAAAACACTTCTGAAATAGGAAAGTAAAATTCAATTGCATATAAGCTAATTTTTCATCAAAGGCTAAATGTTATTGGCTTGCAGCTATGGTCTCCCTTGTCAGTAGCATGTATTTAACTTTTGTCTAAGAGATGTTCTCCAAAGTTGTGGGCCTTAAATGGGATCTTCCAACTCTGTCTGAAACTTGGATGTGCACATGTTGGTATCCTCACACTGTGCGTATTTCCACATTGTCACAGCAGACCGTGTAAGATAAAGAATTATGAATTGTATCGGTATCATCACATTGACCACATATAACAACAAAGAGGGCAGTATAACAGAATCATTAGATGAGCTGTTTTCAAGGAGAACCAGAGTCTATTCACTTGGACAAAAAGGGACAACAAAAAACAATTACCTTGATTCTCTCAATTTGCATCTGCACCCTCAGCCCTGGTCTACCCTTATTTTGAAGTGGAGTGTCCACATTACCAAGCCCATTATTTCGAAATAACGGGATGGTTATTTCAAAATCTGTACTCCTGCTTTCCTTGGGGAGTAACGCTTATTTTGAAATTGTTATTTCAAAATAGTGTTAGTGTAGACGCTCCTCTACAGGTATTTCAAAATAACTATTCTCAAGACTAATTCAAACTAATTACTCTCTAGTGCTTCCTGGGGCTCTAAGTTGAGGTAGTGCGTCCACAATAATAGAGCCTCTCTTGGACTAAATTTGAGGCTCTCCTGTACTGGGGACACACAATTTCAATGTTTTTACTTTAGGAGTTATTTTGAATTTAGTTGTTTTGAAATAATTTTCTAGTGTAGACATGCCCTCGGAGTATGTATCTTCCCACTTCCAAGCAGACACATCAGCATGAATGTCCTTTTGCAGTTACATTACGCGATACTCCCTGTGTTAATCTGTTGCCCATGTCTTGTTGGCCAGACATAGAATAAAACATCCTGGCTATTTTACATAGTGTAACTGGTCAGATAAAAAGGACCTTTAGTGAGTTTAATAGCTCAAATCCCAGTTCTGTTGCTATGATGCTGAGAATACAATAAAACCTCTTATATTCTTCTAGAACATTCTTTGATTTAAGTCTCTCTCTCTCTCTCTCTCTCTCATTAGTTTTTCACTACAGCCATCTTGATGAGAATAACTGTTTTTATTGCAATCACACCCTTTTATAACTCCCAGAAATGCTCACCTCTCTTGGCTGGTATATGAACAAAAGGTGAAGCTCACCATGAAACTGTCCTCTTATACCGTGCCCATCACCACAGTAGTTGAGTACCATTCAGGAAATCATAGTGAAACAAAGCAGAAAACTGTTTACATAATTGAATCCAAACCAAATCAAGCATTGATTCCATCCCTTCTTGTTAAGCCGATTCAGATCAGTTCACCCCGCCCTACAGAGCGCTAATTCAGAAGCTCATGCAGTTAAAATTGCAGCATTCCAAACTCATGCAGTACAATGGTCCTTTGGCTGTTTCCCTGGGATTCTGGTCTTGGTTACAAGGAGTATGAAGAATTCCATTTCATAAGTCCATTTCTGGAAACATGTCCTTGTCTGTAATTCACCAAGCTCTTATTTTGCAGGTGTAAAGGGGCATGAGAGCATAGATGCCTGTCTATAGGCAGATCTCCCAATGATGGCAATAAGGATTTGAGTGTGGCTCTCTACCACAGCACTGTATTATTCTTCCTGTTTCATAAACTGCAGAGGTGAAAGCATAGCTGCAAGAAGGGTGAGAGTCAGCCAAACAAAGCTTTTCAGTTATGCAAAATAGAAATAATTCATGATAACTGAAAAAAGGAGGATAATTCTTAGCTGTAAAACTGCAGTGTATCACAATATGAGGATGATTAACCTCTGATTAAGCAACTTTTTACTATTCAGTAAACAAAATACTTTATAAGACAACACAATGGGTGGGCAAAAGATCTTCTGCAATGCCCTTGATATTTAGAACTTGTTTTTTAAAACATTAGTTTTGTCCATTAACATTTTGTTTAAGCATTAACTTTAATAATGTTAACGCCTAGCACTTACATAGAAGTTTTCCTGACTGAAAGTTCATTCCAAATATTAATCCTTATCACTCTCATTTGAAATGGATATTATTATCCCCATTATACAGATAGAGAAACTGAGCTACAGAGAATAAAGTAGATACTAACAACTTGACATCTAGCCAATTAAAAAAAAGTGTTAAAAGTAGTCGTTACTTTCTTGATCCAAGTTCTCTTGCTAGTTTTGCGGTTGTACAATATCATATTATTTTAGAAATATTTCTTTCTTTCCCTTGTTACTCTGTGAAGCCCGATACAACAATACAAGACATTTATAGAAGTCATTGCAGGATCAGGGACTAACAGACCACACAAAGCAATATACACAAAGTTGTTGTCAAATGCATAGAATAAATAAACAAAAAGTAGACAACTTTATTCTGTAACCTAGTTGCACTACAGTTGCAGTATAGTAATGTTAGGTGTGATCTGTAGCTGTAGAAGTTAAAAATAAATTCAGATGAAGATGTATTTTTTAAGTTGACAAATGTCCCTTTAAGTGATTTTGCCAATATCATGAAAGGAATCAGAGTCAGAACCAGAACTCAAGAGCATCTAGCTTCTACTACTGTGTGCACACACATTCTTTCATAATTAGAGCTATCCCCGGAGTACACATTCAGTCAAATTCTGGTCTAAACCCTGTTCAGCTTGGGACAAATAAAAAAAATACTGGACACACTTGACATTACATCACAATCGATATTACATTTCATTTAGAAAATACCGGACATTTATATTTTCTCATTTATATTTTCTCAATTTGTTTCCTGAACAGAAAGCTCAAATACTGGACTGTCCAGTTCAAAACCGGACACCTGGCAACCCTACGGATGGAGCCCACAAATACCAGACTGTCCAGGTGAATACTGGACACCTGGCAACCCTACCTGCAATATCTATATAAGGAACTGGCTCAGCAGTTACTTTCCCCTTCTGCATGATGGTAACTGTGATTCACAGTTACGAAATTCTGCTCCCTTCCTGTTCTTCAAAACGAAAATTAATTCTTTACATAATATATTCATAGAAAATGTGAATAACAATTCAATTACTCATAGATATATAGTGTTTAAGACCAGAAGGGACCATTTGATCTAGCCTCTTGGATATCATAGGCCATTTAATTTCTTCCAGATCCCCCTACATTGAACCCAATAACTTGTGTGTGAGTAAAGCTTAACTTGTGTTTGGTTAATGCATATCTTGCAAGCAGACATCTAGTAATTCACCACTTCTCTAGGCAATTTGTTCCAATGGCTCATCACCCTCACTGTTAAAAATGTGTCTTATTTCCAATAATCAATAATAATCTTCCATGATAGATTGAAAAGTAGCCATTCTTCTACAAAGGAATTTCACCACCCAATTACAGAGAGAGACTGCTGAACTGGGATTCATTAACAAATCTGATATGGTTGTCCTGGGCTTGAATAAAGATATCAACTGGTTAACACACTACAAAGCCAATTTCTCCTGCCTTTAACATTAATATTTTCACATCAAAAGCTATGAATGGGACACATCCAGACCACTTAATTAGCTTCATTAAGACAGGTCATAACTGGCAGGTAACCACTTTCGCTAGTCTCTATGGGTACGGCTACACTGCCACTTTTTTCTTTAAAAAAAGTTACGCAAAATATACTCTGCATTTTGCGTAGCTTTTTCAATCCTTTTGTCAGAAGAGGCTTTTCTGACATTTGGCCTGTCTGGACTGGGCCAAATGTCGGAAAAAAAAACTTTTTTGGAAGCCCCCTTATTCCTGTGGAATGAGGAATACGGGGCTTCCAAAAGAGTGCGTTTGCTCTTCTGGAAAAAAAAGCGGAAGAGCAAATGCATCCCTGGACGCAGAAGAGTTTCCTGGGATACCTCCATTATCCCGGAAAAACTCTTGGGCTGTGTCTAGACTGCATCCCTTTTCCGTAAAATAAGGAATAAGGGATCTTTTGGAAAAGGCTTTATTTTCCGAAAGATCCCCGTCTAGACTGGCGCTTTTTTCCGGCAAAGCCCTGAGCCAGAAAAACGTGGCAGCCATTGTTATGCAAATTAAGCAGGGCGGGATTTAAATCCCTGCTTCATTTGCAATTGCGATGTGTCTAATTTGCATCCCTTTTGCGGAAAAGGGATGCAGTCTAGATACAGCCTTGTAGTCTAGCCGTACCGTAAATCTTGGATTCTGTTATTTCCACTCCCACTCATTTGATGAAGTGATTTTACCCACAAAAGGTCATGTTAGTCTTTAAGGTGCCCCAGGACTACCCTCCACCACTGTTTCTTGCTATGCCTTTTTCTGCTAGACTGAAGAGCCTTTTAGTACCCTCTCTTGCTGTCTGGCATTTCCTCCAGCCCTCAGTTCATTGTTATGACTCTTTTCTGCCCCCTCTTCAGTTTTTCAACACCCTTCTTAAAATGTAAACCTCAGAACTAAACACAGTCTCCCAGCACCGGTCTCATTAATGTCACATGCAGAGGTGACATCACCTCTCTGCTGTGACTCAGCAATTCCTTGTTTATATACTTGAGAATTGCGTTAGTCCTTTCTGCCACAACATCATACCAAGGGCTCATGTTGAGTCGCTGGACATTATGACCCCCAGATCCTTTTCAGAGTCCCTGCTTTGCAGGAGAGCACCTTCCATTCTGTATGTGCGGCCTGCGTTCCTTTTTCCTAGATGTGTAACTCTGCATTCTGCTGTATTAAAATTAATTTGGTTTGAATGGGCCTAGTTTATCAAGCATGGCTAAAGGGGAAAAGTCCGTTTTTATGTTAGTTTGAGGGGACAGCAGGACAAGGATGTATTCTCTGGAAAGGGTATGAAAAAATGAAGTCACAAGGCCACATTATGAAGTCATTAGGAAGATGAATGAATCTGCCTTCAGGTGAACACATACAACTTTCCCTTACTTTCGCTGGGAATGCAAATGCAGAATGCAGCCTTCAGTGCCATTTCCTTTCTCATGGGATGTCCAGTTTTCCAGTGAATATTGCTAAAAATCCCCAGTGCTCTGTCTGCTGTGGGGTTACCAGATGGGTTTCAAAAAAATACCAGACACGCTTGATCTCAGAACGGGAGGGAGGGGGACTGGCCAGGAGGGGAACAGGGCTGGCTGGGAGAGGAGCGGGGGGAGCGGGGCTGGCCAGAGAAGATCGGGGGGTAGGGGAGGGAAGGACCGGCCAGCAGGGAGCAGGGCGGGTTTGGAGGAGTGGGGCTGGCCGGGGGACATCCGGTGGAGAGAGGGAGAAGGAACAGGCCAGCGGGAAGCAGGGCTGACCCAGGCGCATGCAGATCCCCAAACATTGCCCATTCCACTCACAGTCCTGGCAGGGTGTGTGAGCGAGTCTGGCCCCAGGGATTCCATCTTGCCCTGGCTCCACTCCTGCCCCCCTCCTCTCTACTGCATAGCTGCGTACTGCCTGGCTGGTATGTACTGATACTCCTGATAATAATAAAACTTACTTAATTAGAAAATATCAGACATTTATATGTCTAGTATTTTCTCAAGTTGTTTCCCGGACAGAAAGCTCAAATACCAGACTGTCCGTTTCAAAACCGGACACCTAGCAACTCTATGTGTACGGACGCACTGTAGGACTCTGACTTGGGCTCCTAAATCCCTTAGGTGCTTTTGAAAAATGCTACCCTTTCTAGGTAGGCTCCTTTTCTAGGAGCCTAAGACTTGCCAGACCCGTCCCTACTCCATTTGAAATGCCTATCTGAGTAGTCATGACACACAGAAATCAGATGTGTCCATTCCTGGGGTCTTTGCATACTTAGGAAAAATCAGCTTTGTGCCCACTTCTAACATTGGTGCTCCATTATGCGTGCTATGGCCTTTTAGGCATCTCAGGGCATTTCTACATTGCAACAAAACATCTGTGGATGATGCCTACCAGCTGGCTCAGGGTGGAGAGCTATAAAATTGCCCTGTAAACATTCAAGCTCGGGCTGGAGCCTGGGCTGTGGAAGTCTCCTCTCTCCTGGGGTCAATCCCAAACCCAAATATCTACACTGCAATTTTATAGCCACACAGACCAGGATCCATGAGATCAAGTCAGCTGACACGGGCCCAGTATGGATATTTTATTGCCGTATAGACATATCCTAACAGGCTTTGGAAATTTTTGGCCAAAGTATTTGATTTTAAAAGATAATAGAGTTGTTCTATGACCAATACTGTCAATACCCCACAAAAATCATCTGTACTGTGTTTGAATGCCAGTATAACACTCGTTTCTGTATTTGACTATGAAGGACATCTGCCCAGGGATTGATCTTTGGTAAAACCAATGGGGATGTAATGCTTGCTTCCTAGAACTGAGGGTAGTCTATGTGCTGATCTATGTACTTGCCAATATAAAGAGCACAGCTAGTGTACAAGGAGGCAGATGCTCTGCAGTTAGCCAGATATTGGACCGTGTACCACATTCAGCTGTCTAAAGCAAGCAGGAGAATGGACTTGATGACCTCTCGAGGTCCCTTCCAGTTCTAGTGTTCTACGATGGTACCATTTAAGGAGTTTGGGGGGAACAGATTACAGAATTTCAGATTCATTCTACATTGTTTGCTTGATAAAACTTAAAGTCACACTGATTAGTGGTTAATATTAGGTCTCGTTTCTCAACTGCTATGTATACAGTTATATATATGTCTCTTCCGTTATTGAATTCAATTTGGCTAATAAGAAACTAAATAAACACTGAGCAAAATCTTAATCTCCATCATCTTTTTGCTGTTCAAAATGTTAAAATCCCCAATGATTAAGAGATAAAGCATACAAATATTTGAACAAAATATAATTTAAGCAAATGACAAAAAAATCTGTTTTTTCATAGTTGGTCATCTGTGCTAATTACTGACTTATCTTGATCATTAGAGTCCTGCACATTAAATGGCTGCCATTACACTATCGGTGCCAAGGAGACATTCACTCAAACAACCATATAACCCCACCTCCCACAAATTTAGTCCGAAATGTTTTCAGAAAGATACATATGTGCAATAGGGTCACTGAAGTGAAAAGTTCTCTGCTTTCCCCAGATGCATGCCGTAACCTTTCCTTCCTGCTAGATTTTTACAAAACCTGTTCTTTTTTTTTTTTTCAAATCAGCCTTCAAAATCCTCATTTTGAAATGGACCTTTTAAAACACTTAATATAAAATCAGGCTTTCCATTCACCAGCAACAGTAGCTTCTGATACATTGGAAGTTGCAAGAATGATGTTCCCTCTCCTGCTACCCTAGATGATTTAATTATAAAAGCTATTTTAGAAAAATCACATTATGTATCAAACACCATGTGGATAGACAGTCTGCAGGCTCTTTAATCCAGTCACTGGAATGTCTCAACCTTGGTGCTGAGGGACTGTCTTCTCCTGGGATAAGAAGGTAATTTATCATCCACATCATGATGCATTATTTTGGTTTAACCAGTTGCCTGCTTAGGAAGAAGTGGACAGTTGAAGAGGTTAATATAGACCACGCTCTAAATACCTTTTTAGCCTACACTGCAGTTAACGTTTCATCCAGGTATGCAAACTGGGTTACAACCCAAGAGGTAAATAAGAATTCTTGACAGATTAAGCAAAAACCAGAATGTGAGCACACTTAATCCCTTATCCACGCATGCAAAAAGGAGTCTATGCCTCCCAGAAATAAAAGATAGAAAGGTATCCAGCATGTGCAAGAGTGAAATGAAGCTATTATATGGAAAGGCTCAGTTTGTACAAAAGGGAATAAATTCCATATTTTATAAAAGCATCTATTGAAAATTATGGCTGTCAGCAGGATTGAGTCACATTGGAATCAATGGCAACAACATTAGGGGGAGGAAAGAACCCTATTTTTATATTTCATTTATGCAAAGTGAGAGACAGCAAATTAGCTCCAAAGTAGATGAGCTCTGCAGACCCTATTATGCCTCTCACTCTATGTGAGGCTTTGGTGCTATGCAATGGACATAAAAATGGTTGTTGCTCTGTATTTCAGGCTAAGCTGTTTTTAAAAAAGCAATGCATTTAAATAAAGCATGATTTCAGTGACTCTACCCATACATTTCATCACCACTGTGTTCAGCCCTGAAATTCTAATTCACCCCAACCTCTATTTTCAAACAGCATTACCTTTTCCTTCAAAACTACAGGCGTCTTTAATCTTGACACATACAATCCATTTTTAATCCTTGATTCAAGCCGGTAGGAGCAGCCACAGAAGTAGCCACTACAAGGGTTGCTGGGAGGGGAGCGGGAAGAGGAGCCAGGTGGCAGATTTGTTGACTCGAGTCCCACGACTTGAACTCGAGTCTGACTTAAGTCGCCTAGGTGACTCAACTTGAGACTTGACTCGGGTTCGTTGTTTGTGACTTGAGACTTGACTTGAGACTTGCTAATTTTGTTAAATCGACTTCGTGAAAAAATTGCCCAAAAATGCCAATATTGATGGCTTGTACAAAAGTGACTTGACATTTTTAAATTAAGACTTGAGACTCGACTTGGGACTTGACTCAAAAGTGACTTTAGGGACTCGAGACTCGACTTGAGACTTGAACTGTAGTGACTTGAGACTCAACTTGGACTTGACAATGATGACTTGAAGTCAACACTGCCAGGTGGTAAAATGAAGCTCAGTCAGGACCATCCCTCCAGCCCAGCATATCCAAACGCAGAACTGTGCAGGGGACACCCACTTCGGATACTTGGAGAGGTGCTAGGACTCAAAATGTTCCTTTCCTGTCCCTTCCTCTGCCATGAAACTTTGGAGAAAAAACTACGGGAAGTACCAGTCAGGGGTCAGGTCTACTCAACAAAGTTTTATCAGCATACCTGTGTCCGTCAGGGATATGAAAAGAATGGTACATCCTTTCCAACTAAATCCTGAATGTAGACATAACCATATCAACAGAAGAGAGCTTCAGTGTTAGGGTTACCACCTGGCCAGTATTTGGCTGGCTTGGCTGTTCTTTTTAAAATGGATTTGTCAGTTGCCAGAAAAATCATTAAATCTTTCAGGTTTCTTTATGTGTCTAAATAGTTACATTGTTTTCATAATATACTGGGATAGCTGCTGTTTCAAGTGTCCATGTCCAGCTTGAGATGCTGCAGTGTTTCCCCTTCCACGGCTTAAGCAATAACAGATCGACACCGCTGAAAATACAGCTCTCTGCCCGCCGACATACATGTGCACTGCCCGAGTCTGTGAGAGAAGGTTTTAGTCACACGAGGGTGAGGAGATGGGGGATGTTGTCAATCTTATCTCTGTGTGTTCTCTCTCTAGATACCGTAAGTGGCTGCTGTGGCAGGGCTTGCAGACTTGCCCTGTGGTTGGGGTTTTGAAGGGCTTGCCTTGTGGGGGTGGGTGCCAGGTTTTTTGCATTCCAAAGATAGTAACTAAGATAAGTAGCTAATGTCAGTCAGGGAAACGGGTGCTCCTCTACCCTCAGAACTCAGCCTTCTGACAGTATACACCGTCTCTACCTACTGTGTAGCTATGTGAGTGTAGCTGTGTCACCTCAGACTGGTTGCACACCTATACTTCTTCTCCTGAGCTCTGTCCTTTCCACGCCTCTTCCCTACAGTCTACAGCAGGGGAGCCAACAGCTTGCTTGGTCCACTAGAGAAGGGGGAGGAGGGCGGTTCCATGCTCCCGGAATGGGCGGGACCGCAGGTAGAAAGGACGAGGCCAGGGGCAGCCAGCCCTTCCCCCCAGCCCGTAGAGGTGCATGAAGCACATGGCACAGTGCTCTGGCAGTAATTTAAAGGGCTCAGGACTCCATTTGCCACTGTTCTGAATTGCCAGGCCCCAGGGCAACTGTTCCCTTTCCCCTCCCCTGTTGGTGGATCTGATCTCTGGTCTTCCATTAACTTTTCTTTCCATTTAACTGAGCCCTTCCTGACTAAAACCATCCCCCAAACTAACTAACATGGTATGAAAATGATGTTTGCTCCCTCACACTGGTCACTCTGCTTGCGTGGTTCTACCTTTTCCCACTCTCACCCCTTGCATGTGTCCGGACTATTTAGTTTGTAAGAGCTTTGCAGAATGGACTTTCTGGTATTCTGCATTTGCAGAGTGACCATCACTGTGGGGACCCCATTCTTGGTTGGTCCTTAGGCACTATTTAATAAACATTATTATTATAAACAACAATTTCAACTCTAGTTTATGCCAAAGCTTCTAGGTCAGATTAGCCAATTCACTTCAAATGGAAGCAATTATTTTGTGTCCTTCCTAGTTTGAACTTAAAAGGGAGAAAACTGACTACTTTTAAAGCTGCACTAGACAAAACAGCTCTTGCGGGGAGTGAATACTAAAGATAGCACTTGCTATGGCAATGTCTGTAGGGTGAGGCAGTGGGTTGCTATAAAACACAGTATTCTAACTTACTACAGATGTTGAAACTAAAATGTACAGATTTCTCGGCATGCTTATCTCTCCTCACCAGTTTCTGAATATTGAATCATATTCAAACATGGGCCCTTTTAAGGTGATTTTAAAGAACCTACAGTATTTTCTTCCATGCTATTCTGTAATGTTAAATAGATGCAAGACCTGTATTTACAAATCACATGCAATTGCATTTTGGCACATGTAAATTACATGCAAATGCATTCTAAATGAGTTTGTTTATCATTCTTGAATTCTAATCCAGAGGTCTTACTTTTTAAATTCAGTTTATACTCTGACATGTATACAAATGAGTTTGACTCTGGAAAATAACTTAATAAACCCAGGGTTAGCTATGTAATTAGAGGAGGCATCTGGGAACCATAAACCTTGGAAAACAACATTTACATCTTTTGGATGTACAAAGTTCTATTTTCTCTCCCTTAAATTCATCATTTTAAAATGTTGCAGCTATTTCTTTAGGAGGACAAATAAGAATTCATTGTACAACCAGTCACCACTCTCTCCAATGAGCAATCCAAGGGATAGGGCTGGAGCAAATGTACAAAGCACACGATTTCATTTTAAAAAACACAAAGAAAATGAAAAATAACTGAATTAACATTGATCATGACTTTTCAACAGCATTTCTTATTATTACAACCTGGCAAACTCTCCTGTGGGCAGTAAAGCTTTCCCATGTATTATTACCCCTCTGCAGAAAGCTATGAAAAGACACAAATCTGTTTTCTCAAAGGACAGAAGTGCATTTAGTTATATGAGGAAGTAGGGCCATATTCCACTGTTGGGTTAAAGGTGAAGAAAACAGAACTCTCACACACAGGTTTAAAAGATAAATGCTGCTGCTGCAGTTACTTTTTATACACCACGGTACTGATTATTAGTCACCTCGTTTCTAAAACTTCATCATTTAATTGATGCCTTCAAGTGAGTTTAAAACAATAATAAAGTCTCTAGGTTATCTATTCCAATGCTCCTCAGTGACTTATTTTAGCACCAAATGCACTGCGCACCAAATATAAACTCTCTGGCGATTTGATCTTTTCAGGAACCAAATCTGAACAAATAAAAATGTGGATACATTCTTTGCAGTAATAGCCCCCATTTGGAAACTTTATATATTTGTTACTGTCTCTGAGGGTATGTCTACACTACAGCACTAATTCGAACTAACTTAGTTCGAATTAGTTAATTCGAACTAAGCTAATTCGAACTAACGCGTCTAGAACTAAAAACTAGTTCGAATTAGCGTTTTGCTAATTCGAACTAGCATGTCCACATTAAGTGGACCCTGAACCGGGCTTAAGGATGGCCGGAAGCAGTGCCGGCAGGGCATCAGAGGAGGACTTAGAGCGTGGAGATGCTGTCTCAGGCTAGCCAAGGGCTGCGCTTAAAGGGTCCCAACCCCCACCCCAGACAGACAGTTCTCAGGGGTGCCCCGCTTGCAAACCAGTCCTGGCTTGGAGTGCCCGGAGTACCCACACTAGGCACATCACACCACTCGGCCATCAGCCCGGCTGCACTTGCCGCAGGCTGTCATCTGGGGAGAGGGAGCAATTGGGGGGCTGCAGGAGAGCTTCCACCCCCAGAAGCCCACAGAGCCAGCCCAGTCCTTCCCATCGGGGGCTCGTACCCCATTCCTCCCTCACCTCCTTCCACTTACCCTTCCCTAGCCCCCCTTCCTGATGTACAAAATAAAGGACAATTGTGTTAAAAAATGGAATCTGTCTTTATTGAACAAAACTGGGGGAGACTGGGAAAAGGAGGTGGGAGAGGGGAAGAGAGAGGCTGGGAGAGGAGAGGGCAACTACAATGATCAGGAGTTGGGAACAGGTCCCATATGAAGAGAGGCTAAAGAGACTGGGACTTTTCAGCTTAGAAAAGAGGAGACGGAGGGGGAACAGGATAGAGGTCTCTAAAAGCAGGAGCTGGGTGGAGAGGGTGCATACAGAAAAGTTCTTCATTAGTTCCCATAAAGAAGGACTAGAGGACACCAAAGGAAAGGAATGGGTAGCAGGCTTCAAACTAGTAACAGAAAGTTGTTCTTCACAAAGCAAAGAGTCAACCTGTGGAACTCCTTGCTGCAGGAAGCTGTGAAGGCTAGAACTAGAACAGAGTTTAAAGGGATGTGAGATCAAGTCGTGGAGGTTGGGTCCATGGAGTGCTATTAGCCAGGGGGTAGGAGAGGTGTCCCTGCCCAAGGTTTGTGGAAGGCTGGAGAGGGATGGCACGAGACAAATGGCTTGGTCACTGTCTTCGGTCCATCCCCTCCAGGGTCCCTAGGGTTGGCCGCTGTCGGCAGACAGGCTACTGGTCTAGATGGACCTTTGGTCTGACCCAGGACGGCCATTGTAAGCTCAGGGCTCAGTGTCGGGGGTCTCAGTGGACCACCTTGATTTTCATGCACACTTGCTCCTGGGTGGCCAGGCTGGAAGCTATCCTGCCCTAGACGGCCACTTTCCTGTGCCTAGTGCGGAAGTCGTGGACGAGGTCCACAATGTCCGCACTAGACCAGGCGGGTGCCCGCCTCTTGCGGTCCCGGGCAAGCTCCCGGGAGCCGCCAGCCTGGTCCCGGGAAGAGGGAGAGGGCTGGGGGGCATCGGGTGGGTGGCTCGATCTGTGCCAGGTGCAGGGTCTGCTGGCTGGGTGCTGGCAGGCTTGCACCTGGCACGGGTACCGTAGCCAGCCCGTGCCCCTTTAAGGGGTCGGGGGCCGGGAGGGGGGCAGACGAGTTTCCCTGGTGTTGGCCAGAGTGGCCACCAGGGAAACCTGGGGAGGGCTAGCCTCCCACTAGTTTGAATTAAGGGTCTACACAGCCCTTAATTCGAACTAGTAAATTCGAACTAGGCTTAATCCTCGTGGAATGAGGATTACCTAGTTCGAACTAAGCGCTCCGTTAGTTCAAATTAAGTTCGAACTAACGGAGCGCTAGTGTAGCGCCTATGAAAGTTAGTTCGAACTAACGGACGTTAGTTCGAACTAACTTTGTAGTGTAGACATTCCCTGATAGTGTTTGTCTTCTTCCCAGATATGTCGTGGGGGAGGGCAACTTAGGTCAGGTTGGCTCAAGTCCCAATTTTAATTAACTACTTTTGGTATTTTCCTTGCACGTTGTCTATTACTTCTTGCATTGCTCATTTAAATTATACATTCTTCAGGATAAGGATGGTGTAATACTATGCATTTGTACACTCCTAGCACAACATCCCCTCCCTCCATTAGTGGAATGGAATCTCTGGGTGCTATAAAGGTTATATAATAATCCTATCTTTTCTGAGTTTATCTTTTGGGTCACAACCTATTTGAGGCAGGGACTCTAATTCTCACTGATTCTTGTTCAGTCCACATGACAGATAAGAATAATACGCTCCTCCCCCCCCCCCCCCCCCACACACACACACTTCTAAATGACTGAGATTGCGTTCCCATGGAAATGTCCTTACTAATTAAAATATAAACAACCCAAGACAGAGCTTTCTAGTCTCCTTAACAATAAATACATAATGTACAACAAGAAAGGCTGCTACAAAGACTGTTTTCCATGAGTTATCCATCTATTTATAAAGAAAAGGAGCATGGTATGACTCAACAAAAATTCCTGTGTGAAAACATACTCAATATAAAAAGCTTTGTCACCTGGGATACTTGTTTCTTCTAGGAGCTCTGAGCAAAGATAAAAAACAAGACAACTTCTTGTAATCAATTATGCACTGCTAGTGCATGATGTATGTGTAATTCATAAAAATAAAATGAAGTACATAACATGGATTTACCCACAGAAATGAAATACAGGCAAGAGGGTAATGTGAAACATTGAACTGATATTTTAAATATACTGTAATCACTATGAGTTAGAAAATCCCATGGATATGCATTAGCTCCTTGGTACAATTACAAGTACCCCTTTGTATCTATTAACTTCTACATAGGAAGTAAACTGGCCCAAAACTGGCCCAGGATCATGGGATGTTTACAGTTATGCTGGATTTCCTTGACTGCATCTGAGGAACTGACCAAGGTTTCTTTTTTTTTTTTTTTGCATGTGCTGAAACTATGGGGAAGAATTTGTCAATGAACTAACTAAATTAAAAAAAAGCCCTTTCCACAAAGTTCACTGCACAACAACAACAAACCCCTCCTAACCTACTTTTCTTAAAAGAAACATGCAAAGTTTACACATTCTCCAAACTTTTCCATTTAAGGGTTCCTTGTATGTACCAATAAAACAAATTCTGAAGCTCATTATACACTAGCCACCAAATTCAGGAGAGAAGTGAGAGAGTCAGATTTTTGGCATTGGTGAAACACGAATCAAGTACCAAACTTTCAGATCTTCCCTCTTCACATTTTCTTGAGACAATCAAATCAAGCACCACATACTTTTTGTCAGGTTGTTGTATCTGAAACATGTAACTTTAACATATTTCTAACATCAGAATTCATTTCCTTATTGTTCTACCTGATATTCTTTTGCTATCGTTCCTATATGTTTTGTTTAGATGAGCCCCAAAGTGTTCTCAGCACCCTAATGAACAGATCAATTATTGTTCAGAAAAGAAGATACTGTCTCTTTAAAGGTTATTTGAAGGTTGATTGCTATCTTATTGCTTATCTCCAGCAAATCTATTCAGCCTTATGAATGAATTTGACCTTTTTATAGTTACTGGGAAAAAATAACAGAACAAAAGTTAATTTAGAGCTCCATAATACAACACTTTTTTCCCAGAGAAATGAAAGGGCATTCAAATCGATACCTGCACAATAACAGTCTGATGAATGTTTGCACCCAATTTTCTCATTTTGCTAACTTGAGATTGGGAATTTTGAATAGTTTTCAGAGGCCATATTCTTTATGTGCTGTGAAGTATGTGGTATTGTGTCCAAACAATGCTAGAGGATAATCATTATAGGAGTATCACTGGGCCTGAAAAGGTCAGTTAGTTAGAAATGTCAGCTTTCAATGCAACTGTACTGGACCTTCGTACACAAGGATCCAATTAAAGGGACATGCCAAGGTGCATGGAAACATCACGGTGACCTAGAATAATAATAAGGCATTGTGAAAATGTTTGATGTTTTTCTTCAAAAATAATGGAGTTAGCCTTCAAAATGCCCCCTCCGTGGTCTTCTTTAAACTTGATGAAATACTGCTTATCCCACAGATATACAAAAGAGCCAGGTTTCTCATGCAAGAAATGAAAACAACAACAAGAACAGACTTACCAATGCTAAATATTTGGCTAACAAACATTAAAAAAAATCTCATTTTGTTGTTTAATTTAAAATTGTCTGCCATTTCAATTTGGAAATGGGATTTTGCATTTTGGTACTATGGGGTCTATATAGATATATATGTACATTTGTAGACACACGACAAAGTGATTATAAGAGTAATGTCACATCCCTCAGAAGATAGCCAAAGTGAGTGGGTTGTGTGCAGGCCAGAAAGGATGGAAAGGGACCCCAACACACAGGCAAAAATGTGACACTTCTGCAGCCACCAAGCCAGCATGTAGATATGGATGTGAGTTGGGTGAGGGTTACGGTTATGAAGCCACTGAGTCTCATAAGTATGTTTGGTTAGAATGTGGGTATGCAACAATGTTACTATTCCATCCCTGAGCCTCATGATATACAAGGCCTCATTGCCTGCTTGGCTCTAGAGAGCTGGTCCCCTACCACTGGGAAGGGGCAGGGAGAAAGTCAATGTCTCCTTATCACTTTTTGCTACTACAGAATGTCTCTAATCATCCATCAAGATTAGAACAAACTCTTCCCTAACTCGTTAGCGTTCAGATGAGATTGATAACTTTGTAACTGGCTGCTGGCTGAAGCTCCTATTTATTTGGTTTGTAAGAGTAATATTTAGAGTAATATCAAACCAAGCCTTTTGGAGTCTGTTCTCCTATGGTGCAGGGTGGGACTTTTGCCTTTAACATTTTCCTGTATTGAAAATGTTAAATCATTGTGGACACCACGGTGAAACCCATAACATCTTTGTCATGTAACACTGCGTTATTTTAGATGAATCCATCATTATTAGGATTAAAAGGGCTTCCCCCTCCTAAAACAAAACAGCATATGAAGCTTTCACCAACAAACATGAGTAGTAATTATGTTAGGCTGCTTGAAAACTCAGCCAGTATCCCTTGACATGTACTTTGATCAAAATCAATGTAGTATTAATTAGCATGGACTATCAAGAATAGTTAGTGCATGAGTTTTAACAGTGAACAACGTTCTGTCACATTTTATTACCTTGTATCATTTTTACTAAGAGGTGTATTATAGCTTCATGACTTCAAGTTCATATTATTTTCATGCTTCAATTAGAAAGAAGTAGATTGTTAGAATATTTAGGACGGTAATGAAAATGTCTTGCAGGGGGCATTCAGTAGTTGAGCTTATTCTTAACTAACTTTCAAAGCCGTATTTTAAAGCTTTTCTTCCCTTCATCTAATTTTACTAGTGAATCTCATAAGCAATGGTGTGTGGAAATTCAACACTTAATCAGCTAAAAAGTACACTAAATCCCACAGATCACATTGTTCATGGAAGGAAAGTAGAAATATATTTTTCTCACCAGAGGAAATTAATTAGGCAACAGTCTTCTAGCTATGATTTAAAGTGGTAAAATATGTATGGAAGAAACTAAAGCCACCTTACAAAAATTTAGTGTAACTCAAATTAATAAAATTAAGACATATTTAAAGCACTGACCAGGAGATATTATGGGGAAAGCATATTTTAAATGTTAGGGGTTAGCTCCATAAAGTACTGTCTGGTGAATATTTTTTTAAATTGAGTCGTGTTTCTTTCATACAAGTGCAATACTTTATGAGTAAGGACATGCTCAGAAAGTTGCAACAGTTTTATGATCAAATCCTGTAACCTTAGAATTTATACTTTAGTATTGGGTGCAAGCTCCTAAAGTGTACTGAGAAAAATCTAAGTAAATCATGGTTAATGAACTAAGGATTTAGCTCTTACTTTATTTTTCTCTTAAAATGGAAATGAAAGAGACTTAAAACATTCTATATTTGATGTTGCAGACAAGCTAGGCACTATGGGACATTCAATTACCCCATGTTTTCTAAATGTATTCAATTTACTGCTGCCAAATGGAGTTGGTCTTACATATGTCTGGGAAATGTAAACCTCCAGTGCTGATGAATGTCTCCTGAGAGTGTACTGATTTCAAGAAAAGTTTATTTTAAATTAGCAGTAGAGAGGCTGGTAGGGGAAAGGATCAAGCCCTGAAGAGACACAAATCAAAGAGAATTTCAAAGGAGTATTTGTGATGAAGGTTCATGGTCAATCTAATGTCTTGCCTAATTTTAAAGCCAATAGGTTCAAACACTTTCATTTACACTGATTTAAAAAAATGCAGTGGGAGTTGAACCCACCTTTCCTGAATGATGCTGTAACACTGTGAGTATTCACAAAAACGCTGCCAGCTAGACATGAAAGGCAGCTCAGCTGGTGTAAATCAGCTGATCTTCATTGTGATGTTAAGTCGATGTATGTCAGTGGAAGCACTAACCCTAAAGTCTGTGTCGACTAAAAACTGCTTCATATGAAATGTAGATGTATAGCTACATAAATCTAAAGGACATATATGATGGTGAAACTTTGCCTCCTTAAGCCCCTTCTCTCACCAAACTATGAGATACTTCAATGTGGACTCGCTTTAGACACACCCCCGTTTATGAAGACTTAACTCCTTTCCCCTCTCCACTTTACGGATCGTGTCTGAACTGGATTCCCTGAATCGCATGGAGTTTTGGAGAGCATAACTCACATGACAAAGGGCAGAAGAAAGGAGTGTAGCAACAACATTCACTAATTTCATATACTCTTTCTTCTAGCTAGTCTACGTGAAAGGAAGTGAAACTTAAATTCCCTTGAATAAGTGAGTCAGTCACATCAAGGAGATTCACCACCCAGTGAAGTCTACACTGTCAACAGAAACTTATAAAGGCTTCAAAGGGGTGGCCAAGTTAGTCTGTAACTGGAAAACAACAAATCGTCTAAGAGCACTTTTAAAGACTAACAAAACATGTAGATGGTATCATGAGCTTTCGTGTGCAAAACCCACTTCGTCTGAAGAAGTGGGTTTTTCCTAAGAAAGCTCATGATACCATCTACATGTTTTGTTAGTCTTTAAAGTGCTACTAGACGATTTGTTGTTTTTTAATAGAAGTTACAGTTTTTTCTGCTTTTCAACATCCCTGGAACATTTCCTTAGCCATTTTCATGGGGACTTCAACATGGGATTCCCAGTCATATACATACATGTTTCATACAGTATTTAATTTCTGTACATGTTCAGAGCTAGTTTTTCAATTGCAACATTTTCTCTATCACTGATTTTCCCCAGTACACCCAATCCTTGTCAGGGACAAATCAGTATTCGTTCAGATTTACAAAGCTCCTTTCAAGCCAAAACTAAGGTGTTTGTCACTACTAGAGTATTCAGAAATACCTGGTCAGTTGGCAGAACTGTTTCATTGCCTTAGCCAGGAAAGGCACACTTGCTTGTCCTAGTATACAGCAGCTCTGTACACATTGCTTATTTGTGAGAAGGCCTTGGCCGGGCAGCAGTGGCATGTGAGTTCAAAATAGCAGTGTATTAAGATGGTGATACCAAACAATAAATGATGAGCAACACTTACAACAACACAAACTCTGCTGAATTGTTTTACAACAGTGACCCTTTTGAATCTGTCATGACATAACATTAAGGTTCCTGCAACACTCAAATTATCATCTGAATTTTTAGTCACTGAGGTCTTGAGAACCCATTTGTAACTCACATGACAAAAGGCAGAAGAAAGGAATGTAGCAACACTTACTAATTTAACTTTCTTTCTTCTAGCTACCCACCATGAAGGAACTGCAACTAAAATTCCCTTAAATATGATAAATGAGTATTAATGACATGTTATCTTGCAACTATGCCCATTAATAGCCTTCTCATTCTCTACTTGAGGGAAATTATCCATGGTTGACTTTTCTTGCCACCAGTGGGTGCAGTTGAGTCAACTCTGAATATGGCTTAATTACAAGTGCAGAGCAGGACAAAAGGGTTCAGCATCTTTTCAAACTATGCTCACTGACAGGGGAAAACCTCAGTGACTAAAAATCCAGATAACAAGGGTATATGACAGAGAGAGAGAAAGAGAGAGAATGTTACCTCATGTCATATGCAATGTTGTTGTAGATCCCAGGATGTCAGAGGGATGAAGTAATACCTTTTACTGGACCAGTTTCTGTTGGTGACACATACAACTTTTGAGTTTCCAGAGAGCTCATCTTCAGATCTGAGACAGGTACTCAGAGTTTCACAGCTCAGTACAAGGTGAAACAGATTACAAAGAGATCGCTCCATTTCTGACCAATCAGTTCTCATCTTCAAAAGAAACCTGTACAGCACCTCCAAAAAATGAGGCACAAATCATAAATTTGCTAGATATTAAAAATCATGGACTGAATAGAAATACTGGATTTATGGCTTATTATAACTACCTATAAGACATTTAGTTCCCTCTCCCTGGGTTTTTTCTCCTTTTCTCCAGGCTGAAGAGATGTTAATAGGCTACTTTACCTGGAGAGTATCCTTGAAATATGTGTTTAACTACTGATGCTAAACAATCTGTTCCACCTTGCATTTAGCTGTGACAGTCTGAGTACATTGCAGCGACTTGAAGAACAGCTCTCTGAAGCCCAAAAGCTTGTCTGTCACCAACAGAAGTTGATCCAATAGAAGATACTACCTCACCTACCTTGTGTCTCTGTTGTCTCATGACAGCTGTGCCGTTCTCAAAGGCCAGCACGGTTCCTGAAATGGTTCTGAACTCACTGCTCCCGCTTTATACTTATGTTAGACCATACTACAAATGCACCTACTGATGACAGCTATTGTCAAGCCATAGGGGATTTTCCTATTGTAGTCAAGACTAGTCGAGTGATATCCACTGCACAGGAGGCGCCTGCCTTTACACAGGATGGAAAACAAAGAATTTCCAGAGAAATGACAGCTGAAACAAACTTTTCAGCCCCTAAGTCAAATCATCCAAAGTACTTAGAAATCACCTGTATCATGTCTCTGTAAAAGTACTCCTCTGCTAGCATAGCATAAAGACAGTCCTCCTGAATGAAAATATAAACAGTGACAATATCAAAAAGTAAATAATTTCCAAGGCTAAAATTTTGAAACATGTTTGCCTAAAGTTAGATTCCTAAATCCATATTCATGTTGGCATTTTTCAAAGGACTGTAAAAAGATCTCAATTCCTAACTCCCTTAAATTCTTAGACAATTCAAATGTTAGACCCTAAATGGATTTGGCCAGAGGATGCTAAGTAAGCCCTTTTGAAAATGAGGCCAAACTTATTTAACAGCCAAACTCTAGGCTACATGAATCTTGGTCTAGTGGTCCTGAATCATTATCCTGATGGACCATGGATTTCGCTGGACCAAAGAACCCCAGCAACCAGGAACTGGCCAGGAGTGCTGTGGGCAGGAGATGTGGCCAGCTGCGTGGCAGTGGGGCCAGTGGCAACAGGGGAGTCCTGGGGCAGACAGCAGTGGGGTTGGTGGTGGCTGGGGAGCCCAAGCCCCGGGGAGCCCCAGCCGAGAAGCAATAGTGGAGCCAGCAGCAGTAGGTCTGGCGGTAGCCAAAAAGCCGTAGCAGGGAGCCCTGCCAGACTGGACCAGAGCATTGACCTCTCCTGGTCCTGCAGACTCCCTGGTTCTGGACTGTTCAGGTCCCAAGGATGCTGGATCAGGTGGTCCCACTTGTACTTTAGAAAAATCAGTGATTATGGATTTCTGACTATCAACACACAAAAAGCAAAAACCAAAACCTGTCTTGAAAAATGTCTGGCATGGAAGTCTTTTTTCGGAACACAGCATGCCTACCTACATAATCAGTGGAAACTGTCTTTGTATGTGCCTATGCTAATCCTTCTAACTAATTGCTATGTTGCTGTGAAAAACTGAAAGATGTGAAGTGGTAGATACTTACGGTAATCACATCTATGCACAAACTCAACTTAATCAACTCTTTTATTGCTCCAGTGAATGTTACAACAGACATCACAATAAAAAAGGTATAATAAATACAATTTAAATAAATGTCTCATATTTAAGTGATTTTCCCTTCCCCCAGCCCTGTTTTCTCCTGTGGACTTCAAGTAACTTTATCCAAGATCTGAGTGTTTATTCTGATTATGACCTTCAGGGATTTTTCTTTTCTTTCTTTTTTCTTTAGAAACAGGGGACATTGAAGATACAAAATATGGGGAAAATGTGTCATATTTGCCCTTGGATTTGTAGCCAGAGTGGTGACAATGGCTCTTTCTCATTGTATTGTTGCTTTTATCGGCAAGTGCCCTAAGCATATATTAACATAATTGCAAACTGTATGAAAAATGAACATGTAAAAATGTGATGCAATTGCCAGTAGCCTTAAACATCTGTCCCAACAAAGTGTTTCTTCTACTTCTTTTTAAAATGATCATTATTTAAACAAGGTTAGTGAAGGAGAAGTCACGTCACAGATACCTACATTTACAATGTTGGAACAATTATTGATGCAAAATGGTTACCCTAGCAAAATGTCACATTTTCCCCACTCACCCATGACATCTGCTCACTTTGCTAACATAGCACCAGTTAAAACAAGACAAAAAGATGAAGATGCATTTAGAACTGATAGTCAGAAAAATACTGATTACCAAAGCTACTACCAACTCTGTGTGGTGTTTCTCTGTTGCTGCTACACAGCAAACCTCTATGGGTGTGTCTACACAGCAACCTTAGTGTAAATTGCATAGCTTATTTCAAGCTATGAAAATTGTGCAGCTTATTTTGAGTGTATTTCAAAATAGCTTATTTTGTAATATAGCACTGTCTACACAGTGCCAAATTTCAAAATAACTCACTATTCCGAAATTCCCCTTAACCCTCGTTCTACCGGGATGTTGGAATAAGCTGCCTATTATTTCAAAATCTATTTAGAAATAACGCGTTGCTACAATAGACGCAGAATAACTATTTTGGGATACTTCCGGTATCTCAAAATAGCTCCGCAGTGTAGACATACCCTCAGACAGCTAATGAAATGCAATTGAACTAAACTTATTGAAGAAACTAAACAATAGTTTAGATCAAAGAGAAATCATTCATCGGCCTGCATTTCAATCCCAACAGCAACATCTTTGAAAAACATCATGCAAAAGATATGAAACTGCTAGTGACCAAAAATTCAACCAGTAACACATTTTGGGAATGTACTTCAAGGTTTTCAGAATTAACCTGCAAATTCTACCACCAACAGTGCATGCTGAAAGCCATTGACTCTTGACACCCTTTAAATGTATTTAACATTGAAGAGAGTAAAACTTATTTTTCTGTGATACTTGAACATACATTGTGAATTCTAGGGCATCTACCTTGCAGATATACCACTCACTGTAACCCCAGGAGGCTTAAAGAAATATCAGCACTCAAATTCATAGAGTAAAGGTCTAAAGAGGCAGCCCTGTGAATGGATAACTACCCGGAACTTTGCCAAGCACAATATAGCTGTCACTTGTTATTATGTTACAGATTTTCCAGGGAACAGTGTTTTTCATTTTGCATGCCAGAGACAGGGAAAAAAACCCACATTTAGAGATACATCTCTTTAAGAAAAGATAAAAGCTAAATCTTGTAGCTTACTCACCAGGGTTGGTTATAGTCAGCAGGTCAAGTTGCCGTTGTTGCTGAAAAGCAAATTGGAATTGTTAAAAGGGGACAAATTTCAATGGGTCATCTTAGACATGCAAAGAAAGTGTTCTGACATTTACACTGGAATAAATTAGAAGTTACATGGCTCAGAGTAACTATGTTGGATGGGAGCCATATGTACCTTCCAAGTAAGTAAAGAAATCTTGTTAGTCCCTTCAGTGCATTTGTATTTACATTTCTGAATTAGGTTTTTGGATAAAAGTGCTAATATGTGTGTCCATGTGTACTTTTAACTAGCTTGCTCAAATCTCAGGGATCCTAGAATTCATAGAAAAATAGTAAGGAATCAAGACATTCAAGTATGATTCTCTTCTTGACTAAGGGTATATCTACACTACAGAGTTTTTTTGGAAAAATGGACGTTTTTCTGAAAAAACTTCAATTATGTCCACACTGCAATCGTGTTCTTTTGAAAGAAAATTGAAAGAACAGAGAGGCTTTTCTGACATTGGTAAACTTCTTTCTATGAATAAGAAGCCTTTTCCAAAAAGAGTTCTTTTGGAAAAAGGTGTGTGTGGACAGGGAAGAAGGAGTTATTTTGAAAGAAGAGGAAAGAGGAAAAAGCACAGGTGCCCTGGTGGCCACTCCATCCATAGTAATCACAGCTTAAATATGAGATAGCGTCCATTCAGTGTTGATGCTATCTTTCGAAAAAGCAGATCAATTTTTCGATGCACTTTTGCTGTGTAAGCGACGAGGAGTCCTGTGGCACCTTATAGACTAACTGAAGTGTTGGAGCATAAGCTTTCATGGGCAAAGACCCACTTTGTCAGATGCATGTCTGTGTAGATGCTCTCTTTCGGAAAAAGTTTTTTCATAAGATCTCTTCCAGAAAAGCTTCTTCCGAAAGAAGCCTGCAGTCTCGACATAGCCTACGTCACCATCTCACAGCTTAGACTTGGGTAAACAAATAATTATAGTCCTTTGGAATATGAATGACCAATTCATATTCATTTTAATGGGATGTGGGTACTTTATCGGGCTTTGAATATTTGAATCTAGTTTGTATATTGGTAAAGTGGGTGTTGGGATTTTTTTGTTTATTTGTTTTGGGGTTTTTTATATTGGAGTGTTGAGTCTTAATTGTTTGAACACTGCTTTGGGAGCCTTGGATAAATGGTGAAATGAAAGAATAAATTAATACTTGTAGTAGTATAATAAATAAGAAATCGATGAAAGGAAATACTTGCTCACATAATGAATTGTTAATCAGTGGAATTCATTGCTTCATATTTGACTGATTCCAAGAGTTTAGGAGTATTCAAAACAAGATTAGACATTTATATGGCTAATAAGATGACCCTGAGTTAACAGTAAATATTAGCAAAAGAATCAATAGTTTTGAAAGAGATTTATGTTCTCATGATTCAGGGCATAAACCAACCTCTAACTCATGAGGATTAGGCTAAATCCCTGCAGGTGGATAATCTCATCACTGTTTATGGCAGAGTTTAAGTGCCTGCTCCTGAAACAGGTGGTAGTGGCAGTGACAGGACACTTGCCTAGATAGACCACCAGTGTGATCCATTATGAAAATTCCTGTTCCTATGATGTTATCAGTTTCAGCTTCTACACGGGCTAAACTTCTACTAGATAGGGCTTTGTATCACTATGGTGACTAAGCAAGTTTACACTTTTCTTCTCACAAGTGAGTTTTATTATTGTCTATTTTAACTTGCACTTTTTAATAATTGTTATCCCCTTAAAACTCACTACGGCCAACACTTGTGTGTCTATCTGGTTTCACAGGATATACTGTCCAGTTTAATTTCTCTCTCCTAATCTGCTCAATAATGTCTGTGTTACTTTCATTTATTGTCAGGCCTATTGATCCTTTTCTAATCTAATTCACATCATTACACTCTCTCTATTCTTCTGGTGACAGCTGAAAGTCCTTGAAAAGGAAACTATGTGTCAGTAATCCCTACAGTGGATATTCTTCTCTAGAAATCTTACTGATTAAGGACCTTTCCAGGCCCAACCTTGCAGTCTCTGTACAGGCAAAACACGACCAACTCAAGCCAATGAGCACAGTTCATCACTGCTGTTGAAGGCCTGTGCAACTTCACTGAACTTGCTTGAGTTGTATGCCCATATATACCAGTGAAGAACTGTGTGCACTGGATGCTTTCTCCATATCAGACTCTGGGATTGAGTCTCTTCCTCATGAAAGTTGAATTTCCAGAGGAGAATGCTGCCTCCTTCTTGTTTACTATGTCACTTGAAAGTCAGAAAAGGCTTTCGCATGGCACTGTTGTAGCTGGTGTCAGAAGATATTCACATGCCAGACACACAGCAGATTCATATGACCCTTCATGCTTCAATCACCATTTCAGAGGCCATGCTGATGACAGGTTCTTCTCAATAATGATAAAGCAGTAGAAACCAATGCAAGTTCATTTTCATCATCTGAGTGAGATGCCACCAGCAGATGGCTGTTTTTTTGTTTTTTTTATGGTGGTGGTTCATGTTCTGTAGTTTCCACATCAAAGTGTTGCTCTTTTAAGATTTCTGAGAGCATGCTCCATATCTCGTCCCTCTCAGATTTTGGAAGACATTTCAGAGTCTTAATCCTTGGGCCAAGGGCTGTAACTACCTTTAGAAATTTCACATTGGTAACATCTTTACAGTTTATCAAATCTGCAGTGAAAAATGTTTTCAAGATGAACAACATGTGCTGGTCCCTCATACAAGACTGCTATAACATGAAATATATGGCAGAATGCAGGTAAACCAGAGCAGAAGACATGCAATTCTCCCCTCAAGAGTTCAGTCACAAATTTAACTAATGCATTATTTCTTTAACGAGTATTATCAGTATGGAAACATATCCTCTGGAATGGTATGTCAGACATGTAGGGACATATGAATATTTAGCACATTTGGCAGGTAAATACCTTGCAATGCGGGCTACAGAATTACCATGTGAATGTCTGTTCTGACTTTTAGATGATACTGTAAATAAGAAGTAAGCAGCATTATTTCACGTAAAACATGGTTGCTTACATTTTCTTAGCAATTAGCTGAACAAGAAGTATGACTGAGTGGACTTGTAGGCTCTACAATTTTACGTTTTGATTTTGAGTGCAGTTATATAACAAAAAAATCTAAATTTGTAAGTTGCCCTTTCATGATAAAGAGCTTGTGCTATAGCATTTGGATGAGTCAAACTGAAAAATACAATTTCTTTTACCGTTTTTACAGAGCAAACATTTGTAATAAAAATAATATAAAGTGAATACTGTACAATTTCCATTCTGTGTTGTAATTGAAATCAATATATTTGAAAATGTAGAAAAAAGTCCAAACTCTTTAATAAATTTCAATTGGCAGCCTATTATTTAACAGTGTGATTAAATCTGTGATTAATTTTTTAATCACAATTAATTTTTGAGTTAATTGCATGAGTTAACTATAATTCATCGACAGCCTTAGTTTTAACTCTTTTGTGTAGCATCAAAGCTTACGTTGGGCACAGTTTTACTTGTATTCCTAGTACTGACAACTCTGCATGCACATTCTCATGTGTAGTATGAGGAATATGATTTATCTTGGTCACTTTATAATAAACACTAGGGACCCGATTGTGCTTTGTCCTTACACCAGCAGTGAGCAATAAAACCCGGCAGACCACAGGGTTAGTCCCTGGTGGGCCACTGCCGCTAAGTTTACCTGCACCTCAGTAGGTATCAGAGGATCGCAGCTTTGGCTGGCTGCAAATCACCATTCGTGGTCAATGTGAGCAGCAGGTAGTGTCACGGACTGGGATGCCGCTTCTCACCACTCACGTTGGCTGGGAATGGCAAGTCACAGCCCACCAGAGCTGCCATCCTCTAATACCTGTGGAGTCCCCGGCAGGTAAACATGGAGGTGGGGGCCTGCCAGAGACTAAGATTGTGGACCGGATCTGGCCCGTGAGCCGGAATTTGCCTACCCCTGCCTCACACTGATGTGCCAGGTTGGTGGTGGAAGTGGAGAAGGAACCTTCCCCTGGTTTATGTGACTCCCTAACTCCCAGGTACACTTGTACACTACTCTCCAGGGACTATACGGTCTGCATTCCCCATACCCTTTATGGATACAGAGGAAGAATCATAGTAAAGCTACTATATCTGAACGTGCATAGCAATGGGTTCTCTCCTCTCATGCAAGGCCATTGGGACCTGACCAGTGAAGAACCAGAGAATTTTCAGGACCACAAGAGGTCAATATTGTCTAACAGCATTACCAACACATCCATTGCTTACTGGGCTCTTAGAAGACATTTAGGAGTAAATTAGAGCTAAATAACAGCACAGAACATGGAGAGCCAGGACTGGGGACTGTTAACAAACTTTATGAGACTGCTGGAAACTTGGCCATACCCATGAAAAGTGGACATCTCACGAACTAAAATCATGCCGGACCATGGATGTTGCTGGATCAGAGAGTTCTGGACTAGAGAGGTACAACCAG
This sequence comes from Pelodiscus sinensis, assembly GCF_052426305.1. NCBI lineage: Eukaryota > Metazoa > Chordata > Testudines > Trionychidae > Pelodiscus > Pelodiscus sinensis. Next base: position 8,745,378 of record NC_143060.1, read on the forward strand.
TTTCATCTGAACATTAGCTGAGGACTGTGATCCGGAAGGTCACAAACATAAGTCCTGATCTTGCAAACATTTGTGCATGTGCCTACTTTTACAGATGAGAAGTCCCACTGACTTCCAGTGAACTAGTGGGATAATGCACTGACATTTCACTTCTAGCGACTAACAGCTCCAAAACATTTGAGAGTCAACAGTGAGACCCTTGGCTTAGGACTGGAGACAACAGGCAGCGCTACTATAGCTGTTACCCATGCTGGTATGTCGATGCTGAATGGGCTCCCTTCTGCCCTCTCCTCTCAGGGCATGTAGGAATAGCAGGATTTTACTCTCAAGTAAAAGTTTTCATATATATATATATATATGGGCCCAAGGACAGGAGACAAAATGTATTCCTAAACTGTACTTGTAGAACATCCAGAACACCACCCCCTGTAGGTGAAGCATGGCCCCAAACTTTTGCTGTGTTTCCAGATTTCAGAGGCCAGGCCCCCTGCAGCTCTGCCCTCCCGTGGTCTGGCTTGATGTTATCAAACTAGCAACCCTGGGGAAATAGTTAATATGTTCCATGTTTAATGCTTTACTTAATTATTTTATTTATAAATATAAAAGCAACTCAAATAACAAGGGATTATACAAATTTCTCAAATCACATCAGAATCATGTCAGCTGTAGGACCAGACTCAATCACCTCTAGCACTGGGATGTATAAATTGCATCTCTTTGCACCATCCATGGAGGAATTCCCTTCCCCATACCCCCCAATGCCCGCAGTTCCACTCTTGGAGGACATCTGTTAGAGTCTGAGAAGAGCCCCTCTGAGGTTGTACTGACTGAGTGCATCTTTCACTATCCTAACCTTGCTCATACTCAAAGTACACAAGTCACTGTTTTCTCTATGCTGGCTTGCTCCTGGTCCCAAGAGCAAAGGGGAGGTTAAGGCCAATTTGAACCACAGCAGCTTCCCACCTTGTGGACTTTTCTACTTTTGGTGCTGTTCATAAGCTCAGAGCCTGTAGGGCATCCAGCCCTGAATTCTATCAATTAATCACATTAACTTGCATAAAATTAACATAAATCATTAATAAATGCAATAAACATTGATAAAGAGTAATAAGTCATATTAAAACACACGGAAGGCAAATTGTTAATAAATTAGGCATTGATTCATTTAACAAACATTAATCTATAAGGTATCGATAATAAGTTATGTTTCAGAGAATCAGTTGAGAAGACCTGGTTTGTGATCCAATCTAATCCTTTGAAAGGGACAGAATGGTCCCTGTTGTACTGTCATAAATGATTGTTTCTAGCTATTTGGATATACAGGCAGTCCCCGGGTTACATGGATCCGACTTACATCAGATCCCTACATACAAACGGGGTGAGGCAACCCCGCACTAGCTGCTTCCCCCCAGCAGACCAGGGAGACGCGAAGCTAGCGCCCTCCCCCAGCAGACCAGGGAGACGCAGAGCGGCTTTTCTCAGCAGACACCTCAGCTTGAGAATAAAGGACTGAGGGAAGTGAGGTGTGAGAGAATAAAACTGAGCTCTGGAGAAATGTTTGGCTAGAGTTTCCCCTACAATATGTACCAGTTCCGACTTACATACAAATTCAACTTAAGAACAAACCTACAGTCCCTGTCTTGTACGTAACCGGGGGACTGCCTGTATTCAACTATAGCACTTCCATTGTGAGGCTTGGAAGATCATTACATAGTTTAATTTCTTCATGATGATGTAGAGTCTATTTCTTCCGCTAGGCTGTTTCCTAGTACTTCTTCTAGTAACTCATTTTCTGAACAATTTCTTTTCTTCCTTCACTCTGATGCCCTTTTAGATGTTTGCTGTTTCATTTAATTTTCACCTCAATTAAATCACAGTGAATTGGGAAATTAAAAAAAAAAGAATTTGTCTAAATTTGTGAATTACTTTAAATTTAGATATCAACAAGTTGTTCTCAAGTTATCCAACTTCCTATGCAGATGTGAAATACACTGTGCATGTTTGGACTCTCTTAGGGTACATTAAAATAGCTATTCTGTGTCTTTTAAGCAAGCCCGTTATTTTGAAATATAATGCACTTGCTAGTCCGATATCCCTGTAAACCTTGTTCCATGAGGATTAAGGAATGTTTTGGAATAGCACTCAATTTCAAAATTTGGTGCTGTGTAGACAGTGCCAAATTTCAAAATAAGCTATTTCAAAATTGAATCGAAATAAGCTACGCAATTTGCATAGCTCAAATCGTGTAGTTTATTTCAAGCTAAAGGTGCAGTGTAGACACACCCTTATCTTCAGATTAGTAAAAAAAAGCCAGACACAAAAATGTCCCATGAGACTATTGTTTCTTAGCAACTGAGAATTTAGTCTGTATATAAAAATGAACCTGACTGTATCTAATTCCAAGCTGATCTAGAATTCGTGGGCCAGAACCTTGGTGGTGCCAAGTTTACACTTAACATAGCTGAAGTGTGAGGTGAAACGTAATTCAAAGCCACCTTTTCACTCCTGCAGTCATGGGCCAGCCATGAGCCAAAAGGCCCCTTAACTCTTCCCCCTTCTTGCTAGGCACACCGTCCCCTTGTCCCAGTCACCTAATATGACCACAAAACAGGAGATGGTGGTGACGTAGAAGCAACTACTCTGCCACCTGAGATTCCCTAACTTTCCAGTTGTTTGTGATACTTATTGGCTTGAAGGAGACATCTGTGGGTAGAGGCAGCTGTCTAGAATGACCTCACTCCTCTGATCACTGTCTAACACTGAGTCTAGGGCTAAGGGTAGCACAAGCTTTAAAAACAGGAGGGTAGGTGGCACTGCTGAGTTTGGTTCCCTAAATGACATAAGCAGGGCTCGCTGAGCAGCGGCGAGCCCTGCTTGCAAGCTACGCGGTTTTGTGCTCTGCGTATGCACAGATCGCTCTGCGCTGGCTCTTCCAGGGTGTAAACTACTTGCCACGGGCAAGCAAATTACATTGTTTGTCAAGCTCTGGACATAAGCATGGCCAGACTGGGTCAGACTAAAGATCCATCTAGCCCAGTATCCTCTCTTCCAACAGTGGCTGATGCCAACTGCCCCAGACAGAGTGAACATAACAGGGAATCATCAAGTGATTACCCTGTTACTCATTCCCAGCTTTTGACAAACAGAGGCTAGGGACACCATTGCTACCCATCCTGGCTAATAGTAATTGATGGACCTATCCTCCATGAATTTCTCTTGTTCTTTTTTGAACCCTTTAAAAGTCCTGGTCTTCACAACGTCCTCTGGCAAGGAGTTCCACAGGCTGACTGTGTGTTGTGTGAAGAAATACTTCCTACGGTTTATTTTAAATCTGGTATCTATTCATTTCATTTGGTGACCCCCACTGCTTGTGTTATGGGAGCAAGTAAATAATCTTTCCTTATCTACTTTCTCCACACAGTTGATTGTATAGACTTTTATCATGTTCCCTCTTAGTCTCCTCTTTTCTAAGCTGAAAAGTCCCACTTTTTAAACTTTCTCTTCATAAGAGCACTATGCCTGCCTGAGCATGCTGCAGACAATATGGGTCAGACACTACAGCCACTTGCTGTACTTTTGTTCAAAAAATGCCACCCAAGTGTAGTTATGAGGTTTAGCTATAAGATCTGCTGTTCATTTGTAAGGTAACTTGCAAAAGCTGTTAAGACCAGTTGAAACAGGCTTCAGGGAACATTAATGTTTTGAAGATCTTGTAAATAGAAGAGAACCATGCCCAAAGATGAAGAAAACCAGGGGAAAAAAAACCACTGCACTGATTGTTTCCATTTTATTGCAATAAAATTCTGTCTGGTTTCAGGGTTTCTCTGCTTGTATATTCCTTCCATTCAAAATGAAGAATTTGGGCTTAAATTGTGACCGAACATTCACTATTTCAAATCATTTTAAACTGGATAAACTGACCATTTTAGGGTACTTTGTTTAAAAATCACATTAGGGGATGCCAAGCAATTATCTTTTCCTTCCATTCCAAAATCACAGGCTTTTGTTCAGACAATGAAGTAAATCCTCACGCTTTCTGCTTCCTCTATTATTAGCCACTAATGTTTCATTGTTTCATGATAAAATGAACTAGTCATCTTGTTGACACTTGACTGGGATCTTGGTAAATTGAATTTGCTCTTGCCTACAATCCAGAATCAATTATTGGCAATATAGGTGTGTGGGAACACTTTTAAAATGGTTTGGATATGCTGTCATTCGTATTAAGAGCTATAATAAGCATCTGAAACCACTTTAACAGTGACCTCTGTAGATATTTGATCTTTGCAATACTTGGTAACTTGATTCTGGTTTAGAATCAAAACCCAGTCCAAATGATAAAAGACAGCACTGAGCCATTAAACTCCTTTAGTCATCTTTCCATTTCAACTTAATATTTTTTTAAACTAAAGTGCTGATGTTAGAGTCTCTTTTCTTATTTTCTAGAACTATTGGCACACAACTGACTAGAACAATTATTTTTCCTGGAAAGGCTGGTTTTCCTGGAAAGTATTTGCCTTGAGAACACAGCAATTAGGGATATATATTTATTAACAGGCTCCTCCTTGCTTCTTGGGATCCTGCCATATTCAAAATCTATTAAAAATAATGCAAATTTTATTGCAAACTGAGGATAAATGGAAAGAGCCTCTATGTTTTTTGCAGATGTCTCTATGGCAGTTAGCCATGCAAGTTCCTACAGGGACTAATAATAAATGCAAATGAGAAAAGTAAAATTGTGGTGTGCTGCCAGCATTGTTATTAGGGCCCATCTACAAGAAAATCTGTGCTAATGCACAGCTTCCTGCCATGACTGGCAAGTTGAAAGCTCGTTTAATAAGCTGCAAAAAGGAAGCTATTTGCAGTGCACCCATGAGGTTTTATTGGTCCTACAAAACTTAGGAACCATGCTACATATTCTCAAGTGTCATCTCTCGGCACCTTTTCTATGATTATTTACATATATACAGACAGAGTACTCTCAATAACATGGGATATCCGAGTTTTCATTGACACATTAGCAATAAAAACAACAGTTTTAACACAGATCTCTCTAACCATGAGAACTATACAGCAGGCAAAGAAATGGGAACAAGTTCTCAATATCTATGGCTATGGAGCTTCACCTTACAATTTGCAGGCAGACCATCCATATACATCCTAATCAGAGGCAGGATTAGGCTTTATAATACTAGGGGGCTAAATGGCATATTAATTAACTCCATAGAGTATACCTACAATGGAAAGTGCACGAGCGAGTGCAGAGAAAAAATACCAAGGGAATTGGGATTTGATCTAGTTGCCATTGAAGGAAAAAGGAGACTTTCCAGCAGGGGTGAAAGCAAGCTGGTGAACTGAGGTGCACTCCTCTGGCAAAACTTGGCTGAGCTACAGCAAAAGCCAGCAGAGAGCCGTTGACAGAGCTGACAGGTACCCGAGTTGCAATAGGACAGTACCTGTAAGAAACGTTGTTACTTTCACTGCTGCTATAATGGGAGGCCAGGCTCTTACAGAGGTTTATATTAATAGAAGTTAGTGAGCAAAAATGTTCCTTATATTGTATCATTCATTTGATCTCCAGTAGGGCTATTTCTACACTATGTGAAAGATGGATGCTGTTGCAGTTGATTTCTGTGGTTCAATTTAGAGAGTCTAGTGAAGACTTGCTAAATCAAACTCAGAGGGCGCCCCCATCAGTGTCAGTACTCCTGTTCCTCACAAGGAGTAAGGGAAGCTGACAGGAGAGTAATCTACATATCTTAATTAGACATTCCGCTGTAGTGTTGACCAGGCTAAGGAGTGTTCTTTACAGGGCATTTTCTAGGATTATGTCCTGTGTCATTTCAATGTCACAAGTGACGGGGCTTCTAAAACTCTCCTAAAGAGATCATACCACAGCTTGATACATCTCACTGTCAGGAAAATGTTCCTGGTGTTCAAATTATATTTCCCCCTACTTTTCATTCAGCTCATTAATTCCTGTCATAGCTCTGTGTACCACCCTAAATACAGTGGGTGTTTAGCTAAATAAGCCTTTCCTTTCGCTGGCTTTACATCCTTCAAAAGTGCACAAGTATTAATATGCATCTCCAATCTCCACAGTCATCTCTTAGCCAGTCTATAATTATGTTGCTTTTTAAATCTTTCATTGGAGACCAGTCTCTCCCAGCTTCTGATTTTTTTGTTGATCGGACTTGAACTTCTTCCCATATGTCAGATAAAAAATGTTTTGAATATTACTAACAAGCGTTAAAATTCACAGTACTTATTTTCTTAAAAGGTGCTTACATCCAGTAAAGTCCTTAAAGATTAGCTGATACCTCTTGAAAAATTAATCAAAAGTGTTCTCTTAACATAATTCTGTTTATATACACTTTAAATATGTTCTACAGGTCATTTCTCCAACACATATTATTAATGACCATTTGTATTACAATCATGCCCAGAGGGGGAATAATTTACTAGATTAGGCAGAGAGACAGGTATTCCTGTGTCCTATTCCCAACTCTGCCACTGATCTATATAGCCTTGGGCAAGTCACTTGATTTTCTCTACGCCCCATTTCTTTGTCAAAAAGATCACAGCTTTTCAACCTCACAGGCACATTGTGATGATTTCTTCACCATTAGCCTGGTAGCTTGAAGCTAAAACATGCTACATAAGGTAAGTGCATATTCTTAAGCCAGCATGTGTGCCAATAAAAATTTATTTCTTAAGAGTTCACCTACACCTACAGGATATTCCTCACCAAAATCATAACTGGAGTGTGCAAACCTGCTCACTTCCTGAGTCCAAGGTGGCTGCTTCAACTCAATAGGGTCACAATTTCATTTGGTCTATCTGGTACGCACAAATATGAAAATCTGGGGCAAACCCACACAAAACTGTAGGTTGTCTAAACCTGCCCTCCATCCAGAATGCTCTTACATAATCTGGAGTTGGCAGCATCTAATCTAGCAGTCCAGAAAGATTGATCAATGAGTACTGGACCATCTAAAAATAAATGGCTGTGCCTTCTCCCCTTAAGGTCTAAAAGGAGTCGGGGATGGCCTGCCAAGGCCCCCAATGGGCCATCACTTATGTAAACTTTTATATTAATAATGAGTAATCCCACTGAAGTTAGCAGAGTTTCTCATGTATTTATAACTGGAAGAGTTCCCCAGTGTTGCCCGGATCTGGCCCAGAGGTGGGGGAAGAGCCAAGGGCCATGCAGGCTCCTACTGGTACTCCCCAGGGCCAGAGTGGGTGGCCTGAGGGCAAGAAGGGGCCAGTGGGAGTAGGAATGGAGTCTCTCCCCCCTCCAATAAGGCACAAGGGCCAAGGATCAGAAGTAAGGGTTTGGGGGAGAGGGGACACTTATCTGGGCCGGTGGCAAGCAAGATGGTGAGCCCCATCACTAGCTGGCCACACCCTTGGTGGTATAGCTGTCCCCAGAAGTCACTTTGCAGTATAGCTGTCCCCCGTACTTGCTGCCCCCACTGGTGACTGTGAGTATAGTATCCCTCCGTTCAGCCCCCTCCCTTTCTATGTTATGGAAAACAACTGAATTCCAGGCATATCCCATTTTCTTGGCATAACCAAACCCTGGCCTTGCTTTAAGTTAGGAAAAGAGGAAGCTGCACACCACATTTATTTGTGGTACTAGGTCTTACCTTTTAGGAAGAGTTCTTGAACAAATGGACTTGCAGACAGACAGAAAAAGAGACGCATAGACAAACAGATGCACAATTCTCATATTATATATATAAAGCAGTTACTTGAATGTTTGTGATTGGAGCACTAGTCATCTTAGTTTCTTTCTTTCTTTTATTTTTAAACAAAACCATGGAGTTTTCTCATGTTTTGGGGTTTTATTATGTAAATTACATAGTCATGGTCATAATCCTATGTTTGTGCCATCAGTTACTCTAATGCCTATAGAGATTACTGTAATGCCACAAGCAGAGGACTTTGTCTTCGAGTGAGAAATAAGCAGCAGGAGCTAATAAACTCTCTTTCTGAATTTTTATATATTTTGAAGAAACAGTAAACAGGAAAAAAACTGTAAGAACCACACATAATGCTATTAGCACGGGAAAATAATCTATACAAGACGGGATCACTTCTTGGTTATTTCAAAGCTGTTCCTTAATTGGGAGTCCGTCTAACATAAACTATTACTAAATAAAAGGGAAGGCATTGAGACAGGAAAAAATATAGATTAGCGAAAGCAATTATGAACACTGAGAGTCCACTATTTGTCGAGGGAGGGTGTCAACATATTCGATGAATGTTTAATTAGAAACAAGCATATCTACCTATTAGAGTAATAGGATATCGACCAGCTAGCCATTGTTTATATAGGTTGCTATAGATAAACAAAAAAAGAGGGCTTTTAATGTTCTTTTTTAACATAACATATATAATTTTAAAACTCAAGAAGTAAACAATTTCAGACAGTGTTTTGTATTTTCTCTAAACAAAATGCGCAGCATGAGGGCAATGGTAGCTCGAACTGGACAGACTTGCCTGGTTACTAGATTTTTTTCCCCATGCTTGTCATTTGAGCTGCGATCTTTGTCATCGGTTGTTCAACCAATAGGCCTCTTTCACTTCGACTTTGGATCCTAACTTATTAGTTCTACTTTCGATAGCTATAGTTTCTTGTTCCAAAGAGTTCTAAGTTTGTAATTTATTGTAATTTATTAAGTTTGTAATTTAGTTTGTTTGTTTAGTTTAAGTTTGTAATTTATTTAGTGCCTGCAGTCAATGAATCCTGATCCAGCTTATGGTTTGGAATCCAAGTGGAAAACCTGCAAAAAGTCAATTTTAGATCATAGGGCAGAACCTTTTTCTCTTCACAACTCACTGTTATTTTTTGGAGAACCCACAGGAAATCTCTCCCATCTCTTCTCCTATCACCACATATAAGGACATAGTACCAAATCACCCAGGTCTGGCCAATAGTCTCCACCCTCACTCTAATTGAAATTTTCCAGTCAGTGGGGATGATCCAACCACTACAAAGATATGAGGTCATAGCTAGCAAAGTCCTTTGTTCTACAAATCTAAGAAGCAACTGCACACTTGTTAGTTGTTACTGTCAAGCTTCTATCAGTGCTGGTTGAAATGTTAACCTTGAAAAAAATCCACAATAAATGTTTTATTTTTTAAATGAACATTTTAATAGAAAATATTTTTCAAAATTTCCTGATTTTTTTCCAGTTTTCATTTAAAAATCAGAAAATTCCCATAAATATTAAAGAACTCACTTCTTTTGACAATGTTAATAGAAAAAATACTATTTTATGACCAGCACCCATCTCCGCTATTTTAGGTCAGTTTCTGGGTGCAAATTCTTAGCAGGACCAATGAAAATCAAAACCCTGAATTATAATTTTGATAACATTCAAGTTCTCTACGTACCAGGGTCCAAACAAAGAAACAGATCTAGCCTGGTAATTGTTAGAGTTCACACCTGTGAGGAACACTTAAGAAATACAGCTCCTATTTTTACATGTGAAACAGTATAGCAATACAAATAATAAAACAAAAATACAGGCAGTCCCCGGGTTACGTACAAGATAGGGACTGTAGGTTTGTTCCTAAGTTGAATCTGTATGTAAGTCGGAACTGGCGTCCAGATTCAGCCGCTGCTGAAACTGACCACCAGTTCTGACTTACATACAGATTCAACTTAAGAACCCCAAGCTTCCCCAAGTCAGCTGCTGCTGAAACTGATCAGCGGCTGATTCCAGGAAGCCTGGGGCAGAGCAACTCTGTCTTGGGCTTCCTGTAGTCAGCGCTGGTCAGTTTCAGCAGCGGCTGACTTGGGGACGCCTGGGGCAGAGCAGCTGGGGTGCTGCTGGGTTGCTCCAGTAGCACCGCTCCTCGGCGCTACTGGACCAACCCAGCAGCACCCCAGCTGCTTTGCCCCAGGCATCCTGATTCAGCCACTGCTGAAACTGACCAGCAGTGGCTGAATTAGGACCTGGGGCAGAGCAGCTGGGGTGCTGCCGGGTTGGTCCAGTAGTGCCCAGAGCGGCGCTGCAGGACCAATCGGCAGCGCCCCAACTGCTCTGCCCCAGGGTCCAAAACAAAAGCCTGGTCTGCTGGGGGGGGGGGCACACTAGCTGCGCCCCCCCCCCCCTCCCAGCAGACCAGGGACACGGGGAGCAGAGCCGCAGCGGCAGCGGGGTGCCGTGCCTCTGAGGTTTTGCTCTGGCAAAGCCTCAGAGGTGCGGGAACCCGCTGCGGCTGCGGCTTCAGTCCCGGTGCCTGTGGTTCCCACGCTTGGTTCCAGAGCAAAGCCTCAGAAGCGCGGGGAACGGCCGCTGCTGCGGCTTCAGTCCCGGTGCCTGTGGTCTGCTGGGGACCGTCCCCAGCAGACCACAGGCACCGGGACTGAAGCCGCAGCAGCGGCCGGTTCCCGCGCTTCTGAGGCTTTGCTCTGGCAAAGCCTCAGAAGCGCGGGAACCCGCCCAGTGCCCCTGGTCTGCTGGAGACGGTCTCCAGCAGACCAGGGGCACCGGAGCAGCTTACTAACGGGGCTTTCTCGCCCCGGAGCTCGCAGGTAGCAATCCGCCACCTCGACCTCCGGGGCGAGAAAGCCCCGTTCGTAAGTGCAGATCCGACATAAGTCGGATCCGCGTAAGTCGGGGACTGCCTGTACTGATAAAATATTTATCACAAAAGCAGAATTTAAATATAAAATTTTGAAGAGTTATAGTCTTAATTGGCTGGGATACTCTTCTGACATTCTGACACACAACTTTGTATTCTATGTAAACGATATATAATAGGTGACCAAACAACTTCTGCACTTCTATCATTTAAGTACAGGCAGTCCCCGGGTTACATGGATCCGACTTACATCAGATCCCTACATACAAACGGGGAGAGGCAACCCCGCACTAGCTGCTTCCCCCCAGCAGACCAGGGAGACGCAGAGCGGCTTTTCTCAGCAGACACCTCAGCTTGAGAATAAAGGACTGAGGGAAGTGAGGTGTGGGAGAATAAAACTGAGCTCTGGAGAAATGTTTGGCTAGAGTTTCCCCTACAATATGTACCAGTTCCGACTTACATACAAATTCAACTTAAGAACAAACCTACAGTCCCTATCTTGTACGTAACCCGGGGACTGCCTGTAAAACACAATTTCAATAATACTTTGCATTTATATTGTGTCTTCATAGTCACGTTTCAAAGCACTTTAAAAATACATAAGAGTAAAAATGTGGACAAAAGCAGGGATGAATGCTTCCATTCTACCCACAATCCAAATTTGGTGCCCATAGACACTGAATTGTTGGATATTTCTGATAGATTATTCAGCTGAGAAGTAGTTAGCAATGTAAATGTTGTAAACTGGAGATGATGAATGATATAAAATGCCTTTTATGTCTCTAATATCCATTTTCTTCCCTGATTAATTATATTTATCATCATTAGGATCCAGAATCAACACTGAGAATCATATTATCCACATTTATAAATCCACTGTGTGTAATAATTCAGAAGGATAACACTTAATGTGTTCTATTTCAGCAGGTTATATTTTAATTATAAAGACTAGATTTTTTTAAAATGAAAGCTTAAATTTTGCAGAAATCGAAACAGCGCCATATAACGGCTTGTCAGACAAAGCATAGACAACCCAACCCTTGTAGATATCAACCAAACAAGCCCCGAGACATCTACTCAAAATAAATATTAGCTAGTATATCATTAGAATGGAAGGCAACCACTCCTATCAGAAGAAAGAAAGAAAGAAAGAAAGAAAGAAAGAAAGAAAGAAAGAAAGAAAGAAAGAAAGAAAGAAAGAAAGAAAGAAAGAAAGATTCCTTTCTTGGCAGCAAGGGGGCAGCCAATTCAGTCTCTCCATGACCTGCTGTAAAAGGTAACAATTCATCCAGTTAATCAGGAGGCCTCTAGGGAAAGACTGTTATACAGTATTCTCACATTTTAAATTGGGAAAATAATTTATCTAAGAATCTTTCCCTATTTAATTTTGTCACTATCTTTATTCAGTGTGTGTAAAGCTCCTGATTTAGTGTATACAAGCCAAGACAATGTGATTAAATAATAGTGAAAAGTTAAATTAGAATCCAGTATGCCTCAGCAAATATACAAACTTATCTTCCGCTACTATGGTTTCATCTAATTTCAAGCTTCGCATTTTGTTCTGCTTTTCTTTTACAGTTCATGGCAGTAGGTTAGTCTTCCGCAAGAAAAGTGAATTTTTGAAAACCAAGGCTATTGACTGTCAAATCCATTTTAGAAATAATTTTGAATGGTTCCAAATGTCACTCCTGCAAAAAACCATGTATTTAATTACCATGAGTGCAGGCATGGTCTGGAGAGATCATATGACTGTATCAAGTCTGGGTTACATAAGACATAAAAGGGATGAACAACTAATCTTATTTTTCTTAATAGCACCTAACTGTTCTTTGGTTTTAAATATTTTTGAAGCAATTCATTGGTAATTTCTATTTCCTGAACCCAAATTATTAATTTCAAGTCACTGTATTAGAGCTTTATAGAATCATAGCAGCATTTGGCACTTGCTCCTGGTCCCACTGAAATCAAGGAAAAACTCCCAATGATGTTAGTAGTGCAGTATCAGATACTCACAGCTTGTTTATATGGCCATTTAGTTTACACCAAGCTGGGGTGTAAATCGATCCCATAATAACCTGCAATGCACTAAGTGACCATGTGGGCCCCATCAATAAACAATTAACACTTGGTAACTGTACTTTGACCAAGTCATCTTTGAAATGGACCTAGATCAAAGCACATTAACAAACTGTTAATGTGTTTCAGCAGGGTCAACCTGGACTGTTAATGTGGAGTACATTTGCAACACTGACAGCAGAACTGAACCTGGGACCTCTGGAGCTTAGTGCATGAGCCTCTACAGCTTAAAAGCCACCTGCCTCAGCTAAAGTTGTAGAGCAATCTCATAGACTCAAAGAATACTAGCTCTCGAAGGGACCTCAAGAGGTCACCTGGTCCAGTCCCCTGCCCTCATGGCAGGACTCAGTACCATCTAGACCATCCCTGATAGATGTCTGTCTAACCTGCTCTTAAATATCTCCAGCGATGGAGATTCCACAACCTCCTTAGGCAACTTATTCCAGTGTTTAACCACCCTGACCATTAGAAAGTTTTTCCTAATGTCCAACCTAAACCTCCCTTGCTGTAGTTTAAGCCCATTGCTTCTTGTCCTATCCTCAGAGGCTAAAGAGAACAATTTTTCTCCCTCCTCCTTGTGACACCTTTTTAGATACCTGAAAACTGCTATCATGTCCCCTCTCAGTCTTCTCCTTTCCAAACTAAACTCTCTTTGGCTACGTCTACACTGGCCCCTTCTCCGGAAGAGGCATGCTAATTTAGAACTTTGGAATAGGGAAATCCGCGGGGGATTTAAATATCCCCCGCGGGATTTAAATAAACATGGCCGCCACTTTTTTTCCGGCTTGGGGAAAAGCCGGAAAAAAGTGTCTAGACTGGCGCGATCCTCCGGAATAAAGCCCTTTTCCAGAGGATCTCTTATTCCTACTTGCAAGCGGCGGCCATGTTTATTTAAATCCCGCGGGGGATATTTAAATCCCCCGCGGATTTCCGTATTCCAAAGATCTAAATTAGCATGCCTCTTCTGGAGAAGGGGCCAGTGTAGACATAGCCTTTTATGTCTACACTACAGAGGTTTTTTCTTTTCCAGAAAATTGGCTGTTTTTCAAAAACAAAAAAAACTTCAGTTAGGTCCACACTGCTATCACATTCATTTGAAAAAAAAAATCAAAAGAACAGAAGGGTTTTTCCAACACTGGTAAACCTCTTTCTATGAGGAAGAAGCCTTTTTCTGAAAGAGCTCTTTTGGAAAAAGGCGTGTGTGGATGGGGAAGAGGGAGTTCTTTTGAAAGAAGAGGAAAAAGCACAGGTGCCCTGGTGGCCACTCCATCCATAGTAATCACAGCTTAAATGTGAGATAGCATCCATTCAGTAGGGATGCTATCTTTCAAAAAAGCAGATCGCTTTTTCGAAGTGCTCGGGCAGTGTAGACGCGCTCTTTTAGAAGAAGTTTTTTCGGAAGATTTCTTCCAGACAAGCTTCTTCCGAAAGTAGCCTGCAGTCTAGATATAGCCTTTGGAAGTGCTCTAAGTCCCACTCCATGGGACAGTGAACCACAACCAGTAGATGTGTGTGTTACAGAGTTGTTGCATAAAAAAGCCTCCGCCTGAGCTCACTAGATTTATATACAGAGAGAGAGAGTGTGAGCGTGAGAGTGTGTTTGAAGAACAATGGAGCACATTTCAATGAGTCATCACAGTATGGCTGCTTGCTGGATAAAGGGAAGTCTGGGCATGCTCCCTGATGACGAGGTGAATGAGTCACAGGAGCCATTCCGACACTATGTAAAGAAAAGGAGCACCTGTGAGACTCTCTCTTTTTCCTTCCCCTGCTCCTGAGAAGCTCTTCTTCAGTGTCCCTCCTGACCAGCTTCCCCAGCCATGATGAGCAGACAGACCCTCCAGGATCCACATGACTTGGCTCCTTCTACAACCCATATATCTGTGTAAGTGTGTGATTGCCTGAGGGCAGGAATGAATGGGTGTGAATGAGTGAATGAATGGAGGTGTGTGTGTGTGTGTTTGCTTGCTTGTGTGCATGTGCGTGCGTGCGTGCGTGTGTGTGTGTGTGAGAGAGAGTTCTATCTTCTTTAGCTTAAACCTATGGTGGCTGCTTTCTCCTCTTTACTTTTACCTAGTGGAAATAAACCCATACCAGTGTAACCCTGGAGGGTCTCCAGTGAGCATATTTTTTAAGGTAACAAGATTCACACACCAGCTTGCTGCAAAATAATTGTTCTGGAAGACAAGTCCTTAGTGCTTACTACTTACTGACGGATCAGTTAATCCTCACAAGCTGCAAGGTTGTTCTGTGTTTGTTCAGCACCTAGTGCAATGGAAATTTCAGGCCCATGGCTAGGGAGTCTACCCAGGATCTCAAAAGAGATGATAAATAAAAATACTGTAACAATATGAGAGGCAAAGTTATCCTCCGATTACAGATGCAGCAACAGACACAGATGCTAAGTGAGTTGCCTGAAGCCCACAGCAGAGCCAGAATTAGAACTCTGTAGCTGTTGGCTCTTTGTTTAATCCAACAGCCACTGTTGTTGCTCATAATCTAAAGCTCTCTGAAAAGCTAAGGAAGCACTGACAGTGATGTTACCTGCTGCCTTACCAGCAAAAAAATACTGGTAGAATGTTTTGTTCTAGTTGTCCAAGATAAATGTTTAGGATGAACACTTGTCTGGCTGCTTAGAAAGAGAAAAATACGGTTATTAGCCTGTAAATAAAGATACAACCTCTCATCAGTTTGGCCATATAATATCTTCTCTCTCCTGAATGGACCTAGAATATGGAATAGCCCTTGGAATTGAACAGCATGCTTCAATACTTATATAAATGTCACAAGGATAAGAATTTTTAAAGTGTTATAAATCGCAGAAACAGCTTCTCCGCTCCCTTCCTCCCCCACAAGTGTGTGCAAAATTGGTATTCTTGCCATTCATTCAGGCTGGCTCAGCAGTTTTTAAATATTCCAGCGTCTCATCTCCAATATCACACCAACAGCAAAATAACTCTTCATATAGCCTGAGAAACAATTCCCTACCAAAGTCAATCCTTTGATACGCAGACAGGGCTCACACCGAATGCGTTGCTCATGAAACGTATGACTATCAAGGGAAAAGCTTGGCCATAATCATTAGTCAAGAGCCCAGTTTCTGAAGCCAGTCTATGAGCACAAGTTCCTGTATGAACAGGGCCCTTGTCCTTCTTCGTTGGCAAGGGCGCCATTTTGGAAGGTTGGGGAGGGGCAGCAGCCAGGCGTATCGGGACACTGCTTGCTTTTCTTCCCATTCCCCTATCAGGGTACGTCTACACTACAACGTTAATTCAAACTAACTTAGTTCAAATTAGTTAATTCGAACTAAGCTAATTCGAACTAACGGATCCAGACTAAAAAACTAGTTCGAATTAGCGTTTTGCTAATTCGAACTAGCATATCCACATTAAGTGGACCCTGAACCGGGCTTAAGGATAGCCGGAAGCAGTGCCGGCAGGGCATCAGATTAGGACTTAGAGCGTGGAGATGCTGTGTCAGGCTAGCCGAGGGCTGTGCTTAAAGGGTCCCGACCCCCACCCCGGACAGACAGTTCTCAGGGGTGCCCCGCTTGCAAAGCAGTCCTGGCTTGGATTGCCCGGAGTACCCACAATGGGCACATCACAGCACTCGGCCATCAGCCTGGCTGCACTTGCCGCAGGCTGCCATCTGGGGAGGGGGGCAATTGGGGGGCTGCAGGAGAGCTTCCACCCCAAAACCCCGCAGAGCAAACCCAGTCCTCCCCATCAGGGGCGCATACCCCATTCCTCCCTCACCTCCTTCCAATTACCCTTCCCTAGCCCCTCTTCTTGATGTACAAAATAAAGGACAATTGTGTTCAAAAATGGAATCTGTCTTTATTGAACAAAACTGGGGGAGACTGGGAAAAGGAGGTGGGAGGGGGAAGAGAGAGGCTGGGAGAGGGAAGGGCAACTAAAATGATCAGGGGTTGGGAACAGGTCCCATATGAAGAGAGGCTAAAGAGACTGGGACTTTTCAGCTTAGAAAAGAGGAGACGGAGGTGGGACAGGATAGAGGTCTCTAAAAGCAGGAGTTTGGTGGAGAGGGTGCATACAGAAAAGTTCTTCATTAGTTCCCATAAAGAAGGACTAGAGGACACCAAAGGAAAGGAATGGGTAGCAGGCTTCAAACTAGTAACAGAAAGTTGTTCTTCACAAAGCAAAGAGTCAACCTGTGGAACTCCTTGCTGCAGGAGGCTGTGAATGCTAGAACTAGAACAGAGTTTAAAGAGAAGTTAGATAAAGTCATGGAGGTTGGGTCCATGGAGTGGTATTAGCCAGGGAGTAGGAATGGTGTCCCTGGCCTCTGTTTGTGGAAGGCTGGAGAGGGATGGCACGAGACAAATGGCTTGGTCATTGTCTTCAGTCCATCCCCTCCAGGGTCCCTAGTGTTGGCCACTGTCGGCAGACAGGCTACTGGGCTAGATGGACCTTTGGTCTGACCCAGTACTGCCATTCTAAGCTCAAAGCTCAGGGTCGGGGGTCTCACTGGACCACCCTGATTTTCATGCAAACCTGCTCCTGGGTGGCCAGGCTGGCAGCTCTCCTGCCCTTGATGGCCACTTTCCTGTGCCTACTGCGGACGTCATGGATGAGGTCCACAATGTCTGCACTAGACCAGGTGGGCGCCCGCCTCTTGCGGACCCGGGCAGGCTCCCGGGAGCCACCAGCCTGGTCCCAGGAAGAGGCGGAGGGCTGGGTGGCAGCGGGTGGCTGGTTCGTGCCTCATCAGGTGCAGGGTCTGCTGGCTGGGTGCTGGCAGGCTTGCACCTGGCACGGGCACCGTAGCCAGCCCGTGTCCCTTTAAGGGCTCCGGGGCCGGGAGGGGGGCAGACGAGTTTCCCTGGTGGTGCCCAGAGTGGCCACCAGGGAAAGCTGGGGAGGGCTAGCCTCCCACTAGTTCGAATTAAGTGGCCACACAGCCCTTAATTTGAACTGCTTAATTCGAATTAGGCATTAGTCCTCATAGAATGAGATTTACCTAGTTCGAATTAAGCGCTCCGCTAGTTCGAATGTATGTGTAGTGCCTATCAAAGTTAAATCGAACAAACGTTTTTATGTGTAGCGCCTATCAAAGTTAATTCGAACTAACGTTTGTATGTGTAGCGCCTATTAAAGTTAATTCGAACTAATGTCTGTTAGTTCGAATTAACTTTGTAGTGTAGACATACCCTATAATACTACTGCTAAGATTATTTATAGTGCAGTTGCCTCTACCCCACCTGTAACTGAAGGTCAGTCCTTTAAGGCAGGGTCCCTCTGAGAACTACTTTTCCCATAATTCCCCTGAGTTATACAGCCAAAGCCCAATAGCAGGGCAGTTGGTGATGTCAGCTGTCAGGGGGCCAGCATGCTCCACTGCCTCATGAAAATCTTTTTGGGGACCAGCTGGAAAAAGCTAATCATCAACTCAGCTAGTATTTCAGGGTGAGGTAAGTTTTGTAACAGACTGCTGACTCCTCTAATGTCAAAAGTTTAAATTCATTCTCCGATCTCTCAGATAGATTGACATGTCTGTTACTAATTATTATTATTAGTCCCACAATAAAAAAAAGAGAGTTACCAAATCCAAACGTTACAGATTTACACAACAGCCACCGTCGGTGAACAAGGCAGTAAAGCCATCTCCACGAAACAGCATTGCTGACTCTCTTTCCCAGTGCTCTAAGTGCTGTTTCGTATTTTCCCTGAAAGCATGATCCTTTAAACTAGAAGCAGACAGCTTCTAGACAGAGAGAGTAATGCCATCTAGAAGTATATTTTAGAAGGAAAATGTGTTGAATATTGCTCTTCAAGGAATCCTACGGCTTTTTCAGAGCTGAGTCCTGACAGAGGCTGAGTTTCCTCGATTTCTATAGGCCGGAAGAAACTTGAAGATGGACATCTGGGACAGGGCGTTTGCCCTGCACTATCCGTTTAAGCGGCTGAGAGTGAGAGAAAGGGAAGAACCCAGCTGAGGCTGCTAATGAGGGCCCAGCTGGGGGATATAAAAGAGGGACTCCTGGAGGGAGGATGGCGAGACCTGCCTGCTGTTCTGGCTGGAGAGGAGTAGGGACCTGACTGGGGAGGGGAGAAGGAGAGAGAGGGGGAAAAAAAAGGGTTGGGGAGGCTTTGGCCAAGTAAGCCTTAGGCTGTAAGGCCTGAAGCCTCTGGGGCTGTGAGAGGCAACCTGGTAGGCAGAGGTAGCAGGTCCACAACCTGTGCCTGTGGTGAGTGGCCGGTACAGACTGCAGTCTGCCCTGGAGACAGGGGCTAGAGGAAGATAGCTGTGGGTCACTGAGGAAAGGGGGGAGTCAGGGGAACTGGGGCTATGTCTACACTCGCGGCTTCTTCCACAAGAAATATGTAAATGAGGCTAAGCGTGGAATATAACCGAGCCTCATTTGAATACCTAATGAGGTGCCATTTTTGCAGAAGAGGCTCTTGCGCCAGAAGGAGCTGTCTACACTCCCCCTTCTTGCGTAAGAAAAACCCTCTTACGTAATGCCATTATTCCTGGAAATAATCGATGTAGCGGCATTGAGCAAGAGGGTTTTTCTTGCGCAAGAAGGGGCAGTGTAGACAGCTCCTTCTGGCGCAAGAGCCTCTTCTGCAAATATGGCAGCTCATTAGGTATTCAAATGAGGCTCGGCATATTCTACGCTTAGCCTCATTTGCATATTTTGCGCAAGAAGCCGGGAGTGTAGACATAGCCTGGGTGTTCCCGGGGAGAAAGAACTGGGGGTCCTGAGGAGTAGGGAGGACCCTGGAGTGTACAAGCAAGATAAACAACACCCCCGCGCTCCCGGAAGGGGGTGCAGAGACGAGAGGGCAGTGTCCTGAAGAGGACGCCGTGCTGATGGGAGAACATGGGGAGACACCAGCTGGAGGAAGGTGCTCACCGGAACAGCCAGCTAATTCCCCAAGTCATCCAGCTGAAGGTGCCACGCTGGTGAGTCGACCCCATTACAACATCACCTGACAAATCAGATCTTGGGAAGCCAAAGGCACATATCTAATTGTGTCCATGTGACAAATTTTTACTCAGTCTAGTAGTAAAAACACATTAGTCATTAGTAACAGGCTTTCATGTTTTCAAACCACCCATATATCTGCATAACTTAAAATTAAGTTGCATTTAACCATGAAATTCTGCATCATACTTTGAAAATTCAGCTTTAAAAATAGCCCTAAATTAAGCCTTTTCCATTGCTGATTTCATGTTCTTTGTTTATTGGGAGAAAACCAGGTGGTCTTCAAACCCTCACTGAATATTAGCATTAATACATTCATTTTCCTGACACCAGCAGCGCTAAAGGTTACAGATAGATGTTCTGAAAGCATTTTGTTTCCCCAAAGAATGCACATTTTGTACTTAGTAAAACAGCTCTGGTGTGTCAAGAGTGACTCATGAAGAAATATCAGTCCATCATTTCAAACCAATTTCACAGTTGCAGGAAAGGTGAACAAAGTTTCTATATGTGAACAGGCGAGGAAAATTTATCCTCGTTCTGTTCATGAATTCCATTTTGTCAGACAGCTATAGTGGGGGATTTTTTTTTAAAGGCCAACACAAATGTAAATGTTTCAATTTATAGAGGTAAAATTAAGTGTCAGATTCCTTTCTCTTCCCACTGAGTTTAAATTGTTCTTTTGGGAACTGAAGAAAGAGACGAATTTTCCTTATGAACTGTGATTCCAATACAGTTCTGCGGGTTAAAAATTGAGGGTGCTGCCATGATGGGTCAATGCACTCATATAGCAAAACTTTTCATCTGATAGTCAGTCACTAGCTTCTCTAAGGAAGAGAGACGTAAGAATCAGTCAGTTTGTTCTTCACAGGTTGGGAAGAGGTGAGAGCACTCTAAAAGGCAAGTCCCTGCATACAAAGTGTACCTGTGTTCTGTTAAAATATCATCACATGAGAACTGGAATTGTTTTAGATTCTAAAATAAATGGATGATATGCTATGGACAATGCACTTGGGCTGGGAATTCCAACAAAAATTAAGGGAATTGGGTTTTCAAATACCATTGCATTTCAGCCTGCACTACCAAACAACAATCCATACACATTGCCACTGGCCTTTATTGTTGAAAGGCTCTATGCAACAGGTGGTTTCACAGTACAGCTTGAATGAACTGGAGAAGGCAGTCTGGCACACAAGGAGGTGGAGAGAGTTTGGTGCATATGGGGCATTGCAGAACAAGGCACAGAATTGGAGCGAGACTCAAAAGGTGTGATTAGGAGAGTGGGTTTCCAGCAATCTACATAGAAATGAGACAAAGTGCTAGTCAGCTTTCTTTGGTAATTCATAAGAGGTGGGAAGGAAAAACCATGAACGTCTGTCCTATGACCTACACAACAAACGTAAGTTCCCAACACCCCAACTTAAAAAGCCAGGCCCAGTAAAAATGGGTTTAAAACTTAGGTTTGTTGTGTAGGTCATAGGACAGAAGTTCATGGTTCTTCCTTCCCACCTCTTTATGAATTACCAAATTGGGAGTTAATGGGCTTCCACTTGTTGGAATTTCTGTGGTTTTTTTTAAATGAGGAAATTACATTTTAAAAGTCTGTTAAAAGACCATTATGGTTGCAAATTCACTCAAAAGTTAGCAAATGCTGCACTTAATGTTGCCTTTGCAACTTGATTGCAGAGCCTTGACGTATAGGCAGTATGGCAGTTTTTAATTACATGATCACAAACGTTTTCTTCCCAAAAGACCCCTACATCTCACTCAACATATGGACAAGCGTTCTGAGAATGATGTTAATGAGGCTGTTCTCTGTAAGGCCCCTGACTCATCTGTTGCAGAAATCAAGAGCTGCCGAGTGAAGGCGGCAGAGAACAGTAGGAAGAAATAGATGGCCTCCTGCTTAAGCATGTTGAATGACATTCTGGAGAATTGGATTCCATCCCTTGTATTTCATGGGGACTGGTGAGTAATTGCTGAACTAGAGCCCGAGTAAGCCAGGTGTGTTGATGAGCCATTCATGTGCTAGGTTCCAGCCAGTCCACAGGACAGGAGCTGGTCTGTTGACATTCAGGGCAGGTATGTAAGCATCTCAGGAGAAACAGCAGCTGTCTTTTTGATGTCACTTCATGGCTTGGAACGGACTCCACACATCTCTGCTTGCTCCAGTCCTATTCCTAGTGCTGCTTTGGCTTGGCTCTTCCTTTGGCCTTGTTCCAGCCCTGCTCTAGACTTATGATTCCAGTTCTGACTCCTGGCTCCAACCACTAGACATGACCATCTTCATCACTGTTTCTAACCATTTACACTCCGAGATGAACAAGAAAGCCCTGACAGCGTGGAATGAATGACGGTGTTTCCCTGGCATTCTTACATTACAAAGGACAGCAGAGGCTTTCACCCAATGCAAATAATAAATGTGAAGAAGAAGAATGGAAGCGGCACTGCACTTGACAGCAGAAGAGCTTTTCTCGTGGAAGCTGCAGAACACTTACAGACCTCTTGAGATGTCAAGTGCGGTGCCACTTCCATTATTAGTATTGTTATCACATACTATTTGCATGCAGGTGAAAGCCTCTGTTATCCTTTTAATGGAAGAATGCCAGGGAAATTACTTCAATCCAAACTTTAAGGGGTTTTTTCATGATCATCCAGCCTGATCTCCTGCACACCGCAGACAACAAGACCTCACCTGTACCCTGCTGTGGTAGGCTGACAAGCTGAGCTGCTGGGATCTTAATTTAAAGACTTCAATTAATCTACCGTTTACTCTAGCTCAAACCAGGAAGACACTGTGGAGAAACACCACATAAACTCTGGTCTCCGCCATTCTGATCTGGGAGAAATTTCCTTCCCGATCCCAAATCTGATGATCGTTTAGACAATGAACATGTGGACAAGACCCACCAGACAGACACTTGGGAAAAGAAAGAAATTATCTGTATGACCTCAGAGCCTTCCCCATCTGCAGCCATTGGAGATACTTGCTAACAGTAGTCATGGTGAGCCACTGTAGGATTCTCATCCTACCATCCCTTCCATATAATTATCAAGCTCAGTCTTAAAACATTCACTAGATGATCTTTGAATGTACAATACCCACTTGGTCCTCCACCACCATAAGTGCTAGCCAGGTCCATTTCAGTCAATGGAGGTTGGGTATGGTCCTAGGTGAAGATGATTCCTAACTTACTTGTCCAAGCCCCTGGAGAGAAGAGTTTCACAATGTAGTGAGAGACACTATACAAGGGTATGTCTACACTGCCACCCTAGTTCAAACTAGGGTGGCTAATGTAGGCATTCAAACTTGCAAATGAAGCCGGGGATTTAAATATCCCAGGCTTCATTTGCATGTTCCCGGGCGCCGCCATTTTTAAATGCCCCGTAGTTCAAACTACCTGCTATACGCAACACGGACTAGGTAGTTCGAATTAAAGCTCCTAATTCGAACTACCGTTAAACCTCCTTGCATGTGCTCCTTGCAGGAGGAATAATGGTAGTTCGAATTAGGAGCTTTAATTTGAACTACCTAGTCCGTGCTGCCTCTAGCCGCGGGCCGGTAGTTCGAACTCTGGGATATTTAAATCCCGGGCTTCATTTGCAAGTTCGAATGTCTACATTAGCCACCCTAGTTCGAACTAGGGTGGCAGTGTAGACATACCCCAAGTTATTAGTAACCTGGCATGTATTAATCATAGAACCACAGGGTTGGACGAGACCTCAGGAGAGCATAGAGTCCAGCCCCCTGCCCAAAGCAGGACCAACCCCAACTAAATCATCCCAGCCAGGGCTTTGTCAAGCCAGGACTTAAAAAGCTCCAGGGATGGAGATTCCAACACTTCCGTAAGTAACCCATCCCAGTGCTTCCCCACCCTCCTAGTGAAATATCTTTTCCTGATATCCAACCTAGACCTCCCCCACTGCAACTTGAGACCATTGCTCCTCATTCTGCCATCTGTCACCCCTGATAACAGCTCCTCTCCATCCTCTTTGGAACTTCACTTCAGGAAGTTAAAGGCTTCTATTAACTCCCCCCTCACTCTACTGTAGACTAAAAAAGCCCAAATCCGTCAGCCTCTCTTTGTAAGTCATGTGCTCCAGCCCCCTAATAGTTTTTGTTGCCCTCAGCTGGACCCTCTCCAATGTGTCCATGCCCTCTCTATAGTGGGGGGCCAGAACTAGATGCAATACTCCAGATTTGGCCTCATCAGTACAGAATAAAGGGGACCTGCTGGCAATGCTCCTCCTAATGCAGCCCAATATGCCATTAGCCTTCTTGGCTACAAGGGCACCCTGTTGACTCATATCCAGATTCTTATCCACTGTAATCCACAGGTTCTTTTTTGCCATACTGCTGCTCCAGGCAGTCCCCAGCCTGTAGCAGTGCTTGGGATTCTTCCATCCCAAGTGCAGGGCTCTGCACTTGACTTTGTTGAACCTCATCAGATTTCTTTTGGCCCAATACTCCAATTTATCTAGGTCACTCTGGACCCTAACCCTGCCCTCCAATTTATCTACCTCTCCCCCAGCAAAGTGTCATCTGCGAACTCGCTAAGGGTGCAATCCATCCCCGCATCCAGGCCATTAATAAAGATGTTGATCAAAACCGGACCTAGAACTGATCCTTGGGGCACTCTACTTGATACCGACCACCAACCAGACATTGAGCCATTGATCACTACCCATTGAGCCCAAAAATCTAGCCAGCTTCCTATCCACTTTACAGTCCTTTAATCCAATCCATACTTCCTTAACTTGCTCCACAAGAATACTGTGGAGACCATATCAAAATCTTTGCTAAAGTCAAGGTATATCATGTCCACCACCTTTCCCGTGTCCACAGAGCTGGTTCCCTCGTCACAGAAGGCAATTGGTTTGGTCAGGCATGACTTCACTTGGTCAATCCATGTTGACTATTCCTAATCACTTTTTTCTCTTCCAAGTGTTTCAAAATGGATTCCTTGAGGATCCCCTCCATGATTTTTCCGTGCCCTGAGGGGAGGCTAACCAGTCTGCAGTTCCCTGAATTGTCCTTCTTCTCTTTTTTTTTTAAAGATGGGCACTACATTTGCCATTTTCCAATCATCCAGGATCTCCCCCGATCACCATGATTTTCCAAAGATAATGGCCAATGGCTCTGCAATCACATCAGCCAACTCCCTCATCACCCTTGGATGCATTAGATCCGGCCCCATGGATTTGTGTATGTCCAACTCTTCTAAATAGTTCTTAACCTGTTCTTTCTCCACTCAGGGCTGTCCACCTCCTCCCCATACTGTGTTGCCTAGCGCAGTAGTCTGGGAGCTGACCTTGTCTGTGAAGACAGAGGCAGAAAAAGCATTGCGTACGTCAGTGACTTCCCTGATTCAGTAAAGGTCCCACACCTTCCCTGACCACCCTCTTATTACTAACATGACTGTAGAAACCTTTCTTGTTGCCCTTCACAGCCCTTGCTGGCTGCAATTCCAATTGTGCTTTGGCTTTCCTGATTACTCCCCTGCATGCTCGAGCAATATATTTATACTCCTCCCTAGTCATCTGTCCAAGTTTCCACTTCTTGTAAGCGCCCTTTTTGTGTTTAAGCTCACCACGGATTTCACAATTAAGCCAAGCTTGTCGCCTACCTTATTTGCTTTTCTTACTGAGCATTAGAATAGTTTGTTCCTGCACCTTCAGTAAGGCTTCTTTTAAATACTGCCATCTCTCCTGGATTCTTTCCCCCTTCATGTTAGCATCCCTGGGGATACTGCCCATCAGTTCCCTAAGGATTCAAAGTCAAAGGCTACTTTTCTCAAGTCCAGGGTGTGTATTTTGCTGCTCTCCTTTCTTCCTTTGGTCAGGATCCTGAACTCGATCATCTCATGATCATGGCTGCCACCCACATCTACTTCCCCTACTAGTTCCTCCCTGTTTGTGAGCAGCAGGTCAAGCTGTGCATGGCCCCTGGTTGGTTCCTCCAGCATTTTCACCGGGAAGTTGTCCCCAACATTCTCCAAAAACTTCCTGGATTGTCTGTGTACTAATGTAGAGATTAAGATAATAGACCCTTAGAAAGATACCCTCCATCCTTTCTAAATGCTGTTCTCTCCATCACCATGCAGTTCCTATAGGAAGCTTCCAGGATAGTTGGTGAAAGGAGTCTGCATATCAGAAATCCACAGGGCTTTGGTACTCTCTGCAAAAGCAGAAGGTAGCACAAGGCCCAAAATCAAGTATGTGCAAAAATATTAGGGTGAAAAAAATTGATATGAGTACATTTATTACGCATCCAAAAAGGGCAGCATTGTCCAATGTAGAAAGATCATTATTTTTGGCACTGAGTTTTAATGGAACCATATCATGTACTTTGATAATATCAGTTGAGTTAATAACTCAGAGAATGAAACACTTACTTTATATCCTTGCGATCTAAGGTCAGTGTGTTCCGTAAGAGGGCAACATATTGCAATATTCCTGGCTCACACTCTGTGTGAAATATAAACTTTCTTTTTGGATCTGAAAGGCCATTAATGGTCTGTCATAAATATTGTAATGGAATGCTCCCTTTGTTAAGCTCCCGCATTTATTTTGTGGCGTATCATTAGTTAGGAACAACATGGATGAGAATATATATGACTCTGTTAGGGAGCCCTCTTTTGGCAATAGAAAAGCTTTAAAGCTTCTAATAAAGCTGATCACAAAGGGTTTTGCTTTTAGGGGTCTGAATAAATACCAATTTCAATGAGATAAAAGGGAGATTTGTTGTTGCAGATGTTTTAAACAACTATACATAGATTGTGCATTTGGAATCATACTGGGAAAGCTCATGTGCACACAAATCTCCTTGTGGCTGTTTACGACAGCCACCCTTTGAGTAATACAGCATGGATTGAACCAGAGACCTCGGGGCCAAAGTTGTTACAGCATGAGCTAAGCAGCTCAGTTCCTGTAAGCAGGACCTGTAACAACTCATATTCTCGGCAGATCAGCACACGGGGGACCTATGACAAAGTTATTAGTGGGTTACATACACAGAAGAGATGCAAGAGGAGCATCCTCAGTATTGAAAATAAGCCCTGGAACAATGGGGAAGTTTCAGAAGACTGGAAGAAAGCTGATGTGCCAATTTTTAGAAAGGGCAAATGGGACTACCTGGGTAATTATAGGCCTGTTAGCCTGACATCAATCCTGGGAAAGATGATGGAGTGGCTGATACAAGACTCAATTGATAAAGAACTAAAGAAGGATAATGTAGTTAATGCCAATCAGCTTGGATTTATGGAAAATAGATCCTGTCCAACTAACTTAATTACTTTTTGATGGGTTCGGTTGATAAAAGTTAATAGTGTTGATATAATATACTTAGGCTTCTATATGGCATTTGACTGAGTTTACAACATTACGATTAAAAATTAGAATGAAAAAATTTAACATAGTGTACATTAAATGGCTAACTGTAAGAAGGGAATTGTCCTCGAGCCGTGTGTTTCTAGTGGAGTCCCATAAGGATTGTTTTTAGCCCTGTATTATTTAACATTTTTATCAGTGATCTAGGGGAAAAGCCACATAAAATCATCACTGATAAAGTTTGCAGATGATGCAAAAATCAAGAGAGTGGTAAATAATTAAAAGGAGATGTCTCTGATTCAGAGCAACTTGGATCACTTGGTCAACTGGGTACAAGCAAGCAATGTTTTTTAGTAAGGGTAACTACAAATGTATACAGCTAGGAACAAAGATGGCTGTTCACACTTACACCATGGGGAAACCTATCACGGGATGCAGTGACTCTGGAATAGATGTGGGGGTCATGGTGAATAACGAGCTGCATATGAGCTCCCAATGACACACTGTGGCCTTAAAAGTGCCTATGATACTGGGATACATAAACAGGGGATCCTGGAGTATGAGAAGAGATGTTATTTTACCTCTCTATTTCAGACAGGTATGACCACTGCTGGAATACTGCATCTTGTTCTGGTTCCTACAATTCAAGGAGGATGTTGAGAAAGCGGAGGTGGTTCAGAGAAGAGCCATAACTATGATTAAAGGATACAAATAATACCTTATTGTGATAGGCTCAAGGAACTCAATCTGTTTAGCTTCTCAAAGAGAAGCTTAAGAAGTGATTTGATTATAGCCTGTAGGTGACCACATTGGGAATTCATTTTTAATTATGGATTATTAAATCGAGCAGCGAAAGATGTAACATGTTCCAATGGCTAGAAATTGAAGCTAGACAAATTCACACTGGGGATAAGGTGTACATTTCTAAGTGACATTAATTAACCATTGGAACAGTTTACCGGTTTTATGTGAATTCCCTATCACAGTGATTTTAAAATCAAGATTGGATTTTTTTTTCTAAAGAATATGCAGTAGAAATTACTTTGGAGAAGTTCTGTGGCCTGAGTTACAAAAGAAATTTATCACAATGGTCCCGTTTGTTAGACCTTGCAATTTCTGAATCATTGGCACTTTTCTCCTTATCTCTGAACTCTGTGGAGGTCTCAGGGCCAGGTGACCCCCACCCAGAAAAATAGGGCTGAGTGTGAGATACACTATATCCCCCAATATATCCTTTGGAAAGCCTGATGAAAACAGTATTCAGAATCCCCAGACAACCTCATTTACATGAAGGCAAATTTTCAAACAGCTATGTACTAATGTTATGCTTATTTTTTTCAGACACGTGTGGAATAAGTTTTGTTATATGCACCAAGTCATGTGTGAAAGTGCACCACCAATAGAAACACATGCTGCCAGCTATGAGCGCTCTGTTAGTCAGCTGGGTGGCACCTGAATCTTTCCTGGGTGGCTGCCCAAAGACACAGCTTACAGGAAACATGGCTAATACCTATGTGTTGAGCTCTACTGGAAATCTGACCTCTTGGGATACATCTCCACAGCAAAAAATAATACCATGATCTCAAAACCTTGGTCAACTGAATTGGGCTTGCTATGTGGAACTAATAAAAGCAGCATAGACCTTTGGGCTCAGACTGCAGGCTACACTCTGAAACTCAGAGAGGGGTGAGGGTCTCAGAGCCTACGCACCAGCCTGAGCTCCAAAACACTGCCAAGATCTTTGTTTTGCTGGGCAAACATTTCCTTGGTGCCTACATGAGAGAGGTCTGTTGAAAATATCATCTTTAATCTCTCTGTGCCTCAATTCCCCATCTGGCAAATCGGGAGTCTGTCACAATAGTTTCTTTCTCCAATATTTTTTTCCATCTCTTCTGAAAAGACTTGTTCCACATGGTCCAACAAATTTCAGGATCGTGACCTCAGATTTTAAGTTTTTCATGGTGGGGACTGTCTCTTGCTTTGTATATGTATAGCGTCTCTTAGCACTACTGCAAAGTAAACCAAGAGAGGGAGAGGGTTTCTATCTGAACATATGGTCAACCAATGTATTGTGAACTGAGCGTACACTCCAGACAAACTACGCACCAGTTGATGGATGAAGGCTGAGTCTGGTGCAATTTTTTTTTAAATATGTTTATGAAAACAATACGTGCAAAACTCATGCAGACTGCAATAAACTCAAATAATATCATCCACGGTAAAAGCTGAAATTAGTTTGACAAGACAGCAAGTCTGAATAATCTGGAGAGGGGGTGGAGAGTAAGGGGTGCCTTATAAGAAAAAGCCCCAAATGTAATGACAAAAACTGGGACATCTGGTCACCCTAGCAGAAATCTTACGTTTTTATACCACAACACCAGCCTTTCCCTCACAGCCCATCACAGCAGTTATGGAAGACCACTTTCATTTTGAATTTCCTGCCTTTTGTCACAGTGTTAATATTGAACTGCCAAGCTTTGTATCTATATAAAACATACAGTTCAAGCCTTCCGCAGGCATGCAGATTAGCCTTATTCTGGAGCAATACCTCATCTCTATTTATCCCGGGACAATTAGTCATGTAAATTAGAAGTCATTACCAAGGGCTACAAACCCGTTAGCAAAACCTCATTGATGAGCTAAACATGTCTAAAGTGCTTTGAGTCTTGGATGGGGGTGTGTGGATTTGATCTCATTAGGAAGTAAATTCTGGCATAGAAAATGAGGTTGCATTAATCTGTATTCACTCCCAAAGAGTTATAACTACTATATGCTGCCACACTGATACATAATAGAGGACATTTAAAATGCCAACCTATAAAAAGTGTGTTTTCTTCATTACATTTCCTTTGAATACTTACATCTTCAATTTTGCACTAAAAAGTTTGTTTCAACATTACTTTCCAGTAAGAAACTGCCAGATTAGATTGTAGAAAGAAATCTCCTCTTATTGCAATTTGTAAGCAGAGGATTTAGTGTATTGTTGCCTGAAAAATGGAACTGTCTAAATTATTTTCACTGAAACTAACATCTTCCACAAATAAAAGCAACATATAATAGCTAGGCATAATTAAAGAAAAATGACACCTACTGTTACATGAATAAAGAAAATGTGATGATGACAAGGAGGGAAAAACGGTATTTTGCTGTAGTGTTACTGGAACACAAAAAAGGTATATTGTAGTTCTTTAGCAAGTTTTTGTTCATTGAACTGAAAAAGTTTTAAAAAGTGGCAAACTTCATCCAATTAGCTCTCGATCAGGCAGCAAAACTACCGTATAAATTCAGAAATATCCTATGGAACTCTTTTATAAAGTTGGAACACAGTTAACTTCACAATCTTTTAAGATTTCTATACACTGTGAAAACAATGGTCAAGTGAGTTTCAAGTCCCACCTCATTTCTTCTTTCTCTCTGCCTGCTTTATGACCCTCCTCTGTTCCTGCCCTGTGTTTGTCCATCTCATTTCAGAATATTAATAAAAAAGCTAAAGATTAAATAAAACCACAATTATGAACACATAAAATCATAACAGGTGTGGAAAAAGTGCATAAGGAAAAGTTATTTACTTATTCCTGCAATATAAGAACTAGAGGTCACCAAATGAAATTAATAGCAGATTTAAAACAAACAAAAGGAAGTTTATCTTCACACTATGCACAGTCAACCTCTGGAACTACTTTCCAGAGGATGTGGTGAAGGCTAGGACTTTAATAGGGTTCAAAAAAAAGAACTAGATAGATTCATGGAGGTTAGGTCCATCAATGGCTATTAGCCAGGATGGGTAGGAATGGTGTCTCTAGCCTCTGTTACTCTGGAGGTGGGTGACAGGGGATGGATCACATGAGGATTACCAATTGTGTTCCTGCCCTCTGGGGCATCTGGTATTGGCCATTTCTGGCAGACAGCATACTAGGCTGGATGGTCCATTGGTTTGACCCAGTATGGTCGTTCTTATGCTCTGATGTTCTTCAATATGAGAACACAAAACTACCCACTGTATTATCTCAGCCCTTTGAAACATGCTGTCTTCATAGACTATTTCTCCCTTTCCCCTTCTTTTCTGTGTTTTACCTTGACAACCACTTAGTAGTGGCATGATGATAAACTAGTTATAAGCTCCATGGGGTGGGGATTGCATTGTGCTACTTCTCTGTCCATGACAATGCTAGATTAATAAATAGGCAGTGATAGCTATGGGAGGTGTACTCCTCCCTATTTGCTGGAACAGGGTAAGAGCAGCACAATTGTTAAGTGCTGGTGGGAATGCAGGCTCAGCTCAACTCTCATAAATTGGAAATGGTGTGCTGGCTAGAATGAGGCACTGATTTGGGATTATTACTGTCTACCCTTGTGAAGATTGGACTTATACTACAAGAACCATCTGGGAAAGAACTCAGCTAAGTCAACACTCAAATCTGTTGCCTTAACTTACATTAAGGGCATGCCAAAATATGAGCAAAGGTATGCCCTGATTCTGTGCCATTTGGCTGCCCACACAGGTGACTTGTAGTAGTACTCGGGAAGTGCCCCACCCCACTCTGCTCCCACCAAACCATTAATTGCTAAAGAGGGTGCTCCAGCATATCCTCTCTTTGTACCTCTGGCTGGCCCTTCTTGCACACTCTCCTCCCAAGGTTACCAGTCCCCTATGTGGCTTATGTTGGCATTAACTCCTGTGCAAAGTGATTGTTAGGTGATTGTAAACTGCTACTGACTTGGTATTTTTACACTCTCTTTTGCAAAGGTGTAAATAATCACATGGGGGCTACGTCTACAGTCACCTCTCACTGCCCATCTACATGGCTCCTTTTTGTGCAAAACCCCCCTCTTGCGCGAGAGCCATTCTGCTGCTTTTTTCAGGAAGAATGGCTCTTGCGCAAGAGGGGGGTTTTGCACAAAAAGGAGCTGTGTAGATGACTCCTTTTTGCGCAAAAGCCCCTTGCGCAAAAATGGCAGCTCATTAAGCATGCAAATAAGGTGCAGCGATATTCACTGCTTTACCTCATTTGCATATTTTCTTGCACAAGAAAGGGCAGTGTAGATTTAGCCCGGGGTAAGAGAGTGAAGAACCAGACTTTCTGACATCAGAGAATAACGTGGCATATTAAGAGAGAAGTTAATCTAGGATGTTATGGATCTTTATTGAAGGCACTGTAAACATGTGTGCATTATGGTGATGAGCAGTGATATATGTCAAGACAGACCATATAGAATCAGAAACACATAAACCATATTACTCAGTGAAGCCTTATCTCTGGCTTTCAATACAATTTTTTGTTTTCTAGTAACCTGTCTCTAGTACAGAATGCAAGCAACACTTTATAGGAGATGCATTCTTAACAGCGCCGAAAAATACACATTACAATAAATCCTAGAAATGACAAATCACATGGCATCTCTGGGACTCCCTTGTGGAGCAGAGATTTCAATCTGACAGTATTAAACAGCTAATGAAAGGCACCCCTGGTAACAGCTGATAAATCCAGTTACCAAATTGGGTAACAGATGATAAATCCAGTTACCAAATTGGGTATTTTGTAACCCATGAATTTTAACAAATCAGGACTGGCTGTACATATCTCCCAGAGATTAAGAAAACTCTTACTAAATTAATTTAATAATAAGAACCTTATCAGATCCAAGTCATGAATATTTCACTTTCTGTAGGCATATCTTCCTTTTTTACTCTGCCTCTCTAAGCTGCTAGACAACTGCTTGTCCGCATGATTAATGATTAAGAGAAACCAAATTAGAGCATAAATGATTTGCTTCATATTTGTGCATGGATATCAAATATAGGTAAAGGAAACATCCTTCTGTTGACTATAGGAACTACTTATTCAAGTCTTACCGAAGACTCTGTGTAAACTGAATTTGTCAAAGAATTGGCCACGGGCCTGAATTCTGATAGGACCAGGCTGCCTCTCATGCGGGCATTAGTAAATGCTACTAGTACCATATTATCTGTGATGGAGCCATTCACCTTCATCAGTAAGAAGAAATGTGCTAAATGGGTTAAGAAAAAAATACACTTAGCAACATTGGATTCCTGGCTAGGGTTGGCCACACCCAGCTAATGTATGTTCAAAGATGTTAAGTCCATTCTATGCAAGTGGTTAGGAACATATTAGTTACAATGTTTTAAGACAAACCCTAATTTTCTGGTTTAAACGGGACCTCTCCTGTAGATCCCTAGTCCCTGAAAAGCAACCTATTTTGTGCAGCCCCGGGTTGTATTATTTCCTGCCACATCTACTTTCCTGGGTGAAACACCAATGGAAGAAAATGTTTATGGTTTATGTTTATTGCGCTAAACAGATGCCATCACGGTAAGTTTGCATTGCAAAGAGTGCCTGCTGTTCAAGATATACAGGAAAATCTGGGATGTTGAACAAAGTTAACAGTCTTCATTTCCTCAGCCTTCATTGTAGTGACAGCGACAATGCAATAACCTTCCTTACATTTCATTCGACATCCAAATAATCAGATGATCTTCAAATTACTTTTATGTTTCAAGGGGCAGCTCCTGAGTATGAGCTCTGCTTTTCCACCTCGACAGTCCCAAACACTGCATAACCGTCGCATTCATGTTTGCATGCACACAATGTTCTGAAGTGGGCTGGAGGCACAATAAAGCTTTGGTTTAAAAAAAATGACACCAAAAAGTAAAAGACTGTTTTATTAACTTTACAGTTATCAGTGAGTCAGAGAGATAGAAAAAATGAAGAGCTGAGAGATGAGTGGAAAGGATGTAAAGCTGCTTCGGACAAACATGCTCGTTGTTTCAGCAAACCAGGACTTTCACACGCAAGTTATTTATAACATATACAAACATATCTATATACATATCTACCTATTATTTTCCTTCAATAAACACAAAAGCGCTTAATCAAAAATTGAGTTTTCAGTAATCCTGCATCAGAGTCAACATCCATTTTATATACCACTGTTGTTATATTAAAACTGCATCAAGTGACAGGGTAAAAGGAAATGAAATCCATCTCTGTGGCCTGTTTCCCCCTCCCCCGCCTTTTAAAACTCTCAGCGCCCATTTGAGAGGGACAAACCAGGGATGCGCTAGGAATACATCTAACATCGCTTACATTCTCTCACCCACACCCCGCCACTGACTCAGTACGGTTTATATTGCTCTGCATTGTGATATCTTTTTGCCGCCCCATTTAATGGAGAGTCTTTTTACCATAAGAATGACATTCACAACACTGACACTCCCAACCAAAAGAGGATATGAATAAAGCCTAAAAACCCTTTCCCTATCAGAGATTTTACTCGGAAAGGAAAGAAGCACTAAAGCCACCATGCAATCTGGGTGGGACTTGGTTGCTGATCTTACATGGAGGGCCGTCAGGTAACTGCAGTGATGGGCAGCAGTATAAAATCCTGTGATAGACAGAGAAGTTATGGGAGCAGCTGGTATCTGTAGAATTCTCTGAACCTTGCTGCCAGAAGTGCCGGAGTCAGTATAGAAGCCTCCATACTGATGCAAAATACAGGACTATGTAGCACTTTAAAGACTAACAAGATTGTTTATTAGATGATGAGCTTTTGTGGGCCAGACCCACTTCTTCAGATCAAACAGTGGAAGAAAATAGTCACAACCATATACACCAAAGGATACAATTAAAAAAATGAACACATATGAAAACATATGAACATATGTGTTCATTTTTTAATTGTATCCTTTGGTATATATGGTTGTGACTATTTTCTTCTAATATTTGATCTGAAGAAGTGGGTCTGGCGCACGAAAGCTCATCATCTAATAAACCATCTTGTTAGTCTTTAAAGTGCTACATAGTCCAGTTTTTTTGTTTCAGCTACACCAGACTAACACGGCTACATTTCTATCACTATTCTCCATACTAATGGTCTGTCCTCCTGCTGATTACTTAGATCCATGCATGCCAGAGTGGATCCGTGCAGCGAAGGAGCCATTCTGGAGACTTGTTCCATGACGGCAAATTCTGCCACTTCCCAGATGGAGAAAACTGCAAGCAGATAGTACAGTATTTGCAACACAGTATTTGCGACACAGTACAGTACAGTACAGTATTTGCAACACCTAATATTTAAGTGTTGAAGAAGATAAATAAAGACCCTCCCTCGCCCAAAGAGCCTGCATGTAAAAGAGAGGCACAAGCAAGGCAAGATGCAGCCCCAGAGGCAGGACTGAATATAGGGTATATTATTAACTGTAGTGCCACTCTGGTAAAATGTTAGCATTGAGATGGTATCGGAGTGATGTGTCAGGGTCTGTAGGATTCCCCAAAACAAGTGAATGAGATGGGTTAGTGCACTGGGATTCAATAATCACTCCATGCATGGAAGAGGGCACAAAGGGAGATTTCCACTAATGATGCCAACCTTTGCTTCCTTCTCTGTCTCCTGGGAGACGATGATGGTGTATCAATAACTTTCTAAATGCAGGATGACCCACGTGTCTGACCCCTTTTCCAATCCTATACAGTGCATCCCCCTTTCCTAAGTCACACTCACACCCAGGCATGTCAGTCAGATGCAAACAAAACAGCTGCCTACGTTAATACTTCTGTGGGCCTTCCAGTGCAACTCAACATATCTTTTATTTGTCTTGCAGATAGCAAGCTACGAACAAAAAACACCTAGTCAGAAGTTCGACACTACATAGGCATGGCAGGGAAAGTCAAAGGCAGCATTTCAGTCTTACCTCTGAATTTCCTAGCTTTTATGGGTTTAGGGCAGACCTTTCATGTTATTTCAGCTTCTTTTTTGTGGCATCATATATTTAATGAAGCTATCTGCCAGGCCCTACACTGATAGGGCCTGAGCAGATAAAAACAGCATAGACCGTCTGATGTTGTGTCCTTCGGATACCAAGATGTGCTTATGGATTTGTCAGAGTAACTTTGAAGCAGGGTATGAAGAAATAGGATTTGACGGTTTTCTTCTACTTCTGTAGTAAGTCTTATTTGGTCGGGGAAGATGCTATTGAATTCTGGTAAAAGATCAAGACTGTGAATTTCTTCAGCAGTAAAAAAGAATGCCATTCATTTTTTCCCTTTCCTCCCCAAACCAAAAGATACTAGAGATATCGTTAGTTTAGGGCATATCACAAATATGTGTGCAGTTGTGAAGACAGACCGACTCTCCCCTCATCCCCACCCTTTCAGAAGCAACTCTCTGCTTGTTCAAACAATGAGCTCCTAGATATGTTGCCTTCTTTTCTTTTTAATAATTGGTTGCATTGTTTTGTTTCCTTTTTGAATGTGTCATACAGTTTCAGGTAGGAATTGTTTTTAAAGCATTTGACTTCCTAAAATGTAAGGAAGTCAAAACACTGTGCTCCTTATAATTCTGAACACCATTCTGGACCTTAAGGTTGCTCATAGCAATCTAACCACAGCAATAGTAAGGTCAATGGAGTGAAGATGGAGGTCTCACACTGCCTTGGGAAGAGCCGCTTCTGGACCACTGGATGTCACTTGATAGATTTAAGTGAAGAAGGCTCACGATTAAGAGTCACCGTGAGGCACTGAGGAGGTCAAGGCTGACCAGTCACAATCTGAAGAAACAACTGATTATTACTCAGAGCTCATAAAAACACACAGGGTCTATTTTCAGAGATGCTGAGCAGCCAGAACGCTAAGAGCCGTCAACGAGTGCTTTCAGCTGGACCTCTGCAAAGACAGACCCCCCCCCCCCGCCATTCTAATGAAGAATGACACACGGGGCATTATGCCGATTAAAGTTGGTGGAGCACTATGCAGATAAGTACTAGGCACCATTTATTAAAGAACCATGTATCTCAAAAGGATGTGCTTAATCAAGATGCCTCTGAGAGGACCGATTTAAACTCAAATAATATTAAGCACCGATAGCCGCTGTTTAACAGTGTGAAGGTATAAGGGATACAGTTCTGTAGTCAGAGGATTAGCCCTCCCCATAGCAGCTGAGTCAGAGCTGGAATTTAATTATAAAAAAAAGGAAAGAAAGAAATAGAGGAGGGGGTTTCAGCACTTCAGAAAGCTGAGGGGAGAAGGGCCGTGCACCCAAGGGAAAACTATTGGAGTTACAGCAGAGGAGAATGTCACCAGATACCACATGGACAGAAGGAAACCTGTGTGGAGTCTTTTATTGCTGAGGCTCTGAGGTAAGAAGCAGGGAATTCTGGCTACTGAAGTTACAGATGTGAGGGACAGTTGTAGGCAAGGGACTATTTGGCCTGCATAGGCTTTGAGGGAAGAATCTGCAAGGATTCGGTTGGCTTGTTAATTCTGGAAAATGCTTCCCTAGATTCCTTGAGAGAGCTCAGACACAACTAAGGCAGGGAATGGACTAAGTCAGCAAGGATGTGTCTACACTCAAAGTTATTTTGGAATAGCGGCCATTATTCTGAAATAACTATGAGAGTGCCTACACAGCAATTCTGTTATTTCGAAATAATTTCGAAATAACGGACGGCTTAGTCCGACTTCTGTAAACCTCGTTCTATGAAAAACAACGCCTATTCTGAAATAGCTATTTTGAAATAAGGCATGTGTAGACACTCCACTTCTGCTGTTTTAAAACAGCCCCTCACCAGAGCCATTCTAAGTTATTTCTCCTGGGGCTCTAAATCAAGATAGCAGGTCTACATTAGGGAAGCCTGCCTTGGACTAATTTTGAGGCTTCCTTGCAGTGTAGATGAACTATTTCGAATTAAGCTATTTTGAAATAACTATTCCGGAATCGTTTATTCCGAAATAACTGTGCAGTGTAAACGTAGCCCAAGAGTACAGCCAGGTCCAATGGGAGCAGGGTGTTATAAGACAGGCCACAACCCTTTTATAAATAGTAACAGTATGTCTCATGTTGGCTCTGATTTTTCTCCGAGGCTACGTCTACACTGGTGGCTTCTTGTGCAAGTAAATTTACAGTACAGCGTTGGAAAACAGGGCTTCTTCCGGAAGAGTTATTCCTCTCCCCACAAGGAATAAGCCCTCTTGCACAAGAGCTCTTGCGCAAGAGGGCAGTGTAGACAGGCAGCATGAATGTCTTGCGCAAGAAACTCCTATGGCTAAAATGGCCATCAGAGCTTTCTTGAGCAAGAGCACATCCACACTGCACCAGTGCCACAGACACTCTTGCACAAAAGCACATCTCTTGAGCAAAAGCACATGCCAGTGTAGATGCGCTCTCGTGGAAGACTTTTTGCACAAGAACTCTTCAGCAAAACAGTTCTTGTGCAAGAAGCTGCCAGTGTAGATGTAGCCCGAGAGTTTTTTCTCTCTCCTTATCTCAACGACTTGATTACCTGCATCCTGCTTCAAAGACCTTTTAACACCAGACTTGAAAGAGAATCCTCTGAACTGTCATTCATGCTTAAATTCGACACTTTATGCCTTGGTCTAAACAAATACATTAATTATCTTACCCATTACAAAAGATAGCTTCCCCAATTATCACCTCTAATATCATTAGCTCACAGATATTTACCTCCCCCCCCTCCTCAGCTCCCTCCTGTTCTGAAACTTGATTTGTCCTTTTCATATGTGTTCATTTTTTTGATTGTATCTTTTGGTATATATGGTTGTGCCAATTTTCTTCCATTATTTGATCTGAGGAAGTGGGTCTGGCCCACGAAAGCTCATCACCTAATAAACCATCTTGTTAGTCTTTAAAGTGCTACATAGTCCTGTTCTTTGTTTCTGTTATGAGCGTTTCACTTACCTGGACAGAAGGGCCTCCATCAATTAGGAGGATTTTACTGTGCTAATACTAAACCATTCTATTTCTTTGGGTCAGATTCTTCCCTCAGTTTGCAAGTTTTCAATCTGACACACACATGTATTGGAGAGCAGATTTTGGTCTCTGATGTGCAAGAACTAAATTTATTTACTACTACATGGTATTGGTGCAGTCACATATACTTCCATACCGAATTAGATAGGTGAATAATCTAGAGTGGCATTCATTTATTATGGATAAGCAAAGTCCGTGATTGTCTCTTACACAACTTAGTTAACATGACAGTTGAATCTGTGTTGGGGAGTGAAGTGTTTTAAGGCCTGAAAATGCTGGCTTGCAGATTCTCACCATGGATTTTTTGAGCTTTAATTTTTTAGCAATACAGCAAGAGTAGAGCCCTGATTTAATGGCAATACATCATGCTGTTTGTTTTCTTTCATTGTAGAAAGACCACGACCTCTTTAAATAGTGTACTTTCTAGTAGTCTAGTCTCAAGGTGACAAAGGCATGGACTGATGAAGTCAGGTCCATATCTGAGAGGAAGGAGCCAGACTTCTGCTTAGTGAAATCCAGGGGATGACATGGTCTTGTAGTTAAGGCACTGGACTGGGGCTCAGGAGATTAATTAACATCTCTGTCATGGACTTCTTGTGTAATCTTCTGCAATTTGCAGACTTAGTTCATCACCTATAGAAATATACATCACATGGATGATGTGAAGATCTCTCTTAGGTATTTACGTGGGCCCTACCATAAATTCATGAGCTCCAATATGATGCTAATGGTTGATGAATGGCTAATATTATTTAGGTGTCTCAGAGTAAAGATAAGTC
The DNA here is from genome assembly GCF_052426305.1 of Pelodiscus sinensis. NCBI lineage: Eukaryota > Metazoa > Chordata > Testudines > Trionychidae > Pelodiscus > Pelodiscus sinensis. Next base: position 8,784,897 of record NC_143060.1, read on the forward strand.
CAAAAGAACACTGCTTTATGATTTTAAAGAAAGAAGACGTTTATTGGTGGTTGTAGAGATTCACATTTTTGTGAGGTTTCATTCCTTCTCTGTTACTAAATGCTGCATATTGTGTTGCCATTCATATCACATCTCTCAAATGTTTACATATGAGCAAACTTGAAAAGTGGGGGGAGGGAGGCAGAGGATAGCATATTGCAGTGTAAGTTAATATTTCAGAGACTATAGACTGTCAACTCAAGACAAAAAGGATTCTGTCATACTGGGAGCCTAGAGTGCATATAGAGTGTTTGATATCAGACTTCATTTCTAAATCAGAAAATGAGTTTTATCAATGTTGGTCTACAGTAACCTTAGGCACTGTTAACATGGCTAAAGGGAGAAGGAGTTTGGACGAAACAATTGCTTTTAAATCCTCCAAGCAGAAATTGCATTTGATCCCAAACACACAGGAATAAATTACAGACCAGGCCATTTTACAAATAGTCACTTGAAAGGCTTGAACAATTAGATTTTTCCTATGCAGAAAATGTAAAAAAAAAATATATTGTAAAGAACTTGTCAGAAAATAGACTTCAGTCCTTTTAACAGCTGTGGGCCAGATCCGAGGTAAGTGGCCAAGGTAAATGATGCAGGGATTAGCAGCCTTTGTATCCTAATAATAATTTAGTAGCAATTTCAGAACAGAATAATAAAAACAGAGCCACAAAACTATTAACCAGGCTGCAATGTCATTATCTGACTAACAACACTTCGGAGGAGATGCAGCACACACGTGATTTTTGCATCATGTCTTCACTTAGTTATACTGAGTATATTATGTAGGAGGCAAGTGTTAAATATCCAGGGATTAAAAGATCTGTGCAGAGGAACCATGCTGTCACTTGGTGCTTTCATTGGAAAAAGTTCCTGCTCCTATAAGAAAAAGCCATATCTTGTGTAGTCCATGGCTTCATATGCGTTTGACTTAGTGCCAACTCTATTTAAGGATGAACATGTCTTAAAAGATACAACACAGAAAAACTGAGAATAAAAAAGGAACATGAACGTGTTTGAGTCACACTTCACAAATGCGAATAACATGGGAAGTAAGCAAGATGAATTAGAAATTGCACTATACACATAATATGATCAAGTAATGGAAACCTTCTTGGGAAGGTGGTTCTAACGACTGGAATGTAAGTGAACATTAATGAGTATAATCTATATAGCAATGAAAAAAATAAGTTGGAATGTTGAATACACACTATTTATTCTCTGAAAAACAATTAATTTAAGATATTTCAGAAACAGAAGCTTGGAAGACACATCTAAGGAAAATGCATACGGAGAAGACATTTAAACTGAAAAAGGGACAGGCAGGTCTCTTAAAAGACTCTCTACCTCACATCTTTCTGGGACATTCTATTTTTTTGAATTATGTAAGAAAGACACTCATTCTTTCCTGACATTCTCTAACTGAACAACTTCCAGAGATCAAGAAAAGTGAAACCACTAGTAGGATATGGGAGTATTGGATATGAGTGAGGTCTGGCAGATTTACATAGATATGTAAATAGCCAATGTTTAGAAAGGCTACGTCTACACTATGAGTTTTCTCGGCAAAAAATATGCAAAGGAAGGACTCATTAGCATGAGTTGTGATCTCATTTGCATATTTTCTACTGATCTGTTTTTGCGCTGGGATTTTTGTGCAAAGACAAGCAGTGTGGATGTTTTCTTTTTGCACAAAACCCCCTTTTTCCACAAGATCCTTATGCCCAAAAAAGGAGATATACCAATCTCGTGGAAAAAGGGTTTTTTGCCCAAAAAGAAAACATCCACACTGCTTGTTTTTGTGCAAAAAAACCAGTGCAAAACCGGATCAGAAGAAAATATGCAAATGAGATCGTGACTCATGCAAATGAGTCCCTCGTTTGCATATTTGTTGCAGAGAAAACTCGTAGTGTAGACATAGCCAAAGTGTCTAAATTAATGAGGATTATGATAATTGTTTCCATCTAATTTCTGGAATGGACAATATCTCTTTGGGATGATGAAGTCTCTTGAGGAAGTAAAGGACTGAGGTAACCATGTTGGCTTTGAGTATCAATTCCTTTGAGATAATTTGTTCTTAAAGAGATTACTTCATAGCGGTACAAAAACCTTGGACATCTATGTTGATTTTGCAAGAAAACAACTGATAGTAACCTCAGATTTACTCTTAAAAAGGAGGTACACTTTGGGTGGGATTCAAAAGTGGGACATAATTGTTGTGCCATCTAGTAGAAGTCACAGCCCTGACTGTGCCCAAGCTCCCAGCACAATGGACAGGGAATGTTAGCCGCATAAGACTGGGATCCACAAAAGCCAGCACAGACTTAAGCTAGCCAATAGGAAAAGTTCGTGTAGCTGATGACCCACCCCTCAAAGGGAGTTAGGCATCTAAATCTGGGAGTCACACTCACTCTCTCAGACCCCAATGTATATTTAATTATTTATAGAAAGCGGAACAGCTTCAACAGGAAAGCCCCTAGAATATCCCATAGGCTGGAAGCATAAGGGATCTGTTGAAAAAGGCTTTCTTTCTCGACAGATCCCCCTCTAGACTGCTGCTTTTTGCAGACAAAGTGCCGAGTCAGCAAAAACGGTGGCCATTTTTATGCAAAATAGGTGCAGGATATTTAAATCCCCGCTTAATTTGCAATGTCGACCTGCCTAATCTGCATCCCTCTGCTGACAGAGGGATGCAGTCTAGACATACTCTTAGTGAGGAGATCTATGTGACAAAGATGATGGTGCAGCCTTCCAAGAAAGGTAGCTTGATGATGAAATCCAAGAATACCAAGGATCAGAGCCAAGACAGGGTAGGCAAAGGCAGGAGAAGATCCAGTGGTTAGGCATGGGCATACTTGTTCCCACAGATCACATGACCTAATGTACCTCTTAACATTGGTACTCAACCCTAGTCAGCAGAAAATCTGTAACTCTAGGTAATGGAATGGTCATAGAGGCCAGCAGCTAGCATAGTGTGACACAGTTTTAACAACACAAGTCTGAGTTGGTCCTCTCGGATGTTAAGGCACTTTCCATGATAAAGTTGACCACCCTTCAAATAAAACTCCACCGAGGCAGAATTGCAGAACCATGTAGTGTCTGACAGAGCTTGAGATTTTGGGGAAGCAGCAACCAGCCAGGGGACATCAAGTCCTTGTTTTTTGATCCTCAGATAAAATGTGAAGGGCATAAAACAGCTGTCAAAGGAGCTGTGACTGACTCAGCAAATTCATCCTTTTGCGATAGGACATTTGCTTTTTTATTCCAAGAACCAGGGCAGGAGGTGATGATGAAGTCCAATCTGGCAAACTAAAGTGATCAGTGAACTGTCTCTGGTTAAGATTATGAGTAGTTTGAATAAATTTCAGCGACTTGTGTTTCAAAAGAAACTAGACTGGGACCCGAGCTCCTTTTGCAAGGTGTGTCAGTCAAATACAGCCTTTATCACAAGACATTTGTTGTCCAAAATACTGTAATTCTTCTCACAGCATTGTTTTTCATCAATATAAAGTCTAGGGATGAAGTTGCTTATGAGGTCCAATGTGTTGTGACGGAATAGCTCTGATGGTCAAGTTCAAAGTAACTGCCTCTATGGTGTAGTTCAGGGGTGGACAAACTTTTTTGCCTGAAGGCCACACTGTGGTTCCAAATTTGTATACAAGGTGAGGTAGGGAAGGAATCATCTGCTCCCCATCCTCTGACTGTCCCTGGAACATCTTGTCCCCTATCCAATCCCCTCTCTTCTCCCTGTTACCTACCTTCCTTTGGGACCGCTCACCCCCTATCCAGCCCCTCATCCAAACCTCCTGCTCTCCATCCCCTGCACTGGGGCTGGTGGCGCTACAGCCACACCATCCAGCCAGAGGTCACAGCTATGCTTCTTGGAGCACTGTCACTGATGGCGCAGTGAGCTGATGCTTAGGGAAACAGAGACAGAAGGGGAGAGTCCAGGGTCTAGCCTCCCATGGCAGGAGCTTGAGAACCAGACAAATGGGGTCTCATGGGTCAGATGTGTTCCATGGGCCACAGTTTATCCCCCTCTGGTGTAGGGCGGGTAGGATGTGAGTGCACAAGAACAGGAGCTGAGGGAGAAGATTTCCTCAGCTGATCAAACACAAACTGTGCCTCCAGTGACCAGACAAAGTGATCCCTTTTGGAGAAGGGGCTAGTTATCAAGGCTACTAGAAGAGAGAATCTTTTGCCTGTAGAAATTGATAAGAAACATCTGAACACCTCTTACATCCTTCTGGCAGATACCTTTAATGGGTCCACTGCTAGTCATTCAGAGAAAACGAGAAAGCTGAGGAACTTGACTGTGTCTTTGTCAAAAACACATTTCTCCAGTTTATCAAAACAATGGTTTTGATAGTCAATTGAGAACACAGAATACATGTTGCTCATGAAGTGCCAGGTTTTTGGAAGAAAACAAGAATATCATCTAAGCTAATAACCAGAAACCGGTCCAATACATCCCAAAAGATATCAGTGATGAAGTGCTAGAATGTCGCAGAAGCATTTCACAGTCCAAAGGCTTAACTAAATATTCAAATTGATCAAATTGGGTCAGGAACACTGTCCTCTAATTACCACCTTCCATAATTCAAACTATGCTGTTGGACCTAAGGAATTCCAGCTTAGCAAAAGTCTTAGCCCAGATCAGCATCTGAAAGAGTTTGTTAATAAGTGAAAAGAGTCGCAATTTCAGATGATCACTGTGTTCAAAACTTGACACAGGGACATAGTACACCACACTTCTTCATGGCTATGAGGGTATGTCTACACTACCACCCTAGTTCAAACTAGGGTGGCTAATGTAGGCATTCGAAGTTGCAAATGAAGCCCGGGATTTAAATATCCCAGGCTTCATTTGCATCTTGCCAGGCGCCGCCATTTTTAAATCCCCGTTAGTGTGGATTCCGTGCCCGTGGCTACACGCAGCATGGAGTAGGTAGTTCGAATTAGGCTTTCTAATTCGAACTACCATTACTCCGCGTTAGAAAGCCTAATTCGAACTACCTACTCTGTGCCGCATATAGCCGCGGGCACGGAGTCCGCACTAACGGGGATTTAAAAATGGCGGCACCCAGCAAGATGCAAATGAAGCTCGGGATATTTAAATCCCGGGCTTCATTTGCAACTTTGAATGCCTACATTAACCACCCTAGTTCGAACTAGGGTAGTAGTGTAGACATACCCTGAGTTAGGAATTCAATGAGCAGCCATTGAACTGTGGTGGTTAACCAGCTTACGTGTCAGTCTGCTGATATTTCCACCAATCACATGACACATACGGATTCTGTCAGGACCAGCTACACTCAGATTACCAGGAGATTGGATCTGCTGCAGGCTTAGCCCCTGATGGTTCTACCCTTTCATAGAATCATAAAACCATAGAATACTAGAACTGGAAGGGACCACAAGAGGTCATTGAGTCCAATCACCTGCCCTCATGGCAGGACCCAGTACCATCTAAACCATCCTGATAGACATCTATCTAACTGCTCTTAAATATCTCCAGAGATGAAGATTCCACAACCTCCCTAGGCAACCATCTAGTGTTTAACCACCCTGACAGTTAGGAATTTTTTCCTAATGTCCAATGTAAACCTCCCTTGCTGCAGTTTAAGCCCATTGCTTCTTGTCCTATCCTCAGAGGCCAAGGAGAACAATTTTTTTCCCTCCTCCTTGTGATACCCTTTTAGATACCTGAAAACCGCTATCATGTTCCCTTTCAGTCTTCTCCTTTCCAAACCAAACAAGCCCAATTCTTGTAGTCTCCCTTCATAGATCATGTTCTCTAGACCAATGGTTTCCAAACTTTTTGGCATCATGCCCCTTTTTTTATTTCTGAGAAACCGTCACGTCCCCCCGACCCCGAAAAAAAAACTTGTTGAGAAAAAAAAAGGAACTGACCGGGAATGAAAAACAAAAATAGCAGCAAAACTTGGGGGGGGGGGGATTAACGAGGGGTGGGGCTGGGTCACCTCATGCCCCCCCAGAATTTCTTCATCCCCCCCCCCCGGGGGGCACGCTCTCCAGTTTGGCAACCCATGCTCTAGACCTTTAATCATTCTTGTTGCTCTTCTCTGGACCTTCTCCTATTTCTCCACATTTTTATTGAAATGTGGTGCCCAGAACTAGACACAATACTCTAATTGAGGCCTAATCAGTGCAGAGTAGAGCATCAGAATGACTTTTCATGTCTTGCTCACAATACTCCTTTGTTTGTTTGTTTGCTTGTTTGTTTTTTTGTTTAAAAAGAGAAATTCTCAGAAGGGTCAGATATCGATGAAAGAGAAACTACTGGTATTTTATGCAGGTTGATGGTATTGTAAAGAGTAAAGCAATTCCCCAATTTTTACTTAACTGAGGTTTCTAGACATCCAATATTTAGATTACTGGACTTTTTTTACAGATAGTGTCTCTCAAACAGTTAGATTGAGAAATACTCTCTCTTTGTATCCAGGTTTTTTAAATGGAAGACCGGATCCCAGGTCACCACAAGACACCAGAGCATCATGTTATCCTGCATCGATAAGCGTCTTTGAAAGATAAAGAGTAGATTCAGTTGGGGAAGGAGATGGAGACTTGGAGTCATGATAGCTTTAGACAGTGTGTCAATAATATCGGCTATAGCTAAAAGGCACGTAATCAGTTCTACATTCCTCCATGTGATCCAGATTCCCTGTGGGCTCTTCTGCCAAACCGGTTGATTAGTGATTAGAATATGAAGGCAAGATTGGGAGGGAAGCTTTATTAAACAGCTGCTAGAAAGGGCAGCTTTGACCTGCCTCCTGTTATTTTGAAAGATTCAATGCCAATAAATCTAGTCCTGAGTAATGGTAACAGCAGACTCAATGTTAGTATTGGTCTTGGCCTGTTTACTTGTCCTGAGAGAAAGATGAATGTTGATTGTGTCCCGCGTGAGAATCATAAATAGCAATGGTATCAGAAAATGAATTCAGTGCTTATGGGGCATCAGCGCCAGTGAAAGCATCTGTTGGAAGCATGCCAATGAGTGTTGGCTTGCCTGTGAAAACCACTGGGTTTTCTTTTCTCACATCAGCCCTTTTACTAAAAATGCTTTTGGATCTGGTGTCCACATCAATAACAACACAGTGAGAAAACGGTGCCTGTTACGGATGGGAAGGATTCTTACTGTGCTTCTGTCTGTAGGATTCACTTCTGAGGCTCTCGCTGAAATAATAAAAAAGGAACTTCTGTATTTTACAGCAATTTCACAGGTGTAGCAAAAAAAAAATTTGAAAGAGTAATATCATATTACCAATGGAGAAAGGAAGAGTATTTCACTAAATAGTTCAGGTCAAGACTCTTAGGCTGTGTCCAGACTCAGGGTTTTTTTCGGGAAAAGTAGCCTTTTTCTGAAAAAACTTCACCTGCGTCTAGACTGCAGCCGCGTTCTTTCGAAATTAAATCGAAAGAACGCGGCTTTTCTTTCGACGGCGGTAAACCTCATTTCACGAGGAAGAACGCCTTCTTTCGAAAGTGCTTCTTTCGAAAGAAGGCGTTCTTGAATGTAAATAGGGCTTCTTCAAAAGAGAGCATCCAGACTCACTGGGTGCTTTCTTTCGAAAAAGCGGCTTGCTCTTTCGAAAGTTCCGCGTGCAGTCTAGACGCTCTCTTTCGAAAGAGGCTTGCAGTCTAGACATAGCCTTAGTAGAACTGTATATTTAGGGGCAGGCGCATGGTCTTGTAGCAGCTTGTCTAAATGGAAACAAAATGAATGATATCCGTTGTAGTTCACACTTTCAGTTGTCTGGATGCAAGTCTATGTGCGGACACTATCAATGTGAGCATCCCCACAGGCTTGTATCCAAATAATTATAGGTGTGAATTAAAGAAAAAAAAACTTTGTTTCATAGCCAACACCTACATTTATTTGTGGCTGCGTTTACATATTTTCATGTTTTTTCAAATTCTTTAAGACCTGTTTTATGACACCCCGTTAAAACAAGACCTATGGTAAAATTTACAGAATTGCATAAGTGACTTAGAAGACTAAGTTTCACTTTAAAAGGCTTCTAAAATGCTCAAATCACTTAGGCACTTTTGGAAAAGTTAGCTCTTGTCTTATGAACATCCAGGAATTAAAATACTGTTAACATCTTAAAAGAGTAGCTCTTGTTATTCACAGCTCCTTGAGGGAATAAACAAAAAGCCCACAAAAACAAGCATAAATAAATGGAAATATCCAGATTCATGCAGAATCAAAATTTACAGGCCTTGTCCAGAATCTTAAAAAATCCAAGTGAGACAGAATGGTAGCACTTAGGAAAAGAGAGGAACCTCATTTCTCGTAATGTGACTAGCTATATAGTCACAGACAATAATGAAAGAAGATTCTCTTCCACCGCTGTACTGTCAATGCTTCATATTTAACCTGCAATGCTCTTGCTATTCTCATCTGTGTAGATCTCTATAATGGAATCCTGACTAATTGGACCAAATTATATGGTGGCTTTGTGGTAACTACAACCAATAGGTAATTTCCCTTTCAAGTATTTTCATTTTCTCACCACTGATTTAATTAGCACCAATGTCACGCTCCCATCTCTGTATCCCTTCTTTCTTTCTTTCTTTCTTTCTTTCTTTCTTTCTCTTTTGCATCTAAGGAAGTAATTGTAGCTCCCAAAAACTTATGCCCTACTGCCCTAATAAATTTGTTAGTCCTCAAAGAGCCACTGGACTTCTTGCAGCAAAATGCAGGACAATGTAGCACTTTAAAGACTAACAAGATGGTTTATTAGATGATGAGCTTTCGTGGGCCTTCTTGTTTTTGCCAAAACAGACTAACATGACTATGTCTCTTAAACACGGGGAAAACTGGGTACTGTCAAACTCATTGTTACTTGTGACCTCGTGCAACTCTGCCTAAAGGCCTCCAAAAGTGAATAGTTGTCAATATACAGAAATCCTACAGTTCTACTTTTGATCCCAAAAGCATCTCCATTTTTATTTGATAGTGAAAAATGCAGCCCAAACTCAAAGATTTTATTCTGAGTACCTGAATCATACCATAGTGAACGTTTCTGGGCTTTCCAGAATCTAAGAGAATAGACAATCAGAAAGCATTTGGAATCAAATTTCCTGCTGACTTGATATGATTGGTTTGGGAGAGTTGCACCAAACTGATGATTTTGCCATTGATCCTGGAGTCAGTTTTCTGAAACCCATGCATTCCTAAGCAACCACAGAATACACCACTTAGAGCACATAGAGTAAAGAAAACAAGAAGCAGTTTTCAATCTATGCAACTACTCTGCCTCCAAAAAAATAAATAAATAAATAAATAGCGCCTTCAGCTTTGTATCATATGCAGCACCTGTAATTGCATAGTCCAAGTTGCAAAGGACCCTGAAGGCTGAATCTGTTTCTGCTTTAGGATTTTTGATCTTATAAAACCTCTATCTAATGTGAGGTAATGGAAGTTTTATAAGATCTTCCTAAGGTTTTACTGTCTTTCAGTATATGTACAATTCATTCCACTAGCTTTAATCCAAACACTGTTTCTAATACACTCTGCCTATCTTTTTCATACCATTTGTTAGAAATCAGAGAAGATTTTTTTTCTTGCTTTTTTTTTTTTTTTTTTTTTTTGCCTGCTGGCAATAATTATAAGTTGTGCAGGCCACAAAAAACGGATATGAAATAGACTGTATTTTATTAGAGATACTGTCATAGGCTTGAGTCCTGAACCTGCAACCTGACTAATACATATTTGCCTTCCTTTGGCACATACGCACAATCTCTGTTCCTGATAAAACAAGGAGAAAAAAGGAGGAATTTGTAGCTGTTTAGTAACAATTTAAGGACTGAATTTATTTCCTTACAATGCAATAATGTACATACAGTTATGTAACTGTTTTTCTATGCATTCTAGTTTAATGTACAGTATTATAATTCTTTGATTTGTGACAGAGAAAGCTTTGTGCCCTGGATTCAGGCACTAATTTATACTGGTTACTTTATGTGGTATTAGTCATATTAACCTCACACTAGCCCCTTTTAACAGTCCTTTTTTTTTCAATCTGGTGTTGGCTACTGTGGAAAAAACTCATTTTGGGGGGATTCTGTACTACCTTTTGTTCTGGTCCCAGGCCAAGGTTGTCTAGCCAGAGGGTAACTGACATAGACTTCAGTGAAGCTGTGTTGATATATATCAGAGGAGGATCCGGTACATAATTTCTAAGATACACTTCAACTGCCATTCTGCTGTGTTCATGTTCTGAGTTTAAGGTCTATGTGGCTAACAGGTGTTGTTGAAAATCAATATAGAGTTTTACCATCAAGTGTAACTATGCTCAGTAGTATTTGAAGACAGACTAATTCAGTAAACCAACCTATTTATCTGCATTACACAAGTAAAAAGTTCACTGTCATTACTAATAACAATTCTGAGCTCCGATAATTCTGGGTTGATTTATAAAATCTTATTAAATGTCTTTTGGTGATTCAGTAGTTTCTACAAGTAAAAATATACAGAGCTACATTCATCCTTGGTAAAACTCCATTGACTGAGTGGTACTAAAGATAAGTAAATCTAGCACAAGATTTAGAATAACCACAGATTAGAAGCTTCAGGGGGTAGCCGATGAACAGGATAAACTTAAAAAACAACAAATACTCTGGTAGCACTTTAAAGACTAACAAAACATGTAAATGGTATCATGCTCACAGATTAGAAGTCCAGTGATGCAAACATTTAGCCACTGATGGTCTGTCGCATCTAACTCAACATATGTTAAGATTATACTGTTTGCAATCTTCTGATAGCTAAGTCTCAAAAGACTACTCTAAATAGGTATGCAGATTATTCACAGACAGAGATTTTGGTTTTGTTTCTGTCTGATCCAGACAACACATATGTTCCAAATATGAGATAATATTTTGATAGTGCTTTGCTCTTATACAGCATATTTTATTGAATTTTCTGAAAGTGCTTGACAAATATTAGGCCTTACAATGTCCTGTGATGTAGGAAGAGATAAGATAAAACATAAGCCACTCATTTTCACTTGGAAGTCCCTTCATGTCTAACCCCACCTTACCCATCATTTCTCATTCAGTGTCAAGTGGTCGATTCCCACCTCTGATCACCCAACAATGTTTGCTTTCATTGTCTACTTGTTAATTTTTCAGCAGGTACCTTCCTGCTTTCTCCCAGGCAGTCCCTCATATCTGGGAGAAGCTTCCTGTAAACATCCACAAAACTAACACATCATCCTTTTTCAAAACTCTCTTTTGCCGCATTGTCTACAAAAAAACCTTGGGAATGGTTAGGCTGCTGGTGTGCCTATCCTTCTAACCAACACTGCCCCATTGTTTCCTTGTATTGCCTCATCTGACTGACTGTATCCATATGTTGTCTCTTGCATTATACTTAGATTGTAAAATCCTTGTGGGTAGGGAAGGGTATTTTCTTGTGTACACAGCATCTATCACAAAAGAGTTCTTATCCATGATTAGAGCTTCTAGGTGCTACCTTGATATAAATAATAATAGATTGTCTGACAGCAAATGATACTTAAACTGCTATAAAACAGTTATATAAATCTTGGCCTTGACCTGAAAATACTTTGGGTTCAGTTCTGGTCACTAGTTCAAAAATATCTAGCATAAATACAGGGGTTTCAGAGATGGATGGAAAAATTATTACGGACCTGAAAAGAGTAGTATCTGAGGACAGATTAAAAAGATTTGGACTTGTCTAGAAAGAAGTCAGATAAGAAGAGGTCTTTATAGCCAAGGAGAAAATAATGAATGATGGAAAGTTGGTAAATGGAGCTCTTCTATTTGCCATTCTTCATAATAAAAGAATAAGAGGAAGTTCATTTAAAATGACAAAAGCCAACCTCTGGAACTCAGTGCCAGAAGATATCACTGGAAAAGAGATTAGCAGAATTCAAAAGAGGATTAAACATTTATATTAATAATGAGAAAATGTGCATTTTCTTTGATAATGTGGAAAGAAATGGAGAGAGAAACCCATCTGCTTCAAGGAAAAATCCAATCACAAATGATGAGGTCAGAAAGAAACTTCTTCCACAGACTGGTTATTCCATAGCTATTCACTATGGGTACGTCTCCACAGCAACATTATTTTGAAATAACTAGAGTTATTTCGAAATAACTTAGTCTCCGTCTACACAGCAGGCAATTATTTCAAAATAATGTCAAAATACTGTCAAGCTGGAGGACCTCTGACTCTAGCTCCTGTCTCCTCATTGTACGAGAAGTAAGGGAAGTCAGAAGAAGAGTGCTCTATTTCAAAATAAGTGCTGTGTAGACATTCCCAATTTCAAAATAAGTTATTTCGAAAGAAGCTAAGCAACTGATATAGCTCAATTCGTGTAACTTATTTTGAGTTAAGCCCGGCTGCGTAGATGCATCCTATGTTTTTTTTTTTATAGATTCTCTTGGGTCTGTCTGGCTCTTTCAATTTGCTTTTTTATTTCTCAGGGTGGATAGTTGAGGTTTATAAATGCTTGGTAGAGATCCTGAAGCTTCTGGTCTCTGTCAGTGGGATTAGAGCAGATGCAGTTGTATCGAAGGGCTTGGCTATAGACAATCCATGTATAGAATACCTAGAAACCTAGAATACCTAGAAACCATCTACTTCAAGACAGACCCAAGAAAACCAACAATAGAACACCACTTGTCATCACCTACAACTCCCAACTTAAACCTGTCCAACACATTATAAATAAACTACAGCCTATACTAGAACAGGATACCATACTCCAAGAGGCTCTGGGAGACAGACCCATAGTCTCCTATAGACAACCACCTAACCTCAAGATGATTCTTACCAACAACCACAGGACATACCACACTAATACCAACCCTGGTACCTTCCCTTGCAACAAACCCCGTTGCCAACTTTGTCCACATATTCATTCTGCTGATACCATTATTGGACCTAACCAAGTGAGTTATAAGATCAAGAACACATATTCCTGTGCATCCAGAAATATAATCTATGCTATCATGTGCCGAAAGTGTCCGTCTGCTATGTACATTGGACAAACATCTCAGACACTTCGCCAAAGGATTAATGCCCACAAAACAGATATCAGACAAGATCACAAAGAAAAAACAGTTTCTTGCCGTTTTAACCAGAAAGGACACTCTCTCAATGACTTAACCACCTGCATTCTGCTACAAAGATCTTTTACATCTGCACTTGAAAGGGAATCCTTTGAACTGTCATTCATGTTAAAATTCGACACTCTCCGAGAAGGAATGAACAAACACTCAAACTATCTTACCCATTACCAAGATAGCTTCCCCAATTATCACCTCTAATACCATTAGCTCACAAACATCCCACTCTCCCCACCTCTAATATCATCAATTCACAGACACTTACCTTCCTTCCTTCCGCCCCCCCCCCCCCGCATCCCCCTCCTGTTCTGAAATGTGATTTGTCCTTTTCATATGTGTTCATTTTTTTAAATTGTATCCTTTGGTATATATGGTTGTGACTATTTTCTTCCACTATTTGATCTGAGGAAGTGGGTCTGGCCCACGAAAGCTCATCATCTAATAAACCATCTTGTTAGTCTTTAAAGTGCTACATTATCCTGCATTTTGCTTCTGAAGTATCTGTTACTGTCTATTGCTACCAACTGGATTCTGGACTACTTTTTATAGCAGTCCCATTACAAATGGGTAGAATGAGGTAAGAGTGATCTACTGAAGGTGACATAGTGAATCTAGCACAGAACTGTTTATCACAGTGTGTTTCCCAGGTTCATGAGCTAATTACTTAACACTACTTATTCCATAATTCTGCAAATTAAGAAACAAACAATAACATTTATTTTATTTGAAAAGTCCCAGCCTTGAGGGAAGATTCAGACATTTTGTCAATTAAATCTACATGCTCCTAACATATTATTGCATTTGTCTATTAAGTTGTCTCCCACCAGTCTCAACTCTTTCTAGGACACAAAAATCCTCCCTGATTTCTATTATTTTTTCTTCTGTTGGTAAACACCCATGAAATAAGCTACAATTTGATGCTCTGTCTAGGATTAATAGAGTTTCAGATCAAATCTATGACCTCTAGTTACCATTGATTTTCCATTTTGCAATATAACACTTGCATATTCTATTTTATTTTAATCAATTTTTACAGCTGAGAGAAAGCAACCTCTCAGAGGGATGTTCTATTTTATTGACAGAAGAGCTGAACAAGTCTCTTATACCAGGGCTCATTTCATGCCAGAATACTAGGGAAACACTGTTCCAGCAATTTTTCTGGGAACCAGCATGGCATTACAGAACTTCTTATACTATCCCTCATAAGTGTTAGCCATGAAAGTGTGTTCCATTCTGGAACACCTATTTATAAAATTGAAGCACCATCCCACATCCAGAGACAACCAATCAGACAATATTGAATGGAACAGACATATTTAAGCTTACTGGGTTTCTTGCTTATCGGTCAGTACAGGTATTTGAAGTTCTTTCATACAAATTGTAATATAATTATATTCAGGGTATAAACACAAACAAAAACTTTGTTTGGTAACAGTTAAGATTGAATCAGGACTCATCCCAAATAGCCAGCCTGGGGCACTGACTACCACAAGATCTTATCCACCCAAAACCTTTATGGTATGGGAAAAGAGCATAGCTTGCCACCTTCATGTACCTCTGATTCTGTTAACTCTCCATAAAGCATGCACGTCTATCTCCTAGGGTACGTCTAGACTACAGGCTTTTGTCGACAGAAGTTTTGTTGACAGATACTGTCGACAAAGCTTCTGTCGACAAAGAGCATCTAGACTACATCCAGTTCTATTAACAAGCTGCTTTGTCGACATTACAGTGTAGACGTAAAAGACAGTGTAGATGCAATAACGCTTTCTGTCGACAGAACTCTGTCGATAAAAGGTGTTATTCCTTGTAGAATGAGGTTTACAGCCATCGACAAAACTGTTGAGTTCTGTCAACGTTATGTTGACAGAACTCAGCAGCAGTGTAGACGCAGGTATAGTTTTGTCGACAAAAGTCCACTTTTGTTGACAAAACCCTGTAGTCTAGACACACCCCCAGAGACACGAAAATACAATATATATTCCAATATCACCCAAGTCTCATTCTGATATAGAACCTTACTGGGAACCTCCAACAAGCTGATACAGCTGACTGTCAACAGTCCATTCTACTATAAGCTAGCTGTTCTGGTGTTTGTTTGTTTGTTTGGGGTTTTTTGGTAAAAGTTGGATCACATTTTAAAAAATCAGTGCATATCTCAATAAAACCAAAATGCAATGTCATATTCAATATTCAATGGACTGGCACACAGAAATGAGCTCTTATGAGTTCAGAACACCCGTTGCTCAATAAAGTGGGTGTTACTGTACAAAAACTAATGTTATGCTGTATATGAATCCTATCTGAGAAAGTAGGCAACATTTTTCTCTTTCAAAATCTTGCCCTATAAATAGATCAATATTGACTTTATTTATAAACAATCATTACTGGAACACCCTGAATACTTTTAAATGGTCACCTTGGAAGCCTGAAGCTAAACGAGCAATCTCATTTTGTAAACGGCACTATAACCAGTATTTTATCTGTCTGGCAACTGTGTGATCAGATTCATTCAATAGGCCCAGGGTAAATTTAATTTAATATTCATGGCCTTTTTAAACAAAACTTCACATGTGATTTGAGGGGCAGGGAAGATATTTTCTGTAGTTTAACACATTGAGTTTTATGGCTTAGTTTAGAGGTGTTTTTCCTATAGATATAAGGATGCAAGCTACCCCTGCCTTGCACACCTGAGAAAACCACAAGGATAACTTGGGCATGGAGATTGTACACACTCCAGAAAACAGCACCACAATTGCCACCGTTTCTGGCAGTCTCAGTGGTGAATGACTCGTGGACATATATCGCCTGTACAAAGGCTCCTTTCCGGGCTAGATTAACAGGGGGGTGTAGGGAAGCTTACACATGCTACTTGTGCTGTACCTGGTTAGTGGATAAACAAAATAATGTAGCCATTAATGCAGTCAATCGTGTATTTTTCCTTAGCATAAAATTCTCTATCACATAAATACTTCAAAAGTAAAGTAAATTGAAATAGCTATGTTTAATGGGCTTCTAAAATGGTTTGCATGGTCCGGGAATATCACTCTGGGGCCTGGTCTACACTAGACCAGGCAGGTTGCGTTAAGGTTCGTCATCCAGCTCTACAAAATGTGTAGCTGAAGTTGGCTTACCTTAAGCTTGAGCTGTCATTGTGTCTACACTGCGGGAGGCTGACGGGAGCACACGCTTCCGTCGACTTCCCAAACTCCTCAGAGAATAAGGAGTACATAATGCCAGCAAGGGTCGATTTGGGGGTCTACAATAGACTTGCTAAATCAAATGCTAGAAGATCGACTGCTAGACGAGGAGACTGAGGGGGGATATGATAGAGGTATATAAAATCATGAGTGGCGTGGAGAGGGTGAATAAAGAAAAGTTATTTACTTGTTCCCATAATATAAGAACTAGAGGACACCAAATGAAATTGATGGGTAGCAGGTTTAAAACTAATAAAAGAAAATTCTTCTTTACACAGTGCAAAGTTAACCTGGGGAACTCCTTGCCAGAGGAGACTGTGAAGGCTAGGACTATAACAGGAGTTTTAAAAAGAGCTAGATAAATTCATGGATGTTAGGTCCATCAAAAGCTGCTAGCCAGGGAATAAGGAATGGTGTCTCTGGCCGCTGTTTGTCAAAGGCTGGAGATGGATGGCAGGAGATAAATCGCTTGATCCTTGTCTTTAGTCCACCCCCTCTGGGGCACCTCGCACTGGCCACTGTCAGCAGACAGGCTACTGGGCTAGCTGGACCTTTGGTCTGACCTAGTATGGCCATTCTTCTGTTCTTATGACCTACGGAGGGTCGATCTTCTCTGTAGTGTACACATACCCTGGAATTTATAGTACATAATTGTTCCTGATGTGTTAGGTAGGAATTAGCCAAGGGACTGAACAGCCTTTGGGAAAAGTACTTTATTTGTATGGCTGCAATGCAGACTCTATTAAATACTGGTACTATTTCTCAGCTTTGGCAGCTGTCAATGGTATGTGAGTCCCCTACTGGAATTTAATTATACACTTCTCAACACAGATGCTAAAGACAGGGTGAGAAGTGGAAAGAGTACAGGTAGATGGTAAAATCCTGCAAAGATATTGCAGGGAAAGGTGGAGATGCCCTTTTTTCTAGCCCGTGCTGCAGCACAGGAGCATTCAGGGCCAAATTCTCCACTGCCAAATGGCTCTTTATACCAGTAAGCCACTACTTAGAGGGAGTAAATTAGCTGGGTTGCCTCTCCAGGAAATATCTGCCATGCAGAAAGGGCTAGCTCTGTGTGATCCCTGGAGGAGCCCCAAGGTTGCCGACTCTCATGGTGTTATCACAGATCTCAAGATACTTGGTGTTTTTTATTGCAGCCCCGTGAGAATCTCAGTGTTTGTCTACTACAAAAGGAAACTTCTAGCCAGCATGGTTGTGGAGAAGAGCTGTGTATTGATATATTTTTTTTTAAATTCCATGATGTAGGGAGACCAGACTCATAATTGTTGAATGCTTCAGACTGGCCATCCTGGAAAGCCCATAGTGTGGTTTAGGCCTTTCTTATTTCTCTAGCTGGTATACAGCCCATAGGAGCCAAGCAGATGTGATACAAGTTAGGGAAGCTGCAGAGTGCTACAACATGCTCTGGAAACCAAACTGAACATTCTGGTACTTACAGGAATAGTGTATACCTGCTCCCTATCTGTATGACCCAGTCCCTGATGGTATGACCTCACACCATTTCTCCTCTCCCCTCCTTGTTCTGACTCCCTGTGCTGTGTTCAGGACTGGTGCAGGGATGAACCAGTCCCAAGTGTTCAAGAGAACTGTACAGAGTAAGACTAGCTACTATTCGAAGCTCTCATTAGAGCAAAGACCCAGACTGGGGCCAGAGGTAGAGCGCAGTGTAGGCTGTATGCCAGGCACAGAGCTAACTGCTTTCAGACAGGTAGCTATATCACAGTATTGATGTGGAGTAGTCCTAAGAGGTCATGCCCATCCAGCTTTTCACTGAAGAACAGCCTTCTTCCACCCTAGAGAAGCCTTTTCTCCCTGCAACTCGTCTCTCCTCTCTTCTCTCTCTTGCTAGGCAGAAGATGGATTTTGAAGTCGCCACAGCCCTTAATTGGACTCAGGTGTCTCTAGTTAACCTTAGGTAACCTCTTCAGTTCATAGGGCAAAGGGCCTTCACCAGTCTAAGTTCCATAGATCTGCTTCCAGCATTCTCATAACTGTCAAGTCTGATTTGTCTCATCAGGTATGCATTATGTGCGTTGCGATGTCAGTGTTAAGACCCATAGGAGAATTATTGATTTTCATATAAGCAATATTTTAAAAAGAAATCAAGGCTTTTCAGAATAATATTGAACCCTTCCAGTTTAGGAACATATGTAAAAGTTTTACTCCTGCACTGCTTCTTATTAACATGGTAAGTTTATCTCTGAGTACCAAACTCCTTTCTTTCTTTAAAAAAAATTGCATAAAAGTAACATACTGAGAATAAACAGCTTATCTTGGGGGAGAAAGATAAAATTCACAGTACTGAAAATGGGGAAACCTTTACTGTTGAATTCACCATTTATAGATTAATCTGTCCATTGTGCTTCCATGAAATGCTTTCCTGGCATTCCACTCAGAAAAACAAAATCTACATTTAAATGAATGTAAAAGTGTACTACAGCAGGAGCCTGTCAGCCTGTTTTATACCTCATTGCTATAATGTAATGTTATTGATGCAACCTAGATTATGTTTGAGAAATGAAACTGTGCAAATTCTCTCGCGTACATCAACCAATGTGGCACAAAATATTAGACAACAACATTATGTAGGTCTAAAAAACCATTCTGTGACCTTAAAGTTCCCTAAAAAGCTTCGAATTGCCATAGACTAAGCATCTGCCAAGGGCATGTTTTCAAAGGGAATAGCTGTTGCTTGTTTATGGCTTAAACATTATACTATGCCAGTAATAAAATACCACTGATGCATGCAAATGGAAAATTGTGCTGCTTTTCTGTGGTAAAAAGGTTAATTCCTTTGGAAGAAACCAAGTCCCTGGATAAAGCAGCATATCTCAGCCACCTGACTAACATACAGAAATTTCGGTACAGTTTTATTGTGTACAAGGACTGGGAAAATCTAATAATATCCTGCTATTTTCCCTAAGATTCAGCAGGTAAAAGCTCTGATTGAATTTCATCTTGATTTCATTAAATATTCATAAAGGCCAATTAGAAGGGCAGCTAAGTAGGCCACAAGGCCCCCTTCCATCATTCTGTCAAAGGCAGTCCATCAGGCAGTCCTGTTTGCATTAGGGCCCGACAGTCAATATCTTCATTCAGTCTTTATGGACTATCGCCCTAAATCACTGTTCCCTCCCAGTACATGTTTTTTTCAGAGAGACAAGGGAGAAAAAAAATCTAATAATTCTGAAGGCAGGATGCTTACTCTGTAGAAAGCAAAATGCAAATGAGAAAAAAACATCCTCAATCAAATGTTGGAATGAAAATCTTTTCTTTAATGAGCAATGACATTGGTAGAGCACTGATTACATTGAAGAAAAACTGTTTAAAATTCATAATCAATCAAGCAAGTTTATTTTAACCTTTCATGACTAAACCGCTGGGTTACAGTTTAATTTATTGATGGTGCTTATCTCTTCCTCCAACCACTAATTTTAAAATTACAACCCAAACAGAATATGCTGAGTTGAGCCACAAAAACATATACTGATGTTTATATTCAAAGAAACCTATTAGTTGTTCCTGTTTCTCTTTAAAGAGTGAACGGCCGTTCTATGCATGCTGTTTTATATATAAGCAGATGAAATGCATTAAATCCTTTAGTGTCTTGCTGGACTGAAGTATTAAGGCACTTTCCCATTTTCCTGGTTTGTCAGATAGGCTGTCAGATAGGCTGTTCCTTCTTTGGATGGGCAACAAGCTTAATGTAGCACATCAGCATTGCACACAAAAAATATATTTCACATACAGTACAAATCAAAAACAGTGGTGGAGTTGAAGGGGATTCCTCGTCTATAAATCTCTCTGCCGTGGAATATGGGAAACTTGAGAACAGGCCCTTTTTGAAATTTCTAGTCTTTTCTGATTTCGTTCAGGTAAGAGAGGCCATGAAAACAGCTTTTCTTGTGGTATTTTTGCTTCCATTCTTGGCTCAACCCAGAAAGTGCAGTCCAGATCAACAATGAAAAATGAACCAGTTGCTCCTGTTTACAATGAATCTATTGTTGCAAACCACAGAAAAAAAATGCCTCCTTGGTTTATTTTTAATATGCTTTATCCTCCCACCCTCCAGGTCCCAAGTGTGATGATGTAATCCTTCACACTAACCTAGCACATGAAAATGTAAGTTTCATTATTAGGCATTTAAAAGGATGCTAGAATACATACAGAAGTCTGATTAAAAGCTCACTGAGGTCAATAGAAGTCTTTCTACTGACTTCAGTAGACACTGAATCAGACCCTTGCATAATACTGCAGAATACATTTGTACACAGGTTCTTCCTCATCCCCGATATTATGTATGAATCTAATATAGCAAGTAGGTCACATGGCTTCAATCCATCTCATGACATTATTATTCAATGTTCACTTGTGCAAGCTTCACTGATTTGTAATTAATATTTTCATTAACAAGCCCCCCAAACCTAAAAGCCCACTTCAAAATATAAAATCAAAAGTTAAAATTGAAAAAGGATGAATAGCACTGAAAGGCAATCATATCCCCTTCTTAGATGGCCTCATGTTCTCAAAGGAACACTCAAAACACAGTTGTTTTTGAAGAGTCCATTCTTGATTTATTGGTAACCCCTTCAATAATTAAAAGGTAGCTTTTCAGTATTCTTGGATTCTGTTTGTATTATCCAATTCACTCAGCTTGGACAAGTTTAAACTTGGAAGTACTTGTTAGGCAGTTATATCGATGCCCCTCCCCTTTGTCATATCTGAGTACCTCACCATATGATGTATTTATCCACACAATAACCTCCATGAATGTATCTAGTTCTCTTTTAAACCCTGTTATAGTCCTAGCCTTCATAACCTCCTCAGGCAAGGAGTTCCACAGGTTGTGTGAAGAAGAACGTCCTTTTATTTACTTTAAACCTGCTGCCCAATAATTTCATTTGGTGGCCCCTAGTTCTTATATGATGGGAATGCATAAATAACTTGTCTTTATTCACTTTCTCCACACCACTCATGATTTTATAGACCTCTATCATATCCCCCCTTAGTCTCCTCTTTTCCAAGCTGAAAAGTCCTAGTCTCTCCTCATATGGGCCCCATTCCAAACTCCTAATCATTTTAGTTGCCCTTCTCTGGACCTTTTCTAATGCCAGATCCCATCACAGTTGGGTTCTGGTTCATACCTAGGGCTCCTAGGTGCTACCACAATACAAATAATAATGAATTGCAGATGGAACAGAGGACCCTACAGGTAGGTCACTCCGCTGCTGGGAGGTGTCATTCCCAGCATGGGTAGACAGACTGGCATTAACTAGTACACTAACAATAGCAGGGTGGATGTTGTAGTACATATTTTGGGTTGGGCTCACCACACAAACTCAGACACAAAGGAATTCAAGCCACCAGCCTAAGCTGCTACCATTACTGCAATGTCCACACTGCTAGGTTTAGTGCACTAGCTTGAGTTGAGCTCACCCAAATATGTCCACTCACCCTGGGAATCATGTAAATAACTTGCCCAAGGTCCCACAGGAAGCCCATGACCTAATAGGGAATTCAACCCGCATTTCCTGAGTCCCAGGCTATCCTAAACACGGGACCATTTTTCTGCTCAAGGAAATTCTGCTATTGAGGGAGTAGTATGCTACTGAAGGAGATTTTCAAAATCACAGTGAGAGATGGCACCCAAGTTCCATTCACTTTCAGTGGGAGTTGCCACCTTGCTGCCTTTCATGCCCTTGGAATTTTTTCCCACTGTTTCAGTTTCCAGTGTTGTAGGGGAGGCTTAACTGCCCTCGCCCTGTCATTGCAGCCCCACTTATCATGCCAAAATAATCATCAGTATATTGTTTGTAACCTATGGGAATGTTGTCCATTCCTATCTCAAGCCCTACCCCCAGATGGTGGTGATTGGTGTTTTAAGTTACAGCTTAAGGATCAACTACACACCCACTTCAAGGTCTCTTCATGCATCCAGAGCAGTGTAAAGAAGCATTGGTAAGGGAAGGAACTGGCTTAGGCCAAAGATCTTTGAGGCTATTCTTTGAGTCATCATTTGACTAGGAGAAAACTGAACTCCTTGACATTTTTGTAAAGATTTTTACACGGATCAGATATTTCTTCTGCTCATAGTTTGAGAGACATCCCCCCAAAATATTAAAAATTATTTCAACTATATGGTTCAGAGCAAATGATTACTAGAAAGGTTATTTTATGGGAGTCTGCGTAGAGTGGGGTTTTGAGCGGCTTGGGTGCCCGCACCCCCACAAACAGATAAACTGATACTAAAATTGGGATAGGACCTAGGAGAAGAAATAAAGAGGACTGGGAGAAAAGCTGTAACTCAGTTAAAATCGCCTCCAAACATATTCGACATTTGTTCAGTTTCGTTATATACTGAGGAAATATGTAACTCCTTTAAGAGTAAACTGCAAAAATCTTCCCTTTGCCTGAAATGCAACATTTCTAGCTGTCTTTTGCATAGGGTATGGTCCAGACCTAAAACACTATACATTTGGTTATGTAAATATGGTCTAGTGCAGGGGGATGCACAATTGCACAATCTGACCCGGGAGTCCAGGAGCAGCTGGATGTCTGTCCATTAATGTTCCAAAGCCCTACCCCTTTCTCCCATTGCCCCTCTCTGTTCACCCCTTGGCACCTATCCTGGGGGACCTAGAATAGAGTGGCAAAAGCACTTGGCACCCCTGTGTTTCCCACAGCAGCAGAGACCACAGGGAAGCAGAGCGATTGTGCCTGTTGAGTGTGCTCTGTTTCTCCTGCCACAGAAGAGGATGCAGAGGTGCCGACTGATGCTATCACCCCCGTACCAGTCTCTTTCTCTTATCCCGTCCCCTCCCCCACAGTCCTCATCCCTCTCAGGGAATTCAGTGCCCAAGTCAAAGCTGTGGGGAGGCATCTCTCTCTTGGCATTCTCAGTTGCAAACCCTTCTTGGTGTGACGCACCCACATCATGTGTGCAAAAGCCTGGAGGAGGAGAAAGAGGGCTCTCCCCACGACTATTAGCCCAGTGGTCAGGTACTCACCGGGGACGTGGTCATGCCCCAGTCAGAGCCGTCCCATCCACAAAACGGTTGGGGTCCAGGGCAGCCTACGGGATTACCTGAGGGGCCTGGAGCCAGCATCAGGGGTTGGGCCTGCCACCCTCATTCACCAGGGGCAATGTGAGCTATGGGAAGCAAAGCGAGACAGCCAGCCTGCTTTGCTCTACTATCTCCCAGCCAGAGTTACAGAGGCAGCAATGGGGGGGGGGGACCCTAGGCTTACTGGTTAATCGTACAGTCCACTACACATTGACATACCTAGACTGTAACCATCAGGACCCCTTTTCAATCCGCCTTTCTGATCGAAAACTGAATGCCTGGCAACCCTAGCAACAAGTGAATTTAGGAGCCTATAGTGTTTGGTGTAAAGTAAAAGTTTTTTTGTTGGATGATATATATATATATATATAGTAAATGCAGTGGGGCCTAATTCTAGCACAGAAACCTAAAATGGCAGGAAAGCACCTAAATCTTTTATTAATCTTGTGACTCAGTCAATCCATCAATATAATGGGTTTTATACTATTTATCTCAAAGGAGATTCGGAAAGCTGAATTCATTAATGTTTGTGAGACTAAGATGCTTCAATGAAAAATGCTGTTGGACTGATCCAATGTCCACTGAAGCCATTAGAAGTGTTTCCACTTATTTCTATGAGTTTTAATAGTGAGCTGCCTCAGAATACATAGTTTGTAATTCATGCTCTTATTATGTCTACAGGTAAAGAGTGCTGGATGAATGTTTAAGCATTGTGCTATCCTAATGATCCCATTTAGTCAAATACAAAAGGAAACAGGACTTCACTGAGAGATATTCACATAAAATAACATTTGTTCTTACCACATAGTAACTAGATTTTGTCTGTAAGGGGACAGAAGGAGTGTTTTACAGATTTGGGGGATGTACATACAAATTATTTCCATTAAGCAGCCTACAGTTACTCAGAGAGTAATGGGAATGTTTCACTTTATCTTTCAAAAGCAAATGTAATCATGCTCCCTTGCTGATTTGTGTTTGGAAATTACCATTCTAATCCAATAGTTTAATTTCATTATAACCTTCAGTCCAACAGGCCACACATGCAAAGAATGTGTAATCACAAATGAAGGGCCAAGAGTTTCTTGCCTAACTAACTGGAACAGTCCCGCTCATTTCAATGGGACCACATGCAAAACTTCACCTTTTCTAATATAAAATAAGATAAATAGTTTCAGAATCTGTAGTAGGTAGGTTTTGTTCTTTGTGGGAAATATTACTTTTGTTTTGCAAACATCACAGAAATGTAGTAGTTCAAATAGGATTTCATTTAATTCCAATACTATTGTATTTGGGAGCGTGAATATTTTTTATAGTTGGCATATACAGAGGTACGATGACTCAACTAACTCTAGATAAGAAAACAAATATGAAAACTAGCACTCATGTAACAATGCTGTAAATGGCTTCAACAGCATGTAGCTTAGTATATTTTGACCAAAATATTCCGTGTAATCCTTTGCATTCTTCAGATACTGATGTTTGCTATCTTCATTCACAAAGAACAATATCTTACAGTTTTCAAAAAGGACTATGTGTAGAACCATTTATTGCTCAGCATAATTTAGATTAGTAAAACCATCTCATCTTTATTCCTCCCAGCATTATTGTGTCACAGGCTTCTAGTTTACTGGTAGAACTTAGCAAGACTATATGCAGTCTTAACCAGACATGAATGCTGATGTAACACATGTCTACTGAGTGTGGCGCTGTGTCCCCCTCTACTAGTACCTAAACCACTTAAAGAGGAATGAGTCTGCTACAGCCTTAGATTAGAGGCAAATGGCTTTTAGCTCGTGCAGTAACAGCTCATATGCTAAGCTTCAGAGGTCCCTATTCGATCCTACCCATCCATGTTTGTGGACCGGAGGCATTACACAGGCGCAGAGCAAAAGGCCCAATTCTGTAATGGTATGCTACGGGTGGAGTCTTAAACTCATGTAAAGTCCCAAGAATGCCAATGTTTTTAATGGTATTGGCAAGTTATAAATCTTTAAGAAGAGAACATCAGCTTTATTATAGTAGCAGGTGCAATTGTAAACCAGAACAAGATTATATTAATTGAAAAATAGAAAATGTTTTCCATTTGATACCAACCCTCTTCAATGACTTAGTCATAGGTGTGTGCGTGTACAAGACTCACTATCCCAGTGCACCCCTGTGGCAAAATCTGGCACTGCAGTCTGTCCCCCTCACTTTCTTCCTCAGGGCTCTTGTGGTGCCAGCTTGGTTCTCCAGTTAGGTCACATTTATGTTCCCACTTCCTCTGGGACAACAGAGTCCTTTAACCCAAGACCACAAGTAGCACCAACACAAAAGAAGCTTCAGCTCCACTGGTGTGAGCCTTCAGCTTCCTCTCCCCACTCCCCCAAGGCCTTCTTGCAGACAGTCTCAAAAAACAACAGCTTGTCTTACTTGTTCCTAGGCTCCACTCAAACTGACAACCCAGGCCATTACTACCTCCTACCAACAGC
Source organism: Pelodiscus sinensis (assembly GCF_052426305.1). Lineage (NCBI taxonomy): Eukaryota > Metazoa > Chordata > Testudines > Trionychidae > Pelodiscus > Pelodiscus sinensis. Next base: position 8,810,811 of record NC_143060.1, read on the forward strand.
ATGTGGCATGCCATAGTCTTCAGATGGTTCCTAGCCCAAGACACATAGGAATAGCCTGTCTGCTTCCCTTCATCAGCAGCCCTCAGTTCCTGGTGCTAGGATTTCTTCTGCTAAGTCTCAACACCCCACAGGTGTAAGTAAGCAGGGCTAATTGAACAGGATTGTCTGACGCGTAATAGGACAGCCCGATCCTTTAAAATACATATCAGAAGGCTCTGGAACATCATATGATTATTTCTCAGCTATCTACACAAAGCTGATCTTGAATTTGCTGATCTTTTTTATAGTAAACTAAATAACTATAGAAGCTTCAGGGACTAGCCAAGTTAGTCTGTACAGAAAAAAACAACAAATGGTCTGGTAGCACTTTATAGACTAACAAAACATGTAAATGGTATCACGAGCTTTCATAGGCAAAGCCCACTTCCTCAGATGACCGGAGTTTCATCTGAAGAAGTGGGCTGTGCCCATGAAACCACCTACATGTTTTGTTAGTCTATAAAGTGCTACCAGACCATTTGTTGTTTTTATATATATGGAGATAGACTTATCTGATAGAACTGGAAGGGATCTAGAACTGGAAGGGATCTTGAGAGGTCATTGAGTCTAGTCCTCTGTCCTCACAGCAGGACCAAGTACCATCCCTGACAGAACTGGAAGGGATCTTGAGAGGTCATTGAGTCTAGTCCTCTGTCCTCACAGCAGGACCAAGTACCATCCCTGGCAGATTTGCCCTAAATGGCCCCCTCAAGAATTGAACAGACAACCCTGGGTTTAAGCAGCCCAATGCTCAAATCACTGAGCTATCCCTCCCCCCTAAATAGTCCCTTATTAATAAAAGCAGCTAAGGAACGGTACCAAATCTGGAGGATGAAAAAAGAAGCCAAACCTTCAAAGAGTTTTGTTAAAAAGCGGGGAGATAGCATTTTAATATGTCCAATCCAAATTTTAAAAAAAATCTTGGAAAAATAACATACCTATACTACAATTTACAGATAAACGTGGCATGCCACATAATTAATGCTACCAATAGCTTGCCAATAAATCCTCCAATGTAATATGCTGTTCTTCGGTTTCTTGCAAAAACCAAGAGAAAAATGTTTGTAAAATGAACTCACCCCAGTCAAGCTACATTGGAGTCGAACAAAGTGTTTTGACCTTACTTGTTCCCCAGTGCAATTCTCTTTTGTTTCAGAGACCTAGCTAATCCCATAAAAACACAGTATTTCAACCATTTAAATTTCCAAAATGTATTTCAGTTAGCTAAGCAAGGACCTTGTTTAATTCTCTGATTTTATATGTTCAACTGTGAACATGATGCTTTTCATTCTCAGCGGGGTATAATTTAGGCTATGTCTATGCTATGAACTAGGATGGGATTCCCAGCTTGCAGAGACATCAAGTTACTGTGAGTAGCATGGGCAGGTGCACAGCTTAGCGTACCAGAGGGGTTCAGGTGGTTTTATACTTGGCACTGCCAACTGCCACTGATGCCATTGCCCATGCTACCGCTGCTATACTAGGGTGTATACTTATACTAGCTCTCATCGAGTTCCATGCGTATGTCTACATGAGCTGGGAATCAAACACCCTCGCTCACAATGGAAATGTAGCCTGAGACAGAATATCTTTTTTTCAACCCAGTAAAATAATACCTGACCATTTCTGAAATACGGGATTCAGTCAATATAAAAGACGCAGAATAAACTGATGACCTAAACTTGACTTTTCCCAAGTAGGTGAACACTAATCATCAACTGTGTAATAAAAATGATTCAGTCACTTAGCATGAGTCACTCTGGTGATTTAGAGCTGATAGGATCATTGTTTTCCAAAAGGAAATCCACACAGAAGCCACCGAAGGTGTTACTACAATAATCTGCTTTTTATGATGACAAAAACCCATCATGGCCTTCCTATGTAAGTAAAATAATGCACCAGAAATAGAAAATCTAAACAATTCCTTTTCTCATCCATACATACTAATCCTTATTGTTGCCCTCATGCTCCCAAAGCTTGAGCAAATAGATGAACCTTATAGCATGCCTCCCAAAATCAACAATTCAAGCTACTTCAGGAACAAGGAAAGGAACAATTTCCCAAGTCCCTCCTGGTGAATGTCCTTCTTTTAAACTGAATTGTTTCCAATTCAAATGTCTCTGCCGATGCTAACTACAGCAATAGGACACAGACTGCATCATTTATCTCAAGAAGGCAAATTTCCACCCACTTACAGCTTTATAGATCAAAAAATACTATAAACTTGGCCTGGAACCCATCAGACAGCCAGTGCAGAACACAGCATCGTGGTGTGCTCCTAGAGCGAGCTACCTCGTGTGTAAATGGCTGGCTGCTTCTGTACCAATTGCAATTCCTGGTTTATTTAATTTAAATCATAGCCCCATGCAAAGTTCCCTGCTGGGTGGTAGATCCCCCTTAAACCAAAGTGCCCTGTGAAGATTAAGCTAGAGAGATGATTCTTAGAGACCATCACCCCAATATATGGTAGTGATACAGAAAGGCTTTCGATTACGCAGCCGTAGATAGTCTCACATATATTCCAATGTTCTCTAAGGGTATGTCTAGACTACATGACTCTGCCAACAGAGGCATGTAAGTTAGACATACCGACATAGTCAATGAAGCGGGGATTTAAATCTCCCCCACTTCATTAGAATAAAAATGGCCGTCGCGTTGTGCCGGCTCAGCTGTTTGTTGGCACAAAGCGGCAGTCAAGACGGGGATCGGTCGGCAAGGAAAGCCTTTGCCGACTGTTCCGTTATACCTCGTGCAATGAGATTTACAGGATCAGTCAGCAAAGGCTATCTTTGCTGACCAATCCCCGTCTTGACTGCCGCTTTGTGCCGACAAACAGCTGAGCCGGCACAATGCGGCGGCCATTTTTATTCTAATGAAGCAGGGGATATTTAAATCCCCACTTCATTGACTGTGTCGGTATGTCTAATTTACATGCCTCTGTCGGCAGAGGCATGTAGTCTAGACACACCCTAAGTGACAAATTGGGACTTTTTTTTCAGCTTGAACTCTAATGACTCCAGAATTCTGTTGGTTACTTGGACTAATTGGATCATGCAACTATTCTGTGTGATGGTGTTGTTCATCAGCCAATCACACAGGCTGGAAATTGTGAACCTAAATCAGATATCCCAGCACGGCACCAATACTAACCTAAAAAGGCAACAAATAAAATGGGTGTTGTCTCCCTATTAGGAAACTATGATACATGTGGCTAACAAGAGCTATCCATATGTCCAGGTCAACAGTGACAAGATTCAAAGCATGTCAGCAGTTTCTTTCCCATAGAAGAAGCAAGATGCATCTCAGGGAGACTATTTTGAAATGTTCTTTGACCTGATAAAAACTATGCCACTGAGATCCAAAATACACCTGATGCTTCCTAAGCTTCTGGATATCAGGAAAGTATGGAATAAACCACCTTTTCTTCCTGATCTTTTTACCAAGAGGGGGATGAGGAGTGTCGTGTGGAGGTAGTTTACTAGATTTCTTTTAGAGATTCATCCAGAGGTACAGAAAATTCTGATGGGAATGGATCAGGGAGGCTTCCTGAATCCTGGATTTTATAAGCCCTGCTGAACAGCACTGAGATCTCATGTGACCAAGGACCATCTGTAATAAAGTGCCCACTGAAAGGAAACCTCTGAGAGGATGCTGGAAGGTGCTCTGCAACCTGTGAAAAACCTTCCTGCTTCTAGATGCATCTGGCGAAATGCATTTTTGCCCACAAAAGCTTATGCCCAAATAAATCTGTTAGTTATTAAAGTGTCACAGGGCTCCTTATTCTTCCTGCTTCTGCAGCTTAGACAAAAAGAAGGCAGGACTCCTTGGTTTCTGCTGCTGTTCCTAAGGCCAAATACCCTGAGTAGGAGCATCCTAAGGAATTTCAGATCCTGACACTGACAGAAAGGTTGGATTCCAAAAAAGATTTCTTTCCCCTCAATCCTCTTTCCCCAATGATATCAACACGTTTGTAGAGGAGCAAGATACTGACCCCAGAGTCTCTTTCATCTGCAGCACTGAAAATCAGGCAGACCAACAATGGAAAGAAATTGAGCAAGACTGCCAGAAAAGCTGGGAGATCAGGAAAATATGCCCACTACACTGACAGAGGTTATGTGCCTATTACAGGAGTAGGTGGGTGAGGTTGTGTGGCCTTGATGTGCTAGAGCAGTGGTGGCTAACCTGTGTCTCGCAAAGAAAAAAAGTTGCGGCTCCTGACGGAACCGGGATGAACCCAGAACCACTCAGGTCAGCCGCTCTCAGAGCCAGGATGCTCTGAGCTGCATGTGTGCTCAAGGCCCGCGCCGCTCTGCTCATGGCCTCCCAGAGCACTACGACTACGTCATATCCTGCACGTGAAGGCCAGGTCGCACTCAGCGTCACAGTCTGCATGTGCTAGCAGTAGGCTACTGAGTGCAGGTAGTGGCGGCGGCTCCAGCTCCAGGTGCGGCAGCAGCTCTAGCTCCGGGACCTGGGCATAAGGTTGGGGGGAGGGGGAGAATTGGGTTAGAGCGGTGGGGAGATGCCTGGCTCTGGAGGAGGGGAGAGAAGGGAGATTGGATCAGCGGGGGAGGGGGGCGGAGGAGTGCGCATGGTGTCCCGGCATCCCAGCCAGCACATACTCAAAGCCAGCTATTCAGCACATGCGCCCAGCGCCTGTAGAGAGGGGAGGGGCATTGGGTGGAGGGATGCACATTGCATCCTGGCATCCCGGCCAGCACATGCTCAAAGCCGGCTGCTCAGTGCGCACACCCCAGAGCATGGAGGGAGACACGCGTGATGGCAGCAGCAGCAGCAGCGGCGGCCCTGGCTCTGGCTCTGGCTCCAGGACCTGGGCATAAGGTTGGGAGGAAGAGGGATTACGTTAGAGTGGGAAAAGAGGCCTGGCTCTGGGGGAGGGGAGGGAGACTGCATTAGAGGGGGACGGTGCCTGGGTCTGGGGAAGGGGAGGGGAGGGGAATTGGGTTGGGGGGGGGAGTAGGAATTCTAGTACTGCATGCCAGCTCCAGTTTCTCAGGAAGCACACAGCTGTCGTAGGGAGCAGAGGAAGAGCACACGTTTCCTGAGAAGTTGGAGCTGGCATGCAGTCCCACACACATACACCCTGCACAGGCAGGTAACGGGGAGAAGGAAGTCCCTGGCCAAGTGACAGACCTGGTATTTCAGGAAGTTTGCCAGCTGTTTATGGGATGGGAAGGGACGACACAGGAGGAGAAGAGCAGCCTGTGCACTTCCTGAGACCCGGGATCCCCAGGTACCAGCCGAGCTGTCCCTGTCCTCTCCCCCTGGCCAGACCCCCCCACCAGCACCTTGCCACCTGCCCCAGCACCCACCAGCACTATGCTCTAGCACACACCAGCACCTTGCCCCAGCACTCTGTCCAGCTGGGGCCACATTAGTAAGGCCTGGCTGCCCCATCCCTAACTCCCACCTGCACGCTCCTGGCCTGGCTGGCACCTTCCCATGCCTGCTTGTCTCCAGGCTATGGGTGTGGCGATACTCCCCTGGAACGTCCATGTCTCTGTTGGAAAGTGCCCACTGTCTAAGCAACATATGGCTTGCTCAAAGGACATCACCGTCATCTGAACTGAGACCAAGCAGCCACAGGAAGTATCTGCCATCCTGGTGCCCTCCCCAGAGTGCTTCCAGGGGTTCTAAGTCCCCAGCAGGCTCCATTCAATGTGGGCACACTATTTTGGACTAATTCAAACTAATTTTGATGTTTCCCCGGAATGGGGACATGCTATTTTAAATCTGTTAAATCGGGAGTTATTAAGTCGAATTTAGTAATTTCAAAATAGTTTCCTAGAGTAGACATGGCCTATGAGTCCGTAAGCAAAGATGGTCATTTAACTCCATTGCTCTGGTTCTGCTTCACATACAAGTGCAGTGTGCTTCTTCGCTGAGCAGCCCTAGCTAGAAAGTGGCAGAAGTGACTGCTGGTGGTGAGACACCCAGTGGTGGGAGGGGGATCTCAAAATGAACATCTCTGAATCACTGTTCAGTGGGTGCTGGTTATACTACCACTGTCTCTGTAAGCCCAAAAGCTTTGCTCTAAGGGAATTCCTCATGGCTTTGTGCAGGGACCATGTGATGCTCCTGCTTTCAATCTTTAATATCAATATTCATGGTTAATATTTTTTGGTCAGAGCTGCCTAAATTCTCTTCCATCTGCGGTTACTGATGCCTCCAGTACAAATGTCTAGTTCAGAAAGTCTGAATGTTAGCCCTAATATGAACAAAGATAAGAACTCTTGGTTAGTTACAATGTGTGTACAATGGCAGGCATGCCAGGTTTCTATTATCATGGTGCGATTCCATGCCCACGCTAAGCCAACTTACCCAACAGCCATGAAAAAGGCAGCTTCATCTACATTTGTCAGAATGCTGACCTTTTTGAGAAATAATGGAGCTGGATCCTGCTATCATTCTGCATGTGGAATTCCTATTGAGGTCAATTGGAGTTTGGCATAACAGATGATAGCAGTCCTTGGTCCATAATGTTTATTGCTGCAAACTGGCAACTGGGAAAAGATCCAGCCTTAAGCATCAGTTCTTATTAATTACACTGCAGATTCCATTTCTAAAGAGTTTATAGCATCTACTGAGCAAATTAAATGCTAAGGAACATACCCTCAGCTGATGTAAATCACTCTTGCTCCTTTGAAATCAATGGTGTGAACTAAATGAAGTCAAGTCATTGAACTCAATGGGACAATGCCAATGGACATCCATTTGGGATCCAACAATGAACAAAGCTCTCCTGGCTGCCTATTTTACAGATTTCTTGTGTGCAATGGCCAATCTCTGCTGCATATGCTGCACTTCCTCAGATGTGGAAGGTCAAAAGTTGAAGTTGGTCGAAATGCTCTGTGAATAATATACAACAGGAAGCCAGTTTGAATAAAAAAAAAGGCTTTCTTATCGCCTGCTGTGGAGGAATTTTTAGTACACTGAATATTAGTTGGTGTCTTACAAGCCTCTATTTGAAAAGTCATGATTCTCATAAAAGAGAAAATTGATTTTGTAATTTATCTACCCATTGTGCTGAATTGTATAGTTCTCTGTATTACACGGCACCAGACTTGGCTGCTGACTTAATCCTGACTCAGAAAGAACAGTATTAATTATTGAATCACTAGACTTCAAAAGCCAAAAGAAGTAGATTGTGCCCATGAAAGCTCGTGATACCATCTATATGTTTTGTTAGTTTTTAAGTTGTTGTTAGACTATTTGGCTGTGTCTAGACTAGCCAGTTTTTCTGGAAAATCAGCCGCTTTTCCGGAAAAACTTGCCAGCTGTCTACACTGGCCGATTGAATTTCCGCAAAAGCACTGACTTCCTACTGTAAGAAATCAGTGCTTCTTGTGGAAATACTATTCTGCTCCCGTTCAGGCAAAAGTCCCCTTTGTGCAAAGCTTTTGTGCAAAAGGGCCAGTGTAGACAGCTCAGATTTGTTTTCCACAAATAAGCCCCGATCGTGAAAATTGCGATCAGGGCTTTTTTGCGGAAAAGCACGTCTAGATTGGCACAGATACTTTTCCGCAAAAAGTACTTTTGAGGAAAAGCGTCCGTGCCAATCTAGACGCTCTGTTCCAAAAATGCTTTTAACAGAAAACTTTTCCGTTAAAAGCATTTCCAGAAAATCATGCCAATTTAGATGCAGCCTTTGTTGTTTTTTAAGTTTTTCATATTGTTCAAAGTTCAGTATCAGAGAAGAACAACTTCTATGCCTGGAAAGCTACAATATTTATTTAACTTTATTTTTAAATATTAGAAATTGTTAGGGTTGGCTGGCTACTGCTCCAAATGATGGCAATCATATTGTTTGGGAGGTTTGTTTGTTCTCAGAATGCAATGACTTTTTTTACAGTTATAGCAGTTGTAAAACTCATTCTTTCAGCTTTATGGAATCACACTAAGCTGATCCAAAGGCTTTCAAAGCCAATGGCACTCTGTGAATTGTCATAGAATCATAGAATCTTAGGGCTGGAAGAGACCTCCAGAGGTCATTGAGTCCAGCCCCCTGCCCAAAGCAGGACCAACCCCAAATAAACCATCCCAGCCGGGCTTTGTCAAGCCAAGACGTAAAAACCTCTAGAGCTGGAGATTCTACCACCTCCCTAGGTAACCCATTCCAGTGCTTCACCACCCTCCTAGTGAAATAATTTTTCTTAATATACAACCTAGACTTCCCCACTGCAACTTGAGACCATTGTTCCTTGTTCTGCCATCCATCACTACTGAGAACAGTCTCTCTTCATTCTCTTTGGAACCTCCTTTCAGGAAGTTGAAGGCTGCTATCAAATCCCCACTCGCTCTTCTCTTCTGAAGATTAAATAAGCCCAAAGCCCTCAGCCTTTCCTCTTAGATCATGTGCTCCAGCCCCCTAATCATTTCTACTGCTGACCACTGGACCCTCTCCAATGCATCCACATCCGTTCTATAGTGGGGGGCCCCAGAACTAGATGCAATACTCCAGATGTGGCCTCACCAGTGCCAAATAAAGGGTAATAATAACGTCTCTAAGTTCTGCTGGAAATGCTCCTCCTAATGCACCCTAATATGCCATTAGCCTTCTTGGCTACAAGGGCACACTGTTGACTCATATTCAGCTTCTCATCCATTGTAATCCCCAGGTCCTTTTCTGCTGAACTGCTACCTAGGCAGTCAGTCTCCAGTCTATAACAATGCTTGGGACTCTTCCATCCCAAGTGCAGAACTCTACACTTGTCCTTGTTGAACCTCATCAGATTTCTTTTGGCCTAATCCCCCAATTTGTCTAAGTCACTTTAGACCCTCTCCTTGCCCTCCAATGTATCTGCCTCTCCCCCTAGCTTAGTTTCATCCACAAACTTGCGGCAGGTGCAATCTGTCCCCTCATCCAGGTCATTAATAAAGATGTTGAACAAAACCAGCCCTAGAACTCATCCTTGGAACACTCTGCTTGAAACTGACCGCCAACCAGACATCGAGGTGTTGATCACCACCCATTGGGCCCAACAATCTAGCCAGCTTTCCATCCACCTTACAGTCCATTTATCCAATCCATACTTCCTTAACTTGCTGGGAAACTGTATCAAAGGCTTGTCCAATGTCCTTGAGTACAAAATACTGCCACCTCATGCAATCAACATTTATTTTTTCACATTGTACATCTTTAGACATCCTTTTAATTTCCTCCCAATTTCCCCTCTCCCTGCTTTTGAAAACCTGGATGATTTGTTTTGGAAAACGATGTATAACGAAGAAAATAAACAGAATATTGTGATACCGTACTCTGAAACCCACACATAAGATAAGAATGACCATTGTCAATGATTATATCGCATTTCCTAGAAATTATCTAAGATCTGCAAATGGGGGGTTCCTACCTCCTTTTACAGGATTATTTAATACTGATTTATTACTGTCAGTTCATTTCATTCTGATCTTAATAAAATATTATCCTAAGTAGCCTATTAGCTTTAAGGTCCAAATCTTTGTCTATAGTCTAAATCTGTTCTCTATTCTGCCCCTCCCCCTCCCTTTCCTTTCATTATCCTTTCCTATCAATTATCTCATCCCTGCCTGCTGCCCATCTGAGTAAGCCAGCAGGACCCCCTCAGTCTCTGCCAGATTGTCTCATTCAGCTAGCTCTCAAGTTGCTGCTGATTGCCGTCTTTATTCATTACCAAAACACTTGCTACATGGTGCTCGGGCCTTGGCAACAAAACTCTAAATCCTGCCAGCAAAAACGTAATTACTAGTACACCACAAACAGAGAGTGGTGTCTGCTGTGAGTTGTTAGAAGGAGCAATGAGATAGACCTGGGCTATTTTCATGTAACTGTAGCTGACTACTTATTTGCCAGTGAGTATAGACTAATGATTGGTCGTGTTCATTTTTAACAAGCTTTATCGGTGACAAAATATGTTTATAAACAAAACCCCAGACGTGTCAAGCATAGCAGTACTTTTACCAATTGACAGGCATGGAATGTGATAAAAACAGGCTTTACATGAACTTTTATCTACAGATTTATGAAGGGACTGGAGCCATCAGCACAATTTTAATGTGGCAGGGATTCTGAGAACCAAGGTATAAAAACACCCAGCCTTCTCTGATGCACTATATGCTACCTATATGAACAGAGTTCTTTTTCATTAACTGTGTACTGAACCAAAGTAGATACTAGACAGTCTGTACTGTGAAGAAGTATTCTAAGGTCCGCTGAAGTAGTGATCTGCATTCTTGAAGGATTTTAGCATTCCTTTTAAAAGATCTTAAAGTAGATTATTCTTCCTTTTCATTGTTTGCATGTAGACTCACCAGCAGCCCTTACTACTCTGTTTTTATAGCCCCTCTCTAAAAATCTGTTTTAGAAATTGTACATCTTTCTTCACTAACAGTGGATCACCTGAACAGTCAAACCCAAACAATCTAGTTCTCACTAGAAAAACTTTATCAAAGACATTTCTAATATCACCGCAAAAGTCCCATGTTTCTTTCGCATCTGCTCCTGAAATCCTAAATCTTCAAAGCACTGAAGAACAAGGCAAATGTCTTAATGTTAGCTATTGTCTAACAGATTAGGAAATTAAATTCAAAGGAGTTCATTTCCCCATCAATGGGGCAGATTTATCCTATTACACATCATTCTGACTGATGGGAGTTTGTCCAGTAAATTCCCAACATATCAATGGGGAAACTGACCCAGCTTTTTTAACAACAACAAAAAAATCCTCGACTGATCAAAGCAATGCAAAGTTGTGTTGAGAATAAACAGTGAGAAAACTGCATATTAGGAATGAGATTATCAGTTTGTTGAAACACTGCCAAACAGATCACTTAAAAAAGAAAAGAAAAATCTTCTGTATTGTACTGCTAAAAAGACCTTGCCCCTGGATTTGTTTGCAGTACTTTGCTTAAGTTTTAATTCTATTGATTACACATTCCATTTTCCAAAGTGCCATTTGCCTGAAGGAGCAGGTGGTGTTTGCTATTTCCATTTAACTGATATATTAGCCATGTGGCGCACTGCATCAGTGGGCAGTATTAATCAATTTACAGCAAGATGACAGAGAGAATCACTCACAGCAAAATTGTAAGGGGAAAAAAAGGACAAAGGCAAGAAAATAATGACCACTAATGGGGAACTTGAAAACAACAAGAAATTGTGCTTTCGAATGCCTCATTCCCAAAAGGCATCCACCCTTCTTCAGCAAATGGAATGGGAAAGGTCTCAGGCAGGAACAATCCGTGTTTAAAGAATACAAACATCACTATGTTTAGTGCATTTCTTTCTATAAGCACTTTGTTGGACTTAGACTTTATAAGATTCATAGAAAGATCTGGACTGCTTGCTAAGAAACTGTACCTACACACACACACACACACACACACACACACACACACACACACACCTCCTTCAGATGGAAGCCAAGGAAAACATTCACCATGAAACACAGTTTTCAAACACAGAAATTGTTGATGGAAGTTGTCACTTTTCTGGTCTCAATTCTGATATAACTAAGAAACATAAAATGAACTCCACTGTGAGGAAAGAAAAGTGAGGCACATGAAGTGAACAAGTCTCTTGTAAAGTATAATCATCTGAACCTATCTGCAGCACCTAGCAAGGAAAATGAAATTCTCATCAATGACATCTCCTAGGCATTTGAGGGGCAGGGAGGGGTGACTAATTCAAAAGACCTGTGAAGTCTAGAAGAACTGAAGAAACTGTACAATGCAAAAGTAGGCAACATGGCTTTTTTTTAAGGTACAATAAAGTTCTACATGCTATAAGCACTTCTCTGCTATCCTATGTAACATTGAACTGGTCAGTTAGAAGATATCATTGGCCTTTGATGATAGGACAAAACGCAATGGGCTCAAACTGCAACAATAGAGGTTTAAGGTTGGACATTAGGAAAAACTTCCTAACTGTCAGGGTGGTTAAACACTGGAATAAATTGCCTAGGGAGGTTGTGGAATTTCCATCATGGGAGATATTTAAGAGCAGGTTCTGTAGACATCTGTCAGGGATGATCTAGATGGTGCTCGGTCCTTCCATGAGGGCAGGGGACTAGACTTAGTTGGGATTGGTCCTGCCTTGGGCAGGGGGCTGGACTTGATGACCTCCTGAAGTCTCTTCCAGCTCTATGATTCTATGACTTGATGATCTATTGAGGTCCCTTCCAGTTCTAGTATTCTATGATTCTATGAAAGCAGTAGTTGGATTTATAGGAATATATGTTTATTAGCATAGTAATACAATTAAACCTCAAATCAGCTGGCTCCGTATTTCTTAGTACTTTTTTCCCCTCTTTCTACCCCTTTTGCTGAAGTTATATATAATCGTGTTACACGAAGAGAGTGAGGCAATGTACTGGACCAAATGGACTAGTATTTACTGGACTAACAGAAGTACATTCAATTAAAGATATTACTTTGTCCAGCTTGTCTCTTTAATATCCTGGGACGGACACATCTACAACTATGCTGACATACATTATTCTGATATAAAGTTCTGTATTAAAAATGCAAAACTGAACATATTAGTGATACTAACCACTTAAAATTTTTTAAAAAGCATGACAAAGCACTACCCAACTCCCAAATCCAGTAATCACATGGGACAAAACAGGAAATGATGACATGGTAGCTGTTTTGGGATGAATATCATGAGTAGTGTTTCTAATATTAATGTTCCAGACAATGACTTGGGGATCTGCTGGTAGCTTAGGAAGTGAGGCACAGATATTAGCTCCAGGTACTCTGTCACCTTTGGATCATGTGGAAAGTAGGGGAAAGAAGACTTGCTTTCTGGTAGATCTGAATGTTCTCTTCATTGAGATTGAACAAAAGACAATGTTCTAGGGAACCAGACACAAGAAAGAAGCAGGCAACAAACAGTGAGAAGACAAAAGAAAACCTGATATGCAACCTAATACAGTAGGGAGTTAACTCATGTAAAAGGAAAGCCTCCACTTAGCAAAACTGCCAAGTTTCATTCAGCTGTAGGTACTATACCTCTCTTCCCTCGGTAAGAACCCTCTTCTCTAGAAAGCTGGAGATTTCTCTCTGAGTATCAGTGTGCATTTTGGTTGTTTAATGTTATCTTGCTTTAGCACTGTAAAGCGCACTGGTACTCTAAAACTGTGCTTCAGAACTTAACAAATAACAATAAAACACTGTTTGAGGAACTTGTCTAAGCGATGTAATATTAGCATGAATCAGATCTTTAATGAGAAACAGAGAAACATGCTACAGTGGAATATGATGTTGCATAATTCAATATGCTGAAGTTATAACAGCTCTCAGTAGCAGCATATCATAAAATACATTTGGCAAACTTTTCAATTAGATATCACTTCCTGCATCTAATAAACTTGCTAATAGCCTCCTTTTGCATTTTATTTTTCAAATGAGCTTCTTAAAAGAAATGATATAAAGGGTATAAGGATGTGGAAAATCCAAGAACACTACTTTAAAATGCTAAATGAAATTGTACGTGAGGTAATCCTAAAATGAGGAGGTTGCAGAGGAATTGTACCTTTATTTATGAATGTTACTAGTAGAGCTGGTCAGAAATTTTCCACAGAAACATTTTATTTCCGAAAATGCCAGTTCTGCAAAATCAAAATGGTGAGTGACAAAGAGATGATTTTCATGAATTGCCAGATTCAAACAACTTTTGGAAAATTTTCAGAAAGAAAAGTTACATTTTTCAATTAGAAATATCTTTTCATCTTGAAATTTTATTTATATTTCTTTTAAAATGAGAAATTAAAAAAGGTAGAAGAAAAAACAAAATATTGGAAATTATTGAAAAAAATTAGATCTAATCACTTCTCTCATCACCCAGATTGTTAGTTGGTGAAAAAAAACTGAGATTAAATTTTCATTCTGATCTCGGACAGAAAAAAAATCTGAAATCTTAAACTCCTGTGGGATTAGAAAACTAGTTCCCACCCATCAACCTTACATAGTAGTCACCCAGCATAAGAAAACTAGTTTTACAATCAACCATAGGATCATAGTTAATATCGAATTGCCATACTGGATCAGCCCTGCAATCCATCTCTCCAATAGCCTGTCTGCAACAGCGACTTTCTCTGAAATATCTAGTGTAAGTTGCAAAAACTTACATTAAACAGATGAGGGACAATTTTCTTCTTCCCCCACTAGGAATTTTTGTAATTCCTTACAATCAAATTGGATTAAACGCTGAAACGAGATTTAATATCTTTTCCTAAATTTGTTTACATTAATTATTATAAATCTACGTACTCTTAGTATCCATGTAAGTGTGAAAGCTCTTTTGGAATCTGTCTATCTTTTAACCTCCGTGACCCCTGCTAGCTCTGAGTTTCACAGTTTAATTATGAATTATGTGTATATTTATTTCCATCAAATAACAACGAGTATTCCGGCATATATAGGAACCACAACTCCTTTAGTTTCTCGTTTTAGAGAGATTTATTAATATTTGTTTTCTTTGGCTTACAGCAGGAAAAAAAATGTCCTAATGAAATAGCCGAGTGGAGCATTGTCTGATCCAACAAATCATTTATTTTTCCAGACAGAACTCCAAAGATATGAGATGGCACTTAGTTTTGAATAGGTAGTGTATATCCTAACACCAGTTAGTTTGCCTGCCTATATTTTCACACATACATATTGGTATGTAAACTAAGGCATGAATATGTATCTGAGATTCCAATTTTAATGTTTTCATTTATAATTAAAACCTGATGCTCAGATATTACAATGATTTTAGTGTTGCAAAAATACCTATGTATATTTCAAGATCAGGGCATTATATGCCCACTAGCTGTGATGCAGGGTGCTCCTTCTGATTTGATTTTGTTCCATCTTCTCTCTCTCTCTCTTGATTATAATGTGAGCCAATAGGTCAAATTGTGACTTCTCAAGGACAATGTGGAGACAAAGCAAAGGGAACCTTTCTGAGTCTGTGCAGGTGAAAGCCAGAATAATGCTTCCTGAGTGAAAGGGTTAGTGAGTGGCAGGTGCTCTCCATCTCAAATAAACTGTGGCAGAAGGATGGGGACAAGGCCAGGTCACTGTGTCCCCTTTCACTTGCAGTAGCATTCAGGGGTGGAAATGGAGGAGCACGCATTGTACCCTTTTAGAGCTGGAGAGGTTGCCATTTGTGACTGTTCACAAAGGTATTCTTTTGCTGCAGGAAGAATCCCTCTGGCAGCTGATGATTGGCCATTACATTTGTATACATTCCTACCCTCCCCACTTCAAATGCCATGTGGCAACTGCAGCCAAAGAGCTACCCTGCTCTCTGTCATTCAAACAAGTCTGTGAGCCAAACTGTGCCCTCAGCTGCATTTTTGCAAGCCCACTTACAGTCAGTCAGCTTGCACAGCCTGCCTGAGGGCAGAATCTGGCCTTTGCCATACAAGTATGAATGTGCATCCATGCACAGAACAAAAGCAACATTAAACAGCACTCTTATGGCGTGAGAAACCCTTCCTCCCCCCTCTGAAAATGCACATTGCTTTATGAGACTTGTGGGAACTACAGACCAACTAAACATAACTAGAAAAGGATGAATTCTAATTAAGAGATAATGTCAGTGGAACAGAACTTTGTCACAGGATAATGATCTCCTGCTGTTAGATAAATGTAGAAGCAAAACTTAGGCAGTTTTTGAAAATAAACAGTGAGGTGATGCCAAGATGTTTATATTCCAGGAGAAAAACATTTATCCTATAGCAATTTTTTTTATTCCAATATATTCATCTTGTGGGATTTTTTGTTTATTTTTACAATATGCTTATTAGTCTTGATCCTGCAGCCCTGGTGGATGAATGGCTCTGGCTAAAACCAACAAGAAATTTTGTACCCAATGCTGTAGAACTGGATTCTCAATCTCTAGCTAAATAAAGATGTTTTGAAAATATCTCATAAGAACATACGAATGGCCATACTGGGGCAGACCAATGGTCCATCTAGCCCATCTAGACAGTGGCCAGTGTCAGATGTTTCAATGGGAAGGAACAGAACAAGGCAATTTTAAGTGATACATCCTTAGTGGTCCATACCTTATTTCTGGCTTACACAGTTACTAGCATGCTCCCCACTTGCTAGTCAATGGAGTTAGATCAGATTGCTATTTGGCCCAGTGTGTTTGCATTCCTTACACAAAATCACTGAGCCAGATTCTGATTACAGCATTCATGGAGTAAATGAGCTCAAGTCAATGGAGTTGTAAAAATTATGAGGTCAGAATACTGCCTTCTTTATTAATACTTTCAGGCTTAATGTCACATCTGCTCTTGTTTAACGTACTACTCCAGTGTTATGCTTTTTGCTGTTCATATTTTCAATTAAGTTTAAACACCTGAAAGAAAAAGGCTCAGAAGCACATACCATTCATCTTTTAGTGGTGAATTTATATGGTATATGTGTGTGAGAAGATAAAAAATGTCCAGGGCTCTCTTCTTTGTAGGCATGTGTAACACCCATTTAAAATCAGTGAGGCTGTGTCTACATTGGTTCGATCTTGCACAAAAGCAACCGCTTTTGCGCAAAAACTTGCTGCCTGTCTACACTGGCCGCAAGTTCTTGCGCAAGGACACTGATGTTCTAATGTGTGAAATCAATGCTTCTTGCACAAGAACTATGATGCTCCCGCTCAGGAATAAGCCCTGTTGCGCAACTGTTCTTGCGCAAGAGGCCAGTGTAGACAGGCAACATGAATTTCTTGCGCAAGAAAGCCCTATGGTTAAAATGGCCATCAGAGCTTTCTTGTGCAAGAGAGCATCTACACTGGCACGGATGCTCTTGCGCAAAAGCACATCTCTTGCGCAAAGGCACATGCCAGTGTAGATGCTCTCTTGCGCAAATACTTTAACGCAAGAAATCTTGAGTTAAAGAGTATTTGCGCAAGATCATGCCAATGTAGACGTAGCCTGAGAGTTACAGATGTGTAGAAGGAAAATATTTCTACTTCTTAAGCATTTATAAAGCTGGTCAGAGATCAGGACCACTGAATTTCTCAACTCTGGTTAATCTGTGTTGCAATATTGACATTATATTTTCTTCATCCTTTCTTTTGAGGGGGAAGCGTGGTTTTCATTTAGCTGTGTAACAAGCACATCTCATAATGTATATGGTTATGGGAAATTTGTATGTCCCTAGTTGTCAGATATCTTTTGGTACTCCAGGGAAAGAAATGGTAACAAATACCCACTGACTCAGGTCAGGAGGACAGGCCCTCAAGTTGTTGAGAGTAGAATGGTGGACACTGCTAAAACTCTACCAAGACACATTTTTCTTCTCCCACCAGCAAGGTAGTGGGATGAAACATTTTGTTACCATTCCAAGAAGGCAGAACTAGACCAGGCATGTCAATATTAATATAGGTTAGTCATGCATGACAGAACCTATGGCAAAAAGATTTGCATTTGAGAAAGAAAAGACCTACAGCTTTTGCCCCTTACAGTTTATGGCCAGACTCTTTCTGGTGGAACTTCATTAGGTAGATACATTCTCACATATGTTTTCCAAGACTAAATCTTAGCTGATCTGGATTAAATTACATTATCAGAAACAATACATAGTGACCAATGCATAACACTGTACATTTCCTCATTGTTTATTCTATTATTTTCCCCAAATGCTATCTAACTATCAGATATAGTATTCCAGAGACTTCAAACCTTTTCTTGTATGCATGTGCAAAATAAAATCTGTTATAAGGGGTAAGGAAGAGCAATTTCTAGTTGCATCTTGCAATGGCTGATTAATGCACTTTTCTGTGTAAATTTGCTCTGCTTGAATCTTTCTTTTTCAAAATGGCTATTTAGTAAAAAAAAACTAATCAACTTGTCAACATTTTGTTTATTCATAAGTGGCATCATTTTTATTATTATTATTATTACTGTGTCATTTTGTTATTCGCTATCTAAGGATTCAAGGAGTGTTGTCTGGCTGCATGGTCTGCTTATTTGACATTGAGGATGTCTGCCCCTCCCTCCCTTCCATTGCTATGACAAGGTTATACAAAGTCTGAAGCCCTGCTAAAACAGGTTCCTCTGGAAGTCGAAACTCTGGCAGACTTTGTACACAGCAAGGCATCCGTGACATCTTAGCGTCTGCCAGCTTCATTCTTGCTTGATTAGCTCTTGGTTACTTCAGTGATAATGTCTGAAGGCACTGATTAATGTACAATAATGGTACATCTCACAGAAAAGATAAGCTTATAGAAGATCAATTAAACAGTGGCAATTTCACAGGCTACAAGCTAGAAGAATGGTACTTGCAGCCTTTTCTTGGAGCTATTTTTTAATCTGTTTCTTCTGCCTGCTCTAGAATGTTCATGTAAAGCAGTCGCTATCACAGGAAAAAAATATCCTGAAAATGAAAGGTGACAGTACCCATTAAAATTACAAGGGAAAATGAATATGAATAATGGCCCCCGAACATTCCTTCAGCTGTCAAAAGGCTACAAATTCTGCTTTGATGATACGACAAGAAGTTTTTTTCAAATGCATACTTGCCATAAATGGTACACAGGAGAAAGCCATTGTTTTATGCAATTACACTGTTGCCTGGGCAACCATGTACAAAAGTTAATGTAAGTACAGGTTTAAAGATGAAGCATCTCTTAAATTGGAATAAAAATCATTTAATAGTATTGATGATCCACAGGAAAAGGACTGACCCTAATGTAACTATAAAAAGACCTCTTCTTGAGCAGGGGATTATACATTCAAGGTTACCTTTCTCCTCCTATTGTTAGCTACATACTTAATATGACTTTATTCAAAAAGCTACAATCTTCAAGTATTATTTTTAAATAAATGTAACAATGAAATCTCTAGGTATCTGAATATTATCTATCCTTGGAGAAGATTTTATGAACATTCATCATGCGAGAAGCAATGGTTGCAAGGGATAACTATTGTTCTAAAGGCACTGTAAACAGCCAACAATTTTTTTTTCAGCAAGTAGTAGCATAGGTGGGTACATTGTGATAAAAAGGAAGTCTATTTGGATGCTTTATTCTTTCAACAGGTACATTGAAAAGGGTTTTAGTGTGCTGTATTTTGTTGGTGAACCAGTTATATTACTATACGTCTTATAATCATGCTGAATAGGAGAGTAGAACAATTCCCTGGCATACCTACTGACAAGTTTCTTAGGGAGGAGGCTGACCAAAAGTGTCGTTGAATATGAATTTAAAACATGTCATGACATATGTTCTTTGTGGTATTTCAAGAAACCTCTAAGAATTACAGATGATAGGCTGCAGAACATCATTTCTTTCCCTGAATCACCAAAAGATATCTAACAACGTGGGATATACATGTTTTCCATTACCATATACATTACTGGATGCAACTGTTACACAACTAAAAACAAAGTTTCCTGTTAAAAAATGATGAAAATAACAATGTCAATATAACAACAGCATTGTTATGCAGATGTTCCTGAGTTTGCCATGGATTTCCTTTTACAATATTCTGCAAAAGACTGTGTAAACTTATGACATTGTATGCATCTAATAAAAGCCACTACATGCAGGATCTCTAACGCTGGTGTGAAAGAAAATAAATCTCTCTCCAGGATAAGCAAAAGATGATTAAAACCAACCTCAATACTCTCCCCTCATTTCCCTATAAACATGTGAATTACTGTTTGAAAAGAACAATAAATGATACTGTTGCCCCTTGACACCAGAACCTTAAGGGAGATGTTCTTCAGAAACTGGGAAAAACAAAACACGAGAAAACATATTCTAAGGAACAATGCTGTACTATCAAGGACATTGAGTAGCTGACCTAATAGGTCTTTTTCATCTCCTATTTCTTTGACTCTCTGAGAAATGGTACAAGTGTGTAACAAAGTCCTATATATTCCTGACTCACTCAAACACCAAGGAACTGAAATACATAATACAGCAATACGATTTTCCTGGTACTGGCCAGAGTAGCTGTATTTTGTTGAAAAATAGGTAGGCAGAAAAGGCAGAAAAGAGATTCATGCCTGCCGCTGAAATTCTGCTAACCCAACTGGGCCTGATTTTCACAAATGCACTGTGCCCAAAACTTCAGCTGAAGTCAATATGGCTGTGTGTACTCAGCACTTCTGAAGATCAGGCTAATGGGGAATGTGGTAAAGCATGCATGGGATAAACTCCCGGTCAGAACTCACATCTACCACCTTTTCCCTTTTAAATCCCTCCATAAAACTTACTTTTGCCTCTGTCTAATGGCTACCAATCGCTCCACTTGGCACTGATTGAGCAAGGCAAGGATTTCTCCTTTTGTATTTGCTTTGGAATTTTCTCAGCCTTCCATCTCCACCTCCACCCTTGTTTATCTATTTCATCCCCCATGTTGTAACCATCAGACATCTAGCCTATAAGCTTTCTGGGGTAAGTTGTGTTGTTTTTGTTATTTGTTTGTACAACGAACAACAATATTGGGCCCTGATCCTTGCTTAAAGTTTGTATGTTTGCACAAAATAACAAGTCCAGACAATGAAACCTACAGTTGTCAGAAGGCCTGCTGACCAGGGTGGTGGCAAGGGGCGGGGCAGTTTCCCAGACCCCTTTGAATTGCCACCAGACCACTGTGCTTCACACTCCACATGGCTCTGAGGGTGGCAAGGGTGAGTATGCAGCATCGTCATGCAGGCAGCGCCGCCCCTTCCACCTGAAGCCCTGTCCCTTATGGGGGCACAGAGCTGGGCTCCCCCACCTTGCCTGGGGTCTGTGGAAGCTGTTGCCCCCCCGGTAATCAGATCATTGCCTACATGGATCAAAATAGCTTGATAGCAGCTAAACCAACCCTAGTTTTTCTTATATTGTCAGGGCCATGTGTTAATTTTGATAACTTTGGAATTGAGGGTGGGATCCACAAAGATATTTAGAAGACTGAATCTCAGGTTTGGGTGCCTAAATTCCAGTTTGGGCTCTATTACAATTGACAGAACTATGCTAGAGTAAAAGTTCCTTATATTCTAGCCTTGGCACACGCACACCAACACTACCTCACAGTAACAGTTGGTCTACTTTACATGGGAAGGACAAAGTAAGATATGCAACTCCAGCTATGTAAATTACACAGCTGGAGTCTACGTATCTTACATTGTGTTTCTGCACCACTCCCGTCTGCTTCCCTTACTCCTTGTGAGGAGCAGGAGTGCCAGTACCAATGGGGGAACCCTTTGAGTTCAATCTAGTGGGTCTATACTACAAGCACTAAATAGAACGCCGGAAGATCGACCGCGGCAGCATTGATCTTCCATGTAGCGTAGATGTGCCCATTGTGTCTAAATGCTTCTATCCCACCGATGCTCCTGGGGAAGATAGGCTTTCAGCCACGTAAGTCACATGTGGAGACCAATTGGGAAGGTGTATTCAGAGGCTGTCCCTTGGTGTGGGTCCCATCCAAAAATTTAGTTGAGGTGGTGCTGGTGTAACCCACACACCTTGTGGGTGTGGTTCACTGTCCCATGTAGTGGCACTTAGACCACTTAAAGCATGAGATAAGAACAAGGGAGCTCTACAGCCTTTGCTGAGAGCCAGCTGGCTTTTAGCTCAAGCAGTAGAGACTCCCATACTACGCTCCAGAGATCCCGGGTTTGAATCCACCTAGTGAAGGTAACAGCAGTGCTCACCTTGTAACTTTCAAGCCAGTAGCTAGAGCACTTGTCTGGAATGTGGGAGATGAAGGTTCTATTGCCTCCTCTCTGCCAAAGAGGGAGAAAGGAGTTGAACAGGAGTCTCAGTAATTAAAGGTGCTCTATCTACACAGGGAGACCCACTATTCTGATGTGAGTTTCCCTCAGTCTGTTCTTCTGAAGCTATTCCACCGTGGATAAACAAGGAAAGGGTGATTGGGGACAGGGTGATTGGATGCCCAACCAGGAGGACTATAAAGCCATTCTTTCACTCTTTCTTTCTGGTCCAATGCTTATTTAAGTATTTATCTACAGTGGAACAGTCACTGAACAAAGGAAATACTGCAGCTTTTTAAACAGATGTAGATATTGAAACTTCCCGATACAGCTTTGCAGAAATGCCTAAGAGTAATGTCTATTGGACACTGGGTGGATAGCTCTTCTTTTACAAGATATGTGAGACCTTTTCATTCCAGCCTTATATGTCACCCAAACAGTAGGCCTGTCTATCTACAGGTCTCTTCTTTGGAGACTATCAGGTATTTTAGAAGGCAGTCAAGAAGCACAGCTCATGGCTTTCTCCACAAGAAGAACTGGAGGGGAATAGGAGAATTTTCCAGGATTCTAGGCCTCTCCAAGAGTTAGAGTCTCATCAAATGACTGGAATTTATCTCACCCCATTGCACGCCCACACGAAGCTGCTAGGGTTGCCAGGTGTCCAGTATTGACCAAGACAGTCCGGTATTTTTGCTTCCTGTCCGGTAAAAAAAAATCAGAAAATACCAGACACCTAAAATGTCCAGTATTTTCTGATGTTTTTTCCCAGCCAGGAGGTGAAAATACTGGACACCTGGCAACCCTAGCGCCTGGACCCCAGCCCCTGGCCTCCTCCCCCACCCCAGGGCCCAACACCCCCAGCTCCCCACCCCTGAACCCCATGCTTACCTGGTTCCTCAGGGAAGCTAAGTTCTGGCTTGAACAAGAACACAAAATAGCCACCGGCAAAAAGCCTAAAGACCAAGGGGAAGGAATGCCTTCCCTGGGTCTTAGTGCTCAACTGCTCCCCTGTTACTATCCCTACTCTGACTCTGCACTAACTCTGAAAGGGGTCATGTTGTTTTATTATCTTTGATCTCCTCAACGTAATTTTTTCCCCAGTTTTTTTTTGGCGTGGGGGGAGGGGGTGTTGGTATTTCTGGTTCAACCATCTGGCAACTCTAGAGGCTGCCAAGTCCTGCATGAGATAGTTATACTGTATATCTAGCAATGCTGCAAGCAGCATAGAGATGCTTCACGTCCTCAAACGCATCCAGCACCTCTTAATGCATAACAGCCTCCATTATCTACATTAGTCCTCCATACTTGGAAGCAGTAAGAAAGGAGATTGGTTCACACACTCTCAGCAAAAGGGGAGCTTTATATGGGGGCAAGCTGAGCATTGAGCTTTGCTCCTTTCTACCAGCATGATCTTCTGTGAGCTCAGAGGAAGAAGAGTAAGGCTGTCTCAAATGCACCTTTGATCCCTGGATTTAAGGGCAACTAGCTCTCAGTGAAGGAATGTGCCAGTTAAGTATACCAGAGGAAGCAGAGTGAAGTGCTTGGTGGTAAGACACTGACTAGCAGATTCAGTTTCAATTAGCATTGAGCTTCAACTGACACCTCCAGAAGACACAGCCAGACTAGGGGAAAAGGAATAAATCAAACAACACTATTTCGAGCAGACATACAATAGAGAAATAAATTGCACACTATTCAAATTTCAGACTGACTCATGCAACACAAAATTGGTTTCCTTATTATTTTAGTAGACAGAAACGGATGGGGAAAATATAAAATGATTCAACTCCTTAAGACAAATCAGGGAAATTTGAAAAGTTAAATTGCCCTCGATTTTTTAGAATGGATACTGAAGCAACAGCCAGGGGGAGCTGCTCTCTTGGTCAGAGGTTAAAGGCACTGACAGAAGGTCTAGGTGCTTCTACATCCACTCATCAGAGGCAAAACATGACACCTGCTAATTAGAGGGGATGAATTGGCCGCCCTAGAATTCTAAAGTGGCGGGATTTCCCACCAGTCATGAGCTGAATGCATGGATGCGAGAGTGGGAATCTATTACAACTGGTATTTTTGGTGCAAATGAGCTGTACTTCAGATCTGTTTTCTCTGGGGTGTTGGAGAAGGGGGGGACACAGATGGCTGGATAATTTATACCATTTGGCCTGCAGTCACATTTAAAAAAAAGAAAGAGCGAGACAGACAGAGACAGACAGGAGCTATATATTTTTGAGCAGAATATAGCACATTTAAGTATAAATCTGCTCAAGCAATGCCATGAGTAGGTGTTACGAAATATTATAATGATCATTTCAGATAGCTGGGGAGTATGTGAAATCTTTGAGAAGGAACAGGAATGAATAATGTCAACACTCTGTACTTATTTTTAAAATATACCCTCTGAGGATCTCAGAATGCTCTGATAACCTTTAATCTCTACTAAGAGAGGACAATACTTTTCACTTCTACAGTCCTTTCCATGTTATGATCTTAAAATGCTCTATTGTTAGTAAATTTGTCTGTTCAGCATTCCCTGAAATAAATACAGACATTGTACAGAGAAAGAAAAGAAAAACAATGTGAAGGTTTGGCCACTATTCTCAGAAGTGGTCATTCTGAATATTTCGAATGACACACAAAAACACAGGGTTTGGAATTGCTAAGCACCCTGTGATTTCAGTTGTAGTTAATGGGAGCAGCAAGTGCTTCATATTTCTGACTATTGGGACCAATATGTTTTAAATTAGGCAACCAAAACTGGAAGCACCCAAAAAAAGAGGCCACTTCTGAACATTTTGATTTCACTCACTTGCTCCAACTCACATTGAGAAGTTAGTGGCAGAACAGGTTCTCGAGTTCAGATTCTCTTACTCTATCAACCGTCTCTTTTAATGGTGTCCCTATAATAGTGAACATTAGGAAGGTCTCTGGAAAAGCCAGCGTAAGGCAGTCAGACAGAGGAATGAAAGATGCACAAAATCTAAAGCGGTCAATATTGAAAAGCCACCAAACAAACAGTGCAAAGTTGAATATTTCAGGTCAGCAGGGAGCACACTGCTGCCAGTACCCTGCTTGCAAAAAGAAGACCAACCTCAAAACTGCATTCTAAGGGCTGAGTGTGTTTGTGTTCATCATATGTATAAATACACTCAGGTCTGCCAGCCAAGTTTGTGGAACGTTTACAGTAGCTCTTATGAGATCCTGTCTGTATCATTTCAACCTTTCTGGAGCCCTGCCAGTGTTTGTACAGTAAACATTCTCATTTACCAAAAGGAAAAAAAAAATTAAAAAGTAAAGCATGACAGGATTTAATGCTTAGGCCCCACATAGGCAGCAGTGCAGCAACAGTTACCTAGCAACGAGCAGGAAGTGTGTCAGAAATAGAGGGACTGTACTTTGTACTGCTCAGGCGTTGCTGGAGCAGCTAATATGATAGGGAATCTCTTGAGCAAGCAGTTTGGCATGCGGTTCTGGCGACAACAGCCAACTCAAGGCTTTTTTTCTTTTTTAAAGCTGGATTAGTAGAAAAAAAGTGTTCTGTTCTGAGATTACACTGACTGCTGTAAAATCTCAACACCGCTTTGGTGGATTCAAATCCTGTTGTGTTTGTACAGAAAGCTCTAATGCAACTTGGTGTGCACCGGGAAAGAGGCTCAGCAACAGGAATCATTAGAAAGGATGAAAAACTTTAGAGGTGTTTGAAAACATGCTGACTATGGCCAGGTTTACACCAGAGGGAAATGTCGAACTAAGGTACACAACTCCATCTCCGTGAATAGCATAGCTGGAGTCAACGTATCTTAGAGTGAGTTACCGTGGTGTCTCCACTGCAGGGGTTTGATGCGTCGCTATTCGGTGGCATACTGAAGTCAACAAGAGCATAATCAGCAGTCGATTTAGAGGGTCTTTACGACTCCCGCTAAATCGACCCTCAGGAGATTAATCCCCACCACACCGATCTCCCAGTAAGTGTTGGCAAGGCCTCAGTTAATTTCACAGCTCATACACCAGGAGAAAGACAGATACCTAGCGTTGCTCATTAGATATTGGTTGCCAATGCATGAAATATCTAAAGGCCAGATTTGGATTCTTCATGCAACTGTGTAAATTCAGAGCAACTCCATTGATTTGGAGTTGCTCTGAATTTATAATGTTGGAATAAAAATCAGAATTAGATTTTTTAGCTCAGTCATTTTTATAGATCTAAGAAAAATCCAAAAGAAAAATACTAAATGACTTGGTGAGCACCTTAGCTACATCTCCGGCACTAGAGGTTTGTATTCAGTGGACTTTTAATTTGTTTTCACAGCGGTTTGAACAAATTGAATTTGTTAATTAAACCGGTAAAATGAAATGCTGAGCATTATTGACTAGATGCTAATTACATTAGCAGAGATATCGGGGAAGGGAGGGGTCTTGTTTTCAATAGGCAGGACAAATCATATTAAGAGAGACAAGTGATCAGTCTGAGACCAAACTCTGCAGGGAAAAAGCTGTTTACATGTTGTGATCTAATGTTTATCATTCATGATCTTCAATTGACAATACCAATAGAAACACAATTACTACAGCATGCTAATGTACCTCTTTTCAAATTTATCTCTGGTTTATAACATTCACTAAGCAGAGGTCATCACCCAATTAAATGCAATGATGCACACTGTGCTAATCGGGAAGGACATTATTTTAAAGTTGTCTTTGTGAAAATGTGGGGGATTCACATTCCATTTCATGAAAACATTTCAGTTTCTTGTGCCCTGTCTTTTAGGACTGTAAAAGGAAACACCAATAAGTCAGGCCAGAGAAGTTCACTGATTGCCTTCTTCCTCCCATCATATGAAAATGAAAAGCGTTAGCAACCCCTTTTCATTATTAGCCTTGTCCAAGCCCGTTTAATGTACTACGAGTCCCTCTCTTACCCTATCAACTCTAGTTATATAAATTCTGCCACTGGACTCGAAGAGTACACTTACGCAGCAGGGCAAAAGTCAAATTAAGATATGCAACTCCATCTACATCAATTGCGTAGCAGAATTTGAAATAGCTTAATTCGGCTTTTGGCACTGTCTACACAGCAGGAAGTTGAAGGAAGAACACTCTTCCTTCAACTTCCCTTACTCCTTGTTAAATGAGGGTTACAGAAGTTGGAGGAAGAAGTCCTCCAGCTCGACATTATTTCAAAATAATGGCTTGCTGTGTAGATACACACTATGTTATTTCGAAATAACATCCGTTATTCCAAAATAACGCTACTGTGTAGACATTCCCTTGGACTAAATCATAAATGTGTTAATTTTAATGTGTGGCCATTTCCATTGACTTCAAGGGAACAGTTTCTAAAAGAATCATTGATTTGCTATACAACATAGATTTTAAGTGCAGGAGGTCAATTTTGAAAATGCGATTTAGTCTCTGAAGTCAATTAACTGAATTTGAAACTTTTATCCTATGTGTAGGGCCCGCCAAAATTCACGGTTCATTTTAGTTAATTTCATGATCATAGGATTCTTGAAATTGCAAATGTATTGATTTTTGCTATTTACATCTGAAATTCCATGGTGTTGTTATCGTAAGGGTCCTGACTCAAAAAAAGGAGTTGTGGGGGGGGGTTCACAACATTGTTATAGGAAGGGTTGTGGTATTGTTCACCTTACTTTTGCACTGGTGGTAGCACTGCCTTCAGGTTTGGGCAGCTAGAGAAGCGGTTGCTGGCTTGGAGTCCAGCTGCGAAGGCAGAGTGACCAGCAGGCAGCAGCACGGAAGGATGGCATACTATGGTACTGCTACCCTTACTTCTGTTCTGCTGCCTCCAGAGCTGGGCCCTCAGTCAAAGTCATTCTTTGGCTGGCCAGCTCTGAAGGCAGTAGTGCAGACATAAGACTGGCATGCTATGGTTTTGCCACCTTTACTTCTGCACTGCTGCTGGCAAGGCACTGCCTTCAGTGCAGAAATAAGAGTGGAAATCCTGTGACCATCCTAAAATAACCTTGTGACTCCCTTTTTGGTTAGGGCCCTCAATTTGAGGGGTCTCACCCATGAAATCTGATTAGTAAAAGGAAAAAGCACACAAAAGACCAGATTTCACAGTGGGAGACCAGATTTCAGGGCCACTGATATGTTTTTCATGGTTTTGAATTTGGTAGGGTCCTACTTATGTAAAATCCAGTTTATGCTGTCACAGTTGATAGAATGACAGCATTAAAAGGGACCATATACATATTATATTAATGCTGCAGTGTTAAAATAAAAATGATACCTTATTTACATTACTGCTGTCAGAAAACAGGATTCAAAATACACACAGGGCGAAGATTTGCGGAGGAAGAAGGGGCTGTTTTTAAATAGTCACTTTTCTTTCTCTTCATCATAAACTTATTACCACGTTCTGTTCTTGAGCACCAACCGCATGATCAGTGGTGGACAGAACAAAAGGAGACTGGGGACAGAAATGAAGGCGTTTGCAAGCTAAGAGTAATTAAAAGACTCTTCTGTCCATAAATACATTATAAACAACAGACAACATTCCATTACACTAAAAAGAAACCAATAGTAATTGTAATACAGAGAGCTACTTTTGAAACTCATTGGGGGAAGGAGGTAGTGCATGCCTTTCTTCCTAATTTGGTTCCCCAGCTAACAGGTGGAAATAAAATGATAAAGGCTGATAAATGCAAATGAATCACAGAATCATAGAATGCTAGAACTGGAAGGGAACTCGAGAGGGCAACAAGTCCAGTCCCTGCCCTCATGGCAGGACCAAGCACCATCTAAATCATCCCTGCTAGATGTCTATCCAACCTGCTCTTAAATACCTCCAGTAATGGAGATTCTACAACCTCCCTATGCAATTTATTGCAGTGTTTAACCACCCTGACAGTTAGGAAGTTTTTCATAAAATTCAACCCAAACCTCCCTTGCTGTGATCTAAGCCCATTGCTTAAATTTCAATTTCAATGTCTAAGAAATAGAGTGAGCTCAAAAAGTTTAAACTGCCATCAGTAAGGACACAACTGGCTGAAAAAGAATGCACTCTAACCAGTGTTAAGCACCTAGAACTACAGAGTCCTCAGTATACAAAATGACAAATTTAAGGTTTTCAACGCCCTGGCTTGTTGAAAATACCTTAGTAGGGATGTTGAAAAAACAAATACCCTTTCTGTGAGTTACAAAGGACATGTGACTTGTCATCCTTTCTAATCTCTATACAGTGAATGGTCTAAACAGCATGTTTGTTGTTTTGGTGCACTGAGTGCGTGGATGCACAGCCGGAATACACTGCTCACTACGGCTCTAAATATTGGAAACATTTTGCCATGCGAGTAATTTTATGCATGCAAATAATGCAGGGGGGCTGAGAAAATTGCCAAACCCCTGGGCAAGTCAGAAGATACCTGGTTCTCCACTGCCAGATGAGGCAGGGCCTCAGGTGGGAGGAGTGGGTGGGGGAGTTGGTTTCTCCCCACCAGCAGTGCAGCACTACCCAACCAGGAGCACCAGGCGCTTTTGAATACCGCGCCCCACAACAGTTGCTCTGTTTGTTGCCCTCACCCCCTGCCTCCCACATGTCAGCAGGACTAAAATAATCTCATTGTGTTCATGTGCAAATGTGCATGCAGGTTTAATGCCTCCCATCCAGTAGGGCACTTGTACTCATGATAAGTATGCAGAATCATTTTAATAATTTCTTTGAGTTGTAAGAATATCATTTAGAGATTGATGCTGCCACCTTCACACTCATAAGTAATCCCATTGCATTCATTTGATTCAGTGTTGGTCCAAAATCTGTCTGGAATACCAAAGCAGTAACAGCTAAACATTTCATCTGAAGAAGTGGGCTGTGCCCCTGAAAGCTCATGATACCATCTACATGTTTTGTTAGTCTATAAAGTGCTACTGGACTATTTGTTGGGTTTTTTTAAGTTTATCCTGTACAGACTAACTCGGCTACCCCCTGAAATTTTCTTTTACAAGTACTCTTCCAACAATATTCCCCTTACCAGCTGTTATCATAGAATCATAGAATAATAGGACTGGAAGGGACCTCAAGAGGTCATCGAGTCCAGCCCCCCGCCCTCAAGGCAGGACCGAGCTCCACCTACACCATCCCTGACAGATGTCTATCTAACCTGTTCTTAAATATCTCCAGAGAGGGAGATTCCACCACCTCCCTTGGCAATTTATTCCAATATTTGACCACCCTGACAGTTAGGAATTTTTTCCTAATGTCCAATCTAAACCTCCCCTGCTGCACTTTAAGCCCATTACTCCTTGTCCTGTCCTCAGAAACCAAGAGGAACAAATTTTCTCCTTCCTCCTGTCAGTTATGACAGAGACTGACCCCATGCTCCATTTTTTTTCCTAGAGAGACAGGAAGGAAATCTGTATTTCAAAATATATTGATCTCTTTTTGAGGTAAATTATAGACTGGTAAGTCTGGAAGGGACCTGAAGAGGTTATCTAGCCCAGTCCCTTGCACTCATAACAGGACTAAATATTATCTAGACCAGTGGTCCCCACGCACATGCGCCGGGCACCCGGGACCCAGGGCACAATAACGGCAGGCACTTTGTTGGGGACCACTGATCTAGACCATCCCTGTGAGGTATTTGTCTAGCCTGCTCTTTAAAAAAAATCTCCAGTGACAGATTCCACAACCTGCATGCTAATGGTTCTGCTCTCCTCTCTTCCTGCCCCCAACCCCTCGGGTCTGTACTGGGATCAATCCTATTCATTATGTTCATAAATGATCTGAAGAAAGGGATAATCAGTGAGTTGATAAAATTTGCAGATGATACATAATTGCTCAAGATAGTAAAGTCCATAGCAGACTGCAAAGAGCTTCAAAAGGATTTCATAAAACTGGGTGACTGGACAACAAAATGGCAGATAAAATTCAATGCTGATACATGCAAAATAATGTATATTGGAAAACCTAATCCCAACTATACACATAAAATGTTATGGACTAAAATAGCTGTTATCACTCAAAAGAGAGAACTTGGTGTCATTGTGGACAGTTCTCTGAAAACATCCACAATGCAGTGGCAGTCAAAAAAGCAAACAGCATGTTGGAAATCATTAAGAAAGGGATATATAATAATTGAGAAAATATCCTATTGCCTCTATATCAATCCATGGTATTCCCGCATCTTGAACACCGCAAGCAGATGTGGTTTCCTCATCTCAAGAAATGTTATATTAGCATTGGAAAAGGTTCAGAAAAGGGCAACAAAAGTGATTATGGGTATGGAACAGCTGCCATACGAGGAGAGATTAGTAAGACTAGTGTCAGCTCACAGGGCCATGGACAAACAGGATTATGGATTCGCTTCAACAGGGAGTCGATTAGGGATAGTTTGTTTTATTAGTCTTACTACGTCACTGCTACTACAGACAGAGTACACATCAGCAAGCACTACAGAGCAATGCATATAAGAGTAAAAGGCACTTGGAATGCTCACATCCCTTTTCCTGCGGGGAGTGCCATCCCTGATCCTTGCTTCAAGGGCCATGGTTGACTTGCCTCCAGCTGGAGGAATCCAGGGTACCCTCTGAGGTCTAGGTCCCTGGTGAAACTCACTAGGCACGGGACTCCCTACACTAGTAATATTACAGTTGTTTACCGGATGTGCGTGTACTGACTCAATGCCATTCTTATCACTCTTATGAATTGAGACCGAAGTCAAACTTGTTTAATGCTTAGTAGTTTCCCAGCTTAACGGTATGCGTTTAAGTAATAAGGTCCAGCTAGCGTTTGGGTTTGCAGAGTTTCAAGGCTGTACTAGGCTGTGTAATCCAAGGTTGGAGAAGGATCCTGTAAACATTGTTGCACAAGGCATAAGGGATCGGTCGGAAAAGGCTTTCCTTGTTGACTGGTCCCCGTCTAGACTGCCACTTTTTGCCGGCAAATTGCCACGTCAGCAAAAAGCGGAGGCCATTTTTATTCTAATGAAGCATGGGATATTTAAATCCCCGCTTCATTACCAATTTCGGTATGTCTAATTTACACCCCTCTGGCGACAGAGGGATGTAGTCTAGACTTACCCTTGGTGTCCTCTGCAAACTTCATAAGGGGATTCTCTATGCCCTTATCTAAATCATTGATGAAGATATTGAACAGAAGAGACCCAGAACTGATCCCTGCAGGACCACATTTAATATGCCCTTCCAGCTTAATTATGAACCACTCATAACTATTCCCTGGGAAAGGTTTTCCTACCAGTTATACATCCACCTTATAGTAGAACCATCTAGGTTGTATTTCTCTAGTTTGTTTATGATAAGATCATGTGAGATAGTATCTAAGGCCTTACTAAAGTCAAGATATATCACTTCCCCTCCTCCCCAAAGTTTGATATCCTGCCAAAGAAAGCTATCAGGTTGGTTTGATGCAATTTATTCTTGACAAATCCATGTTGACTGTTACTCATCATTTTATTATCTTCTAGGTGTTTGCAAATTGATTGATTAATTATTTGCTCAATTATCTTTCCAGGTACTGAAGTGAAGCTGACTGATCTATAATTCCCCTGGTAGTCTTTATTTCCCTTTTTTATAGATGGGCATTATATTTGCCCTTTTCCAGTCCTCTGGAATCTCCCCTGTCTTCCAGTACTTTTCAAAGATAATTGCAAATGAATTTGCACAGATATCTCCTCAATTATCTCCTTGAGTATTATAGGATGTATTTCATCAGGCCCTGGTGACTTGAAGGCATCTAACTTCCCTATGTAATTTTTTTACCTATTCTTTCCGTATTTTAGCCTCTGATCTTACCTCACTTTCACTGGCATTCACCATCTGGACATCCAATCACTACTAACTTTTTTGGTGAAATTGTAATTGTATAGAGAGAAGTAGTTACAGTGGTTTGCTCTGATTATTTTATTACCATGTATTTTAAGCTTTGGAAAGGGCAACCCTGCTTTAGTATGGGTCTTTCTAGTCTCTATATATTCCCCTAAACCCACCTTTGTTATTTCAAATTGTGTTCTTGTAAACAAGATTTATTTATAACAACAATTCCTTAACCTCATTTTTCTAGCTAAATATCACACTTCTCATTCCAGTCTGGTAAATGTGATTCTATTTATGTGCAATTAAATACATTATTGCCATCCAAAGTGGTTCTTTCATAGTATCAGTGACAGCTTCTGCTATATTGGTAGCATTACTTTCAGGATTTCATGAAGGTACCCTTTAGAATCTCCCTTACTATAACAGATTAGGCACAACAGTTGCTACTATGGACTAACCTGCTCCCTTTGAAGCCAACGGGAGTTTCCCCACTGATTTAAATCGGCACAAGATCATACCATTAATTCACATTATTGACCTGCAGCAAAATGACAGCACTGCATAGAACATTTGGAAACATAAAAGGCTGTATCCATAGAACCATTTCCAGTCCCTCAAAGGCACAAAGTAAAGGGCAACATTTAAGTTCATAATGTGAGATATTTGCAGATCCAAAATGTATATAAACGTTGCACATGACAAAGTTATGTTTCAGCTAGATCTAATGCTCTAGATCAAGACAGTTCAACAGATGAAGAATAATAAACCAAACTATAATGCAGAGAATGCCTATAAAGAAAGGGTATTACAAATAATGCCTCTCCTGTGTGTGCATGCACACACGGTAACATATAAAATGCAGAAATGTGGCTTAATAAAACAATTTAGCCCTATGTTTGAATAAAAGAGAGAAAATAAATTAATCACAGATTGGATATCTGCTTTGGAGCCAACTTGATAGAGAAAGAACTTAGTTTAATTCTAGCTTCAAAGCAAATCTAACACCTGATCTACACAGGGAGTTTAGGTTGAACATTGTTGCATTATTTCAATTTTCTAAATAACGAGTCCACACTATCAAGCTTGCCTGCTCACTCATGTGGCAAGGGAAAGTTGCACTTACTGAGGTACCAAATACATGGGCTCTATGTGAGCTCCGGCCCTGCCCTGCCCCCTCCTGCCCACAGGTTTGTGCCCCCGCCTGTCCCTTACCATGTTTGCCACCGAAGGCTATGTCTACATTGCATTCCTCTTCCGAGAGAGTCTGCATTTGCATTCCAAGCGAAATTGCAAATGAAGCGCGGATTTGAATTTCCCACGCTTCATTTGCATAATAGCGGACAGCTGCTTTTCCGAAATAGCGTCTTACGAGAAAACAAACGTGGTCCACGCGGGGTTATTTTGAGACAAAACCCTTATTCCTCAAAAAATGAGGTTATTTCAAAGATAGGGTTTTTTCTCGAAATAACCCCACGTGGACCACATTTGTTTTCTCGAAAGACACTATTTCGGAAAAGCGGCCGTCTGCGATTATGCAAATGAAGCACGGGAAATTCAAATCCGCACTTTATTTGCAATTTCAGTTGTCTGCATTCTTCTCTCGGAAGAGAAATGCAATGTAGACATAGCTGTCGGCTGCTCCCCTAAGAACTCTGAGGTATACTTGCTGCAAAGTGGCCATCTAAAAGCATGACTGTGGTCTTGGTCATAACACATCCCTATTATTTTTAGACAGATTTTCATTTTATTCTAACAGATTAGGCTTTGCATTCTACAGTTTGTCTCTTATAAAGTCTGCCCTTGACTTTTTGTTAAAGTGGGAACAGCAATCAGCCTGCTGCACACTCTTTCGGTCCCACCAGAGGTTGGCCTGGAACAAATCCGCAGGTGAGAATGGACTAGAGAAGTGAAGTTCAAGGAGCAAAGGCAATCCACCAACTTGGACAGGGAGCATGTAAACGAGTGAAGGAATATACTGCTGGAGGAAATTTGTATGGCACATCGGGAGACTGCGCAGGGAACGGGAAGCAAAGTGCCAGGAGAGAGAGTTGTCATCCATGGTAGATGTGATGGACCACATGGCGACACTCCAGGACTCCTTCCTAGACAGGCAGCCCCTCCAGCACTTGTGGAGCAATGTTCCCTCCTTATCTAGTTCAATAGCCTCCTCTCCCACAAGCCCTAGAATGAGGGGGAAAGGAGTCAAGGGCAGCTTCACAATCAATCTCAAGGGATGCATCATGAACCAAAAGTCTGTCCTTCTCACAATTGTGAGCACACCTTGCCCCCATAGCTTCCAGCCTGGACGCCTCTTCTGTCATGGCTTTGTGTTTCCTTAATAAAACTGTGTGATTTGTGAACAAGTCTCTTTATTGCTTGTATAGACGGGGTCACTGGCAAGAACACTGAACAAGGGGCACCTCATTACCAACAATGACATGGGAGCGATAGCTCAGCAGTTTGAGCAGTGGCATGCTAGCCCTGGGGTTACGAGCTCAATCCCTGAAGGGACCATGTAAGGATCTGGGGCAAATTTGTCAGGAAAGCTACTGGGCCCTGCTGTGAGGAAAGGAACTGGATTTGACTTCTCAAAGTCCCTTCTATGCCTATCTTAATTAATTATAATATGACTCTCAAAACTGCCCATTCATAAATTGTCTTTCAATCTCCAATTAGCACTGCCCTTCATTGTGCTCTCCTTATTGCTATGGTGTCTGACTACTCAAAATCCCCAGATAGGCACTCTACCCTAGCGTTCCACCCAGACAGTTACCTTTCCCCCTTGAGCTCACAAATATTCTGGAGCACACAGCAGCCTGCTACCACAATGGGAATGTTGCTTTCACTGAAATCTAAACTATGTAGCAGACTGCAGAACCTTTCCTTTAAATGCCCCAAAGCACATTCTATCATCATTCTGCACTTCCACATCCTGTAGTTGAACTAGTCCTTGCCTGCAGTCCAGGCTGCCCATTTCATGAGCCACGGAAGAAAGGGGTAGACTGGGTAGACACTACTACCATTTCAACATCTCCTATGTAATTTTCTGGTCAGGGAAAAAAAGTTCCAGCTTGTAGCTTGCTGAACAAGCAGGAGTTCTTAAAGATGTGTGCATCATATATCTTTCCCAACCATTCTATGTTGATGTTGGTGAAATGGCCCTTGTGATCCACCTGCCCCTGCAGCATCATTGCAACATAATCCTTATGGTTTATGTACTTTTTTTTAAGGTCGGGTGCCAAGATGGGGATGTGCATTCCATCTATCCGCCATTGTCCGAGGGAGTCTCGTTCTGGTATTCTTGTGCTTCAGGGAGGGGGAAAGCAATTTATAAAGTTCCATGAAAGTGACCTTATGCAAACACAAACTTTGTAGCCACTGCTGATTGTCCCATACCTGCATCATAATGCAGTGCCACCAGTCTGTGCTTGTCTCACAGCACCAAGAATCAATGTTTTACCGTGTCCAGGTGATTGAATATTGGTGCCATTTGCAATTTGCTCAATAAGTGCTTCACAAAAGAGTATGTTCTTGCCTTTCCGAGATTCTTCCTTGTTCTAGTGGACCGCGGACATACTCCAGCATTAGGAGCACCAAGATTAATGACAGCATCCGAGAGCTTTGATGCTGAACAAGATCCACAATGGATTCCATGCTTGAATTGCTATGGCATCTGTGCAGATAACCAACAGGAGGAAAAAAATGCTTGAATAGACTGCTTGCTATTGCAGGGAGGGAGGAAATGAATGCATTATGGGCCACTGATGACATGTACCCAGAACCAACCACTGTACAGTTTTGGTCCCAGCATGCCCTGAGAGCATAACCCAGAATGCAGAGGCTCAAGCACTGTGGGATACCTACCTACAGTGCATCTCTCTCAAGTCAATGATAGCCCCATACTGGGGATGTGCTACTTTGAACTACGTCAAATTCTAGTGCACGGTGGGGACCTGTACCTTAAACTTTACAAAACTGGGTGCTATAAAAAAAAACATCAAGCTTAAATTTTTTTACTTCATCTCTCAATGTAGGTATGACCTAAGAAGTGTATAGGACCTAATTAAAGGAGATGTGCTGTGAAAACAGACCTCAAAATAAAGGTTGACTTCTCTGTGAGAGATCTTGATAGGAGATGAGAAAGCAAATAGAACATAAGTCTAAGAGTGTGATAAGATAATGCCACTCTCTGGCAGCCAACACTGGTAAAACTAAGTTCAATAGTAACCTTATAAAAATGGACATTGTAGTAGCTCTGAAAGGCCATAGAGATGATCCTGCTCTTCAGAGCTGTGTTTATTTTTCAGTTTCTAACAGTGAGATTATTTGACAAGCTCCAAGCACATGTCAAGGATTGAAAACACAACCCAATGAAGTAAGGATATCAAAAGTAAACTCACTCTCACCTGACACAACTCAGTATCCTTCCCACAGTGGTCACCAAAAGCATAAGCCTGACTAGATGATCTATAAAACATAGGGTAAGACAGTTTGTGTAAATCCCATTAGGTACAGTGGAGTTACTTCTGATTTATAATTAATGTATCAATTTTAGGCTTTTTATTGGCACCTCCCAAGTATTTTTAAAAGGAAATTCTCGTGACTCAGCCAGTCTCTGTCAGACTGCACCTCCTGCCAGCACTGTTGAGTTTTCTTCCCATACCTGTCACAGGTTGTTTAAGAATGATGGTGGGCTGCGAGGTGGCAGAGGACAATTTGTTTCTGTAGATGTGTGTCCATTATCAGGAATGGTTGTAGCGTTTCACTAAGTCTTATACTCCTTGTCTTGGTTGAGTTGTCTCCAATGCTACAAACAATCTGTGCTGAGGGGAAAGGGGGCTAGATGGAATGTCACAGCCTTAGTTTCACAATTTGAAAGCTCATGGAGCTCTGGATGAAATAACTTCTTAACGATCCTGAGGCTGCTCTGCATCTGCCTCAGTGGCTGCTGCCTCCTGCTTGGGAGGAGGAAGAAAAAAAGTGACTGAAGCGTGCATCTCCTCTATATAACTGGAACACTTAATAGAAACATTTTAAACTTTTGATGTACACTTAAAAATGTAGTGACCAGAATTTTTATTAGACAGTCTGCAAACTGTGTCAGCATGGAAGAGCCAACACATTCAAATTTCTAATTTTATCAATAAGGAGCCAAAGAAGAACATAAAGAGAAAATTATAAAAACAAATGAATAGAAAGTATTTGAAGAGGAGCTATAGGAGCACAAAGAGAGTTGAAGGAATAGATTCAGCATAAGAGATTCATAATCTAGTGGTTAGAGCACTCTTCTGAGATTTTGACACGTTTTCAAATCTCTGTATCACATAAGGCAGAGGAGGGACTTGAGCACATACGTCTTAACCACTGGTCTATGGGTATAGGGGCACCGGCACCACTTCCTCCTCCCTTTTGTGAATGGTATATAAGTCTCCTGCATTTGTTTTCCCCCTCCTGCATTTATTTACCTATTCCCCCCCCCCCCCCCTCCGTGAAACTATTTGGCACCCTTGGCAAGAATTAGTGAATTGTTTCAGCAAATAAGCTCTTCAGAAAATTTCACCCAATTCTAATTGTGAAGCCTGGGATTTGCTGCTTTCCCAATTCTTCTACAATAGCCAGCATCACAGAAACTGTTTGTAAGGCGCAGCCTCTGCACTCAACTGTTTGGGTACTGCCACTGTAGGCTTCTGCTAGGAGGGGATGCCCACAGTTCATACTATTCCCAACTTTAAGTGCGTCTATATGGCACCATTATTTCAGAATAACTAGCATTATTCCGAAATAACAATGTGAGCATCTACACAGCAATTCCTTTATTTTGAAATAATAGGCTATGTCTACACTGGGCCACTTATTCCAGAAAATCAGCCGCTTTTCCGGAATAAGCTGCGAGCTGTCTACACTGGCCCTTGAATTTCCGGAAAAGCAACGACGCTCTACTGTACAAAATCAGCCGCTATTCCGGAAAAACTATTCTGCTCCCGCTCGGGCATAAGTTCTTATTCCAGAACACTGTTTCGGAAAAGGGCCAGTGTAGACAGCCCAGTAGTCTTTTCCGGAAAAGCACGTCTACATTGGCCACAGACGCTTTTCCGGAAAAAGGGCTTTTCTGGAAAAGCAGCCTGCCAATGTAGATGCTCCTTTTCCGGAAAAACTGAAAACGGAATAGTATTCCGTTTTAAGCAGTTCCGGAAATTCATGCCAGTGTAGACACAGCCCTAGTGAAATAACGGGTGGCTTATTCCGACTTCTATAAACCTCATTCCATGAGGAATAACTCCAATTCCAAAATAGCTATTTCGAAATACCTGTAATGTGGATGCTGCACTGCTGCTATTTTGAAATAGCGTCTCACCAAGGTGATTCTAAATAATTTCTCCCCAGTGCTTCCTGGGGCTCTAAATCGAGATAGCACGTCCACATTAGGAGAGCCTGCCTCAGACTAATTTTGAGGCTTCCCTGTATTATGGATGCTCTATTTCGAAATAAGCTATTTCGGAATATAGCTTCTGGAATATCGTGCAGTGTAGATGTACCCTATGGCATCTTTGTGAGGGTCAGTATCAACCTGTGCTTTGCATTGTGAAAGATACAGCATTAACTTCAAGAGCTGGGGCTCTGGAAAGGGTGATAAAAAGTGAGTAGCATTCATCCTCCCATCCCAGCTGTCTCAGAGCTGTTGGATCCCCAACGTCTAACAGTTCTTGAGAGTGGTCTAGGATGTGAGGATGCTGACTGCATCTCCTCCAAAGAAAGACACAGGTAAGGCCACAACAAAAGACAATAAACCCAAAAGCAAAATATGACCAAAGAAGTCTGAACATAAAGTGCCTGAACAGCATAAAGAAAGTAGAAACTGCAGCTATTTGCTTCTTCTGAGGCTGAGTTCCTTCCATGCAAAGGCCTAGAGATTACCATGACTGATGGGACACCTGACAGGAGAATCAGAATCAAATTAGCAAGGAGAAAAAGTATTTCTCTTCCCTCTGACTAGGGTGGTGCCCAAGTTTAGGGTCAGTCAAATGGGATAACACTTTGATTATTGGATTAAACCTAGCAAATATATACATTTAATACACCTAAAAACAAAAGTCCATTCCTATTAAATAAAGAACGAGGAGCGTAAGGTTAAAGCCCTGTTCTTATATCATTTTTCTGCATGGGAATAGCAAATTCAGTATAATATGTGAGCCTACATCAATTCTAGGGGAATCCTACAATACAACAAGTGACACAAACTCAACATTCACAGAGCTAGTTAGAGCCTGTAGTCACTGTGATATCTTTCCACCGAATTACTAATGTGCAGCCAACTGCATCACAACCGTGTGATCTAAAGGGGGAGACTGAATTTTTTTGCTTTGCCATTCACTTTCTATGGGGTCTAAGATTCTTTCAGAGCTGCTACTATGTCAGTACACTCGTTACAGTTTAGCTGAGGCCTGTGTATTGTTCTTCATATATATTCACAGCATACAGTAAACACTAATAGCACCTTTGGAGCTGTTACACTGTATGCTGTAAATGGTTATTAACAATAGCGCTCATTCAATTGCATGTAATGGATTCATAATAGCAAAAGTATAGTGAAAGTCTTATACTGTATTATGAAAAGTAGTTACTCTGTAAAAGCAGCGTTTTAATCCTCCATACTCTGTTTTAATTATTTTTTTTAATATCAGTAGGTCCTGGTTGAGTAGCTTGTAAAATTACACACACCAAAGCAGCCTTCAAGTTAAAGAAGCACAAAGTGTGTGCACAAAGCTGGAGAATTTCCATAGATCTGAGCATTCCCACAGATGTGGGGGATTGGGAACCCTCAACGCACAGATCTCCCCAGGCCAATGGGTCTGATGAAGAAGATCTTCTCCATGGCGCACACCCCTCTGCGACCCCCTTCTTGGGACTCAGCACAGAGTATCTTTTACAACATGTGGAACAATTGCTTTTGCACAAAATCTTGCCGCCTGTCTACACTGGCCGCGAGGATTTGCACAAGAACACTGACGTTGTAATGTACAAAATCAGTGCTTCTTGCACAAATACTCTGACGCTCCCACTGAGGGATAAGTCCTCTTGCGCAAGTGTTCTTGTGCAAGAGGCCAGTGTAGACAGGTAACATCAATTTCTTCTGCAAGAAAGCCCGATGGCTAAAATGGCCATTGGAGCTTTCTTGCACAAGAGAGCATCTACACTGGCACGGATGCTTTTGCGCAAAAGCAAATCTTTTGCACAAAGGCACATGCCAGTATAGACGCTCTCTTGCGCAAATACTTTTAACAGAAAAACTTTTCTGTTAAAAGTATTTGTGCAAAATCATGCCAGTGTAGACGCAGCCTTAAGGGTAAATTAGAGTTAACCAACAGTACTGAACACCAAGAGCCAGGACTGATGGCTGTAAACAAAGTTTATGGGACCTCAGGAAACTTGGCCACACACATAATAGGTGAACATCCAGCTAACTAAAATCATGTCAAACCACAGATAGGGTCTGACCAGAGTGTGCCAGATTAAAGAGGTTCAATCTGTATTAGATTTATCTGTATGGATTATTCGTACTGAGGAGGTGCATTTCTCATGGCCTTCCGTCAGTGACCCAGAATGACATTTGTGGGCCCAAAATAATATGAGATTGAAGCTCCTCACATCACTTCGGTTTCTAGATGGCAATATTATAAGCCCACCAGATCTATCATTATTGTACCTGAGAAAATGGATCCCTGAGGTATCCAGAAATTGAATGGAAAATGTAAACATTGAAACAATTTCATCTTTAGCTGGGATTCTCTGAATACCACCCGTTCAGCATTTAGTCATTTCTTTGCATAACCCAAATGTGTGCCCTTATTCTCAGGACAAAAATTCACATATGCATGAGACATATGCAGGCATCCAAAATGTAACCAACACAGATAGTTTTCACCACAAATCTGTACATATTGTCTCAAAGTTTGGGGTGCCTATTTTCCAAGTAAAGTCTCCAGAAAAGAAATATATTTTAAAGGGACTTTTTGCTAAGCCAGTTTCAAAAACAAAGTCAGACCTCCAAAAATTCCATCCTTAGTTGTTTATCACAGAAGAATAATCACTCGAATAGTTGAGTACTTCGTAGCTGGTAATTAAGGATAAATGCTGGTCTCTCTTTCATTTGTTTATTGGATTGTTCAAAGACTCTGTAATCACGGTGACATATGTCATGTTCTAATTTACCTGAATTTTATGAGGGTTGGTTTTGTATTTACACTAAAAGTCAACGTTGTTTGATTCCATGACAATGGTGTTCAGTAAAATCTTACAAATTGCTAAAATTCTATAAATCCTATAAAAATGTAGTGCAAGCACATTTATTTTGGTCTGCATGCTACAGAACTATTTCCACATATTTGATGTGCATGTAACTGTTTAATGCAATTAGCTGAATGCTAATGGTGCATATTTTATAGCATTGTAAATTAAAAGCTAGTATGTTAGCCCACAGATCCCAGCTTTTCAAGGTGAAAACTTGCTTCTTATAAAAAGAATTATTAGAGATACAACAGTAGCAGCTCTGCCTGTTGTATCTTTCCTAACAGTATTTCTATGTCACTTTTGAAATATACCATGCTTTTGTTCTCTGGCTATAAATAACTGAAAATATACATTTCCCGTTTATAGTAAAATAAGCCTTACACTCAATGTCACAGAGCACAATTGTTCTTTCAGATCTGATTGACAATGTTTACTTCTATATTATAACTATCAAAATCCTTTTGTTCATAGGCATGAAATGTGAAGCCTAATATATTCAGAGGTGCACTGCTATTAGCAACAGCAGAACCAGCTTTGCTTCAGCTAGCAGCTGATTTTTAAAACAGTGTTAAAGTGCAATTAGCAAAATTGTACCCAAGCACAAAAGATATTGTACTGCAAAAAATATTTATAACATCTTTGGGGAAAAAAAGATTTAAAAGAAAACCCCCAGTGTCAGAATGAATTCTCTGATCTGGGGGATGCATTAATCTATATTGAAAACAAAGTCACTTCTTCGGGCTATACAGTTTGTATTTATGTTTAACTATGTTCTTAGTGGTGCCAATTATCAATGTGTTAGTCACAGACTTGATTATCTCTCTGATTTTAGAGAGTCCTGTTCCACTGATAAGAATCTCTGGTATACAGTCTGTACCACACAATGCTGTTCCATCGCCTGATATTGAGTTAAAAAGACCATAAATCCTGCTTGGCAACCTGGCCTGCTGGAATAATGGAGAGTGCTTGGCAGCGGTGGCTGAGCTGTAATTCAAGCTCATCTCCTCAGACAACTGGAGAGGGACACACATGGCCGCAGAACTCATTTCAGAGTCTGAAAGCCATTAAACATCTTTTGCTGGCTTCTACACGAAGGAGTGTGATGCCAGAGCCTCCGTGCCAAGGGACACCCAAAGGGAAGGCATATGGTCTGCTTTTGCTTGTGCTGAAGAGTTCACGCTTGTTATTTAAAGAAATTCTATCTTTATAAACAACCTGCTTGTTTTAAAAGGAGGGATATTGATTTATGATTAAAATTAATGCATGCTCTGGAGTAGATTATCGTTTGCAGGCATGGCATGTGCAGAAAGGCTGTGATGGGGAAGGAGGAGGGGATATATGCAGTAGTGCCTACGCGCGATTGCAGCTGATTTTATCCGAATCCTGCCTGGAGGCTCGTAGAGAGCAGCTTGAAAGGGTTAAGTATATGCTCCCTCTCCAGGAACAACTAGCTTAACTGGCCAGTGTGGAAGGGCCAATGGCCGTGGCTGTGCCCTTGGGGTCAGTAGCGCTCACGGTTGTGCTAGGCAAATACAGAGATTACGCTCTCTGGCAGCGATGAACGCTGTGTACAGGCAACCCCGCACCCTATCCTATCTCACTCTTGTATGATCTAATCCTGTATCAACAGTCCCACTTTTGAACAGAGTATTGAAGTCTACAAAACACCTGATTAGAGTTCATATATGCTGTTTGTAGCCACATTGATTTCTACAGCAGCAGTGCAATGTGCTATAAATGGGAGGCCAACCTAGCATTGATTCAGTGTGGTAAAGTGAAAACTTTCAGTAAGCATTCTTTTCACCCAGTATGGGAAGGGAGAGGGCTTTTAGCTGCTGTCTGATTCACAGCTAGCCTTGGTATCAACAGCAAACATAGCCAAGCAGCAGAAGTTAGGGGACAGAAACAGCAGAAACTCAGTAGATAAAATCAGAGGAAAGAAATTGCAGAGGTGTTAGAATTCTTTGCAGCTTCTTGACAAACATATTTATAGAGTGCAAATTAGTGGAGATGGCACAGTGTCAGTGGACTAATGCTTCAGTCTTTTAGATCCCATACTCCTATGACTCACTCGAAATCTTAGCACTACTGGCTAAATCAATAGTTTATCCTTGACTCAAGCAGTGGGTTTTGACAATTTCACTATGCTGGCATTTCTCCTAGAAGGAAAGATGAAGAGGAAAAAAACAACCAAGATCCACAAAGTTCTCAGTGGTTTCTAGAGA
This sequence comes from Pelodiscus sinensis, assembly GCF_052426305.1. Lineage (NCBI taxonomy): Eukaryota > Metazoa > Chordata > Testudines > Trionychidae > Pelodiscus > Pelodiscus sinensis. Next base: position 8,854,865 of record NC_143060.1, read on the forward strand.
AGAAACACACTAAAGAACCAGCCACCTGCTTGCGGATACCATCAGGAAAGCCAGCATCTCTAGGCTCTGCTCTCAGTGGTAGAAGACACTGATGTGAATAATGAATGTGGACGGATTAGGAAAATTCAACAAGCCAAAACCAAATGCACTTTGGAATCAAAAATGGAAAACAATTCTGTTCTCTGTTATGAAATGTGAGCTTATTTTTAAGGAGGTGCATTTACGGTTTTATAAGGATCTCAGAGATTTTGTGAGACCTAGTTCCAAATAGCATGTGACTGAACTTAAAAAAGGAACACTGTTCCATATTTAGGCATGAATTTTGTGATCAAATGTTACAACAGCAAATTACAGTGTCATACAGTTAAAAGCTTACTCAGGTGCCAGAGAGCAGACACAACCTGCCTAAGTAAACACACACAAATGAAGGGCTAATTAATCCATTAAAGCACAAGCGACAACAAAAGCATGAAACAATACATAGAAACATCATTTGTATAACTCATCTTAGGGGCTGTAATTACACCCAGGCTCACTTTGTATGTCCACAGAAGCCCACAGTGCCTTTCATCTCACATGTAGGCTTGACATGTTCGACAACCCACATACTGGAAAGTGACCTTTTGTAACGTTTCCACATTACTAACTGCGTACTACACCATATTGTACATTTATAGTAGTTTAACAATGTGACATATCCCAGACATGTTGTTCAAATGGCATCCTGCACTCTCCACTTATATGCGATCAGACAGAAGAGATGTACACAACTGCACTTCTGCCAATATATTGCATAACAAAGCAGTGCCTAGAGCTATTCATGCTAAAAGTGGAGAAGATCCCAGCCAAGGTTCCTCCCCCCCCTACAATACTGGTGCTTATGCAAACATTATTTTTATTATGAAGGTAATTTTAAAATCCATAGAAAAGACCTTTTTCCCCCCTTGAAACCATTGTCTGCTTTCCTCCTCATTCAGCCCAGACTGTGCTCCCTTTTGAATGCTCTTGACAGTAGGACCATGCCCAGCAAAGACAAGAGGGAATAGCTTCCTGCATCCAGAGCAGCTCCTTCACCCTCAATTCACCAGTTCAGTGTTGATACATCTCATCACAGGGCAACAGTGCCAAACCTGTATGTTTATGGCATGTGTTTCCCAGCCAAAACAGAAACTGGGGCTGGGATTTTGGAGGAGTCTAAGGGGGGTAAACAACATTCAATGGGAGCTGGCAGATAGTTCTGTGAAAATCCCATGCAGGGTATATTAAATGGCAGATGTAGAGAGAGATTTTTCAGGGGCACAAAAGAGAATTAGATAGCCAATTCACCTTGGCCTTGAACAGGAATTAACCTCAAATTTCCATTTGTGCCTTTGAAATCTTAAGGCACATCTAAACTACATTCTTCTTTTGAAAGAGGAATGTAAATGAAGCCAATCGAAAATTGAAATGAAGCGCGGATTTACAAATCTCATGCTTCATTTGCATAATCACATGAGAGCGCTTTTTCAAAAAAGGGTTTTTCGAAAAAGAAACCACAGTCTAGACGGGGTTCATTCAGAAAAAAAACCCCACCTTTTTTGAAGAACCTGTACACCTCATTTTTTCAGGAGTACGGGTTCTTTCAAAAAAGGGGTTTTTTTCCCCTGAAAGAACCTCATCTAAACCGTGGTTTCTTTTTCGGAAAACCCTTTTTTGAAAAAGCGCTCTCACGCAATTATGCAAATGAAGCACGAGACTTGTAAATCCGCACTTCATTTCAATTTTCGATCGGCTTCATTTACATTCCTCTTTCGAAATAGGAATGTAGTTTACATGTGCCCTTACAGTTTTACCTGCATGCTAGGTCCAATCCTGCAAAGATTTAGAGCTATTTACCTCCATGCACGTTTAAGTACATGCATGGCTTCATTGGAACCATTGATGTTGCTAAGTGAAGTACCTCCATGAGCTTTTGCAGTATAGAGTCTTAATCAGAAAAAGAATGTGAGAAAGACGGCTAGGTTGTTAACCTAGATCTGGGTTCAAACCCTTGCTGTAGTACAGACGTCCTGTGTAATCTTCGGCAAGCTGCTGGGAAAACTGAAACAGCGAGAGGCTACCTGTAGACTAGGAAAATGGTACTTTCCTCTCTCATGGGAGTGTTTTACAGATTAATGAATGAAAGATTTTTAGGTGCTCAGATAATATGGTAAAGGGGAGTGACGGGCTGCTGGCTAGGAAGCCTGAGGCAGAGCCCTGTTATGCATGCTCCGGCAGGAAAGATTAATGGAGCTGGCTGACTAAGCCCAAATCTGAGGAGCAAATGGGGAACAGCGGATGGCCTCGTTAGGCAGGGAAGAGGAAAGGGAGGAACCAGGGAGTGGAAGAATGTGCTCCCCAGCTATCTGTAGAAGCTAGGGATCCCTTGAAAGGTCTGAAGCTCTGTAAATAGGTGGTGGTGGGAACTGAGACTTGACAATAACAAGCACAAGTGACTGCACCAAAAGAGAGGTCTCCACTTGGCTTGTGGGCACAAAAGGAGCCAAAGGGTGAGGGACCTGTGTGTGACCCTTATTACATGGGGTCATAGAAGTATGCAGATAAATAAAAAGATACATAGAAAAATCAGCATATGTCCAAAATGGTTGAGAAGATTTTTTTAACTCTTCAACTCTAATGATTAGTAAAAATAGCCTTTTTTCTCCCATTTCTTCTCTCTTTTATTGAGACAGAAATAGCCCATATTTAATTATGTTAGTGTGACGCACTGCTGAAGTGGGAATATTGTTCTCCTGTAATTGGACGACAGCCTACGACTGCTACCAGCTAATGAAGTTACTTTAAGCAAAAGCAGTCTAATCTCAGTGCTGATGATCAAGCATTCAAACTCCATTGGAAGCACAAGGAAAAGGGGTTGTGACATTAGCATTTAATATATCCCAATTATAGTTTCAGGTTTATATTCCAATGGAGTAAGAGGTGGGATATGTGTATTGTGGTGCCCATATCTTCATAATGGAAAATATAGAAACCTCAAAAAAAAAAAAAAAAATAGAACAGGCAGATTATTGCAGCAAAAAATGTACAATGCAGACATTTTTCCAGGATGGTCAGAGAGAGGTTTTCATATGTCTGTATTAATGAGACATTTACCATCACCCTTCATGAAAGTGTCCCAGCAACACCCTGAAAGCATCCACCAAGAACTTTGCTCAGCATAGTTAAGGAGCTTATACAATGATGGAACCAACTTGGTGTGTCTTCATAAGGCTCAGCGTAAATCTCTGCAGATGTTCATTGAACTAACCTTGCTTATTTTAATCACTTCAAGTTATTTTATTCATAGGAAACAATATACAAAGCAAGCAAAACCACTAATCTTCAGTGAGAAACTATGTTTCAAGTGTAAAGCTCACCATTTTTGTTATAGTTCTGTCTAAATACCAAGCTAATCATGGATTGTGGGGGGGATTTAAAATTAATTTCCCCCCTACCATCCCACAATTACAAATTGTTGAAGCGATTTTGTTTAAAGAAGGGGGAAGAGACTGTATGGAATACGTCAGTCCTAAATTTCAGAGTGAGAAATCCAGGAATTACAATGGCAATTGTTTGCCTCTTTAGGCTACAATTCAGGACTCTCCCTCTACTGAGGAAGAACATTTAATTGCTTGCTTAATTTTAATTACATGTATAAGTCCTGCTGAAGTCAATGAGATTTAACTTCTCAATAGGGGAGGATTTATAGCATGTGCTTATTAGATAAGGTCCCCATTCAGGAAAGCATTTAAGCACATGCTTTAACATACACGGACACAGGCAGCTGTGGCTGTTAAATCTTAATTGTCAGCCTACGCACACGGACACACAAACACACAAAAAGTCCAGGATTTTATTCTTCATTACCTAATCTCTGCAGTGCTGAAAAAGAATGATACAGAAAAGAATCTAAAGGTTTTCCTGTTAAATTCTAGGTTAGTAGCCAAAGGTCAATTTTCTAATACTCTTGTTTCTTTTATTCTTATCAAGAGTAAATCATGGCCATTCTATTAATCTGCCTCGGAGCTATAGAAACTAGCAGTTCACTCCCTCTGTTCTGTCACTCCTGATCCTAACCTCTTAGTTGGCAAAAAGAGTGCTCATTTAGTACTATCAAATGCAAAGAATCAATATGCTGGCAGACGCAAAGTAACATATTGAGCCACCAGACCATGGCAGCCTGAGATCACTTTTCTTTTCCTCTTTGTTTTCCTCTGTTTGTCCCTACTGTCTTATCTGGAAGTCACTGGATAGAAGCCATCTCACAATCAAGTGAAACCAACATGGTTTACTATTAAACTGTTCAAAATAGGAGAGAAAATATCAGGCACAAATTTCTTTTTATAAATACTAGCAACTGATTTATTCTGCACAGCACTGCTTAATAACTGCCACATTAAGCACAGGGTAATTGTAATTGGCCTAAACACAGTTTCATAGATCTATCAAGAAGAAATACAGTTAATGATTTAACTATATCACGGCTTCCTTCAGTGTTTGGAAGAATATATGAGAAGATCCATCATATTCCTAATCATTTCAGTGAAGGAACTGTGTTAGTCTGTAACTTTAAAAACAAATGGTTCTATGGTACTTGAGGGACTAACCAAACTATAGAGAAGCAAGAACTTTTGAGGGCAAAACCCACTTTATCAGATACATTGGAAGGTTTTGCTCATGAAAGCTCATGATTCTATATATTTTGGTTATTCTCTAACATGCTACAGGACCACATGTTATTCCTAATCATTGTTTTATTTACTCCAGCCAGTCTTGCACCTACATGTGCACACAGCATCTTGGACATAATAGCTCTTTAGAATTACTGGCTGTGGACTACCTGTGTCAATTGTCCCAAACATTTTATTAAGGCAAGCCATTAAGGCGCAACAAAATGCAAAACTGCATTTTTTATTTTTGCAACTTGCCCAGCTTCTCTTCCACGCAAGGCCCACAACCAACAGCGTTTCCCAACTCATCATTAGGAAAATGCGACAGCAAGGTACTGAAGTATGTGCTCCCTGATTTTAATGGAACTGATCATGGGTTACGATTTAGACACATACATATGTACATTGCTGAACCGGGAGCAGGGGTGGCAATTGCTATGGGCCCCAAGGAGATCAAAGAGTTGTCTATTTTGAGTTACCACCAAAACACCATACATCTTATTTAATTGGGACTTTTGCTCAAGGCCAGGTCTACACTCATAGGGAACGTCTAATTAAGATACACAACGTGCCTTATTCAGCAAATCCTCCAGTTAGCTTCCCTTACTTCTTGTACAAGCAGGAGTACCGGCCACCAGCGGGGGCAATCTCTGAATTCAATTTAGTGAGTCTTAACTAGACCCTCTAAATCAAACTCCAGAATATTGATTGTGGTAGCAGCGATTTCCTGTTTAGTGTAACATGGCCTTAGTGTGTGTTGTATCAGTATATCTTTCAGTTTGTGGAAGTAACACAATTCATATTTTTAGGGGTGAGTGAGAGAAAGGGGGCCCCAAAATATTCCTGCTGAGAGCTCCCTATGGGCTAGCACCACCTCTCACAGAGGCCATGGGAGATCCAAGATTTACAGAGGTGTGATTAAGGGTGTGGATGGCCCTCACATAAGCCAATCACCATCCTTGGAATGAGCCTCTCTGTCTTCATGTAGTGGGGTGGAGTGGCTGCCCACTGATACAGTGGAGGAGGAATCCCTCTGGCTGCCATGTTGGGCTGAGCCTGGCCCTGCCCAAGCACCTGACAGGAAGTCAGGGGGTGGGGCCAAGGCTATAAAAGCCCAGCCTTTGGACTCAGTCAGGGCCCAGTCTGTGGAGGAACCAGATCAGTGCTCTGGGAAGCTAGGGCTGAGGTTTGGCCTGGGCCTCCCACCACCTCTGAGCCAGAAACCGACTACTTGCTCCCTGCCTGGGAGGCTGAGGCTTGGCCTGGGCATCAAATCATATCACATCCCATGGATCCAGAGGGCCAGCCTGACTTCGTGCCCAGCCTGCACCCAGGAACTGGGAGAGACCTCTGCAGCGGTCAAGGCCTGAGCCTTGGCCCGAACCCGCAACAGAGCCTGACCTGAAGAACTGGCCCAGCTGCCTGCCCCAGCCTGCATCAGGAAACTGGCTAAGCCCCGCGGACCTGTAAGTGGCAGAGGACTGGACCGGACCACCTGGACCCCAATGGGACGAGACCACCCTGGACTCCCCGACTGCATAGCCAGAAACCCAGGTACCAGCTGAGGGGGAGAAGGGAAGTGGCCCAGGGATTAGTGGGAGCTGTTAAAGGCCCCAAGGCCAGCACGTTTCAGGCTGGAGCCTCCGCTGAGCCTGTAGAAGCCTACACTGCTGCTCCTAGGGCCCTGGGCCGGGGCGCAGTGGAGTGGGCGGGCCTGTGCCCCTCCCCTTGCTACCCACCTACCAGATGGCATTTGGCCCTCCTGAACAAGGAGACCCAAACCTGAGTTTGTTGCTGCCACGCCCTGAACCAAGGGCCTGGCCTTCACTTATAAACTGACTGTGGTTGTTGTTGCCACGCCCTGAACCAGGGCCTGGCTGTGCCGGGTGAACTGACTCTGGGTGTTTGCTGCCCAGCCTGCAGGAAGGCCCAGGCCCTCCTGACTGCTAACTGTTTATTTGTTGCCCCACTCTGAGCCCAGGTTGGGAACCTACACTAACGGTGTTATTGGCCTGCCCTGAACTAGGGCCTGGCCGCTGCATTAACTGCGTTTGCTGCTTTGCCTGAAGAAAGGCTGGGCTTGGACTAGTGACTTGGGGCTTTGGCTTAAAGGGCCAGTGCAGTGGGCGGAGTGGCCACCCACTGACATAGAGGAGGAGGAACCCCTCTGGGAAACCAAACTGGCTACACTTCATGGCTGTGTCTAGACTGGCCAGTTTTTCTGGAAAATCAGCCGCTTTTCCGGAAAAACTTACCAGCTTTCTACACTGGCTGCTTGAATTTCCGCAAAAGCACTGACTTTCTACTGCAAGAAATCAGTGCTTTTGGCGGAAATACTATGCTGCTCCCATTCGGGCAAAAGTCCCTTTTGCGCAAAACTTTTGCGCAAAAGGGCCAGTGTAGACAGCTCAGATTTGTTTTCTGCAAAAAAGCCCCGATCGCAAAAATGGCGATCGGGGCTTTTTTGCAGAAAAGCGTGTCTAGATTGGCCACAGATGCTTTTCCGCAAAAAGTGCTTTTGTGGAAAAGTGTCCATGCCAATCTAGATGCTCTTTTCCGAAAATGCTTTTAACGGAAAACTTTTCTGTTAAAAGCATTTCTGGAAAATCATGCCAGTCTAAATGTAGCCCATAAGTAATAGATTCAACCATCCCAAAGATCAGTCAGACTGATGTAATGCTGGCATGGAGAACAGTAAAGAGCTTCTGCTCCTAACTCAGGCAGGGCATGGATATGCATCGTATTTACTTTTTTGCTCAAGAATAAAAGCTTAGAAAATCAATCTAACTTAACAGTCATTAAAGTTACAGTCACCCAGACAGCACAGCCTTCGTACTGATCCAGTGATGTCTGTTTGTAGCTTAATAATCAAGAAAATGGAGAACCTTAAAACATTCACTGTACTTAGCAATTAGTAGTGATGAACAAAAAAGTGAGCCGCCAGCAGTTTTTAGCACTTACTGTTATAGAGCACAAATAAATGAAGTCAATTTAAATGAGTCTGAAGACATCTAGACGATCAGAGAATTCCAATAACAAATTAAATACTATCCATTTTTGTTATACATTTTAGACTATAGACGTATCATTTTCTTCTGTTTTTGCAAATGCTGTCAAAATAGAGCATTCAAAGTATACCTTATATTCCATTTGTGTGAGTAAAATTCTCCCCTGTGATCTTCACTGCAGAACTTTCTAACAGTTTCCACCCTTGTTCCAAATACAGAATCTCTATTGATTATAATGCTTTCCGCATTTCAATATACTGGGTTTTCATTGGCAGATGGTATAGTATTAATTTAGTCTGTTTTAATTACATTTTATGTTGTCATTGTTAAGGTCCTATTAAGAAAGAGATGTTCATTGTTGCTATGTGAAACAGTTAATGGACCCTAAAACATGAAAAAAAATGAGAGAAACCTAATAAGCATCATAACAGCAAGGCCATTATAAATCTTAAAAGGTGAGCCATACTTAAAACTTCTTAAGCCCAAGGGCAAACACCAAGACAGGAATCTGTTAAAGGCCAGCTTCACATGTTGGTCTATGACACAAAGCATGCTAATGACCTTCAGGTCAAAAAGTCCCATTTAACCCAGGATGGGAGGACTAGGCAATTGTAAAATGAAGATGTTTTGTATATTATACAAATTGTGTCTCTGATTAACTTTTTGATAAATAAACACATTAATGAAACTACCTTGTTCTTTTAAAAACTGAAATATGAAAACTTAATAAATATATGGTGACTCCCACCTCTCCATGTTCCTGGGGAAAGTGAAACAAGTCTCGAGTTCCTACCAATATGTCCGGGGGGAGGGGAGGAGGGAGAATTCTTCCTCACCACACATTTGCCAGTTTAACCCTGTTCCCGTGAACAAACAGATCATCAGATTAATAGATTCCAAGACTAGAAGGAACCATCGTTGTAGAGAATCCTCTACAACCCTTGGAAAATTGTTTCAAAGATCAATTACTGTTATGGATGGAAATGTTTAGTCTGACTGTTATAGTTTGAATTTCTTTAGCTTTAACTTCCAGCCTTTGGATTATGTTACACCTTTCTCTGCTACACTGAAGAACCAGTTATTACATAGTTGTTACCCAAGTAGATATTTATAGACAGAGTTCAAGTATCCACATTTTATTCTACGGGTTGAACCCCTCTAGTCCGAAACCCTTGGGACTTGACCGGTTCCGAACCAGAGAATGTACCAGATCACAGAAAATTAATATTGTCTAGCTGCATTACAAACACTTCCACAACTTACTGGGCTTTTAGAGGACACTTAGGAGTAAATGAGTGCTAAATAACAGCACAGATCACTATGCCAGGACTGGTGACTGCAAACAAATTTTATGGGGCCCCTGGAAATTTGGCCACACCCATGAAAAGTGGACTGCCGGCTAACTAAAATTCTGGACGACGGATGTTTCCAGACCAGAGAGTTCTGAACTAGAGAGGTTAAACCTGTACTTTTTGTCCCTGTTGTCATTCTCAGATCCCAGTAATGTGGATTCTGCCCAGTGTTTCTAGGAATGAAGAATGAATACACAAAAGTCCCATTCATGGGAAGAGGAGACATCTACATGAAACTGAGGGGGAAAATTTAAACACGATTAAATTACTTGAACCTCCGAAAAACCAGGAAATTCACAATTAATGGCTCAAAATCTGTCATTGACTCACCCTGATTTACTGTAATTGTATATGTTTCCAATCAGTTGAGGAAGCAGATATATACATTTGGTATGGGAGCTGAATTAATTAAATAAAAGGATAGAATATGCTAACTTCACTGCTAATTTTCTTGCTCATGTCAGATCCTGAAAATTGCCCTTTTTTGTAGTTTTTCCCATTGAAGTATTAAAAAAACCCACTTTTATTTAGTCTATTGCACCATAACAAACTTGATAGCTTACATTACTCCAATTTGTAGGAATTCTTTTTTAAAGGTCAGAATCCATACTAACAGTTACTGTATTGAGATTCTTAAGGAAATCATTTGCTGAGATTGGATTTCTTAAAGGAAAGGAATTTAGAGTTTTATTTTCTTTATCTTGCAAGCTCATCAAGAAAAGAAAACAATAACAAATCCCTAATGTCCCCAGTGCAATTTATCAAAAGGAGTTTTACAGGACAAAACGTTTTCAGTTTATAATGGGGATAATAAGTAAGACTGAGTTAGGGCTGTTGGAATTAGGCAATTTCTGTGGAAGCCAGCTAGAAAGAAAGTAGGGATCTTATCATTAGTCTTCTATGAATACCTAATGTCTAAACACATCTTACTCAATAACTTGAGTTTTATCATCCCGTCACAGCTTAGAAAAGTTTTCCAAAGACTGCCAGTGACGTGCGTTATTTATTTCAGCTTGATCCAATTAGGGCACAATTACTGGGAAAACACTCATTTTACATTATTTACATCTGCATTACAACAGTGGAGGAATCTGGAATTCTGTGATAGCATTACAATATTTGTAAGGGTCTGCAATAGAAAAGTGAAATATTAGCTAAGCAGAAGAGTAAATTAAGGAGAGCAGAAAAATAAACAGCCTTATAATGAACTAGTCCCACATTTCTGATTCAGTTTGTGTGCACATATAAAAGCCTTTTGTATATGGTGACAACTTTTATCTAAGGACTTAAACCACTTTATTCACAAGGGGCTCAGTCCTCTGAGGTGTTAGGCACTCTGGCTGATATCCCATTGGCTTCAGTAGGGCTATACTCATGCTTATAAAGCACGTATTTAAATCCTTTCTGGGATTGGAGCCAGAATGCTCAGAACCTTGCAAGATCAGGCCCAATGAACTCATTTCAGCTGCCTGTCAAGTCAATGGGATTTTTGTCACTGACTTCAATAAGAACAGGATTGGGGCCCATGTCTACAAGTTATCCACACTGGACATTAATAAAGAAGGAAAATGTATATTTCCAGACTGAGACAATCATTAGAGAGAAACATGAACTCTGATGTTCTCCCATCAGAGTTTGGAAGAAATACAGAAACTGACAACTGAAAATAAATTCTTGAATTAAAATTCCTGTGCAGTATAAAATGTAATTAATTATCACCTCCCTCACACCTCTGTCTAAACGGCTGCCTTACATCGGTGTCTCTGAATGGCAACAATTGGTTTTGACCGTGCATCTAAAAATGCATTTCAATTTGAAAAAAAGTGACAAAAAAGTTTGAGCCCGTTATACATAAAACTCCACTGCAGACACTGAAGTTACACAAGAGGGGTCAACGAGAGCTTCATTTGAGGGAAAAGGATTGCATGGATGCAAGTAAGATTTTGATTTGGCTTAATGCATTGCTGGGAAAAGGAAAGAATCTAGTTTGGCACATGGAGGATACAATGAGGTTGGTATTGTTTACTTGTCAATTGGGTACGACTGAAATAGAAAACAATGGGCCAAAAACAATGCTGCTTTTACATAGGCACTTTATACATCAGAACTACGCTGTGAGTTCCCATTCAGCTGCCTTTTGCTAGCCAACCATAACAGTTTTCTTCACATTTGAGGGATGAGGCCTCTCATTAATTATTATTTGTATTGTTGTAGTGCCTTAGAGCCGACTATATGTATCGCGCGCACACACACACACACACACACGCACACAGAGTTCCTACTCCAAAGAGCTCCCAATCTCCCTCTTCTTCAGACCCAAGCTGCCCTTTCCTCTCTTTGGGATTTCTCCCTCTCCCCCTCTCTGATTCATGCTCTCATCATTCATTTTACTACTTCATCCCATATCCCAGTTGATAGTTAATTACTGGGCCTGACTGGCAGAGGAAGCATAAGCTGGTTCCTAGACAACAATTTCTCAACTAGACTTTAAGGGATGATATAAAGTAAAAAATGTTTCTCCAAAGTTGAGGTTCCATAGGAATTTTCAAACCACTGGTCCAAATCTGTGAAGTTAGAAGAGGGCTGAAATTGGCCTGTCATGTCTGAGAAGGCTTGAAGCACCTCTGAATGTATTTTGACTGCTCTTGTGGATTATTGCTTGAAAATGCAGCATGATCCAGTAGAGAGAGAATGGGGCTGAGAGAAGTTTTATATCAAGCTCGAGCATTGTCTTGCTCTGGTGCCGTGGACGACTTATTTAACGTTGCTGGACCTCATTTACTTCATCTATAAAATAGGGATAATGATATTATTCCTGCCTAAATAGCACATTGAGAGCTACGGATCAGAATAATTATATATGGGCTAAGCACTATTTATTACTATTATTAGAACTGAAAGACTTGCAGTGGATCTGCCAAAGAAACAATATCTAATTATTTCTTTATATTACCCAGCTAAGATAAACTGAACTTACTTTTGTTGAATTGGAATTAATAACTCCCTTGCTTATTTTTTTCCTTTTGTTAACCTTATAACTTTACCCTCCTACACCAAAAAAATTGGCAGTAATGGAGCAAAGTATCTATTTACAGGAAGACATACATAACATGTGTATGATAGCTACCGAAAGAGAGAAATATGGAAAAAGTTTAAATGTAGGAAGCGAGAGAGCTGTGGACATGAAATTCCAGTGTACGATAGGCTGAAATGGATAATAGGCACTGCAAATTATAACACTGAATTTTGAAAGTTGATATAAATGATTTGCAAACAATCTGCTGTTCTTATTCTGAGACGAGATTTTGTGGAGTGAAGGATTAATAAAAAATCCATTCATTATGAGGTGGGTGGTGGCTTAAACTGCCAATTGCTACAAGTTTATTCAGTAGTTTGCAAGTGAAAGACAACTGATGTGGGTCTTAGAAGGAGCTGAGACAGTAAATTTGGAATGAAACATCAGGGAGGTGCCTCTTCCCATCTACCAGTGCTTGCAGAGCCAAAACTCTGTGTGCCAGGATCGTTCTGACTCATCTTGAACTAGAGAAATGAGACCCAAGGGACAGAACTGTGCCCTTACAAGATCTGTAAAGAATGCTTTTTTTTTCTTTTTTTTTCAATGTAAGAAGCTCACTTACATTAATGCAAATGTAATAAGAAAACTCAGCGTCAAACATTTCTGGGCACAGCCATTCCTACACACAATTTTTAAAAGAGCAAGGCAGCTGCATTTATTTAATTAGCAGGCAGTTAACAAAAAAGAGATTACGGTATACTGGACACAACATTTTCATTTTACAGTTGCCTGGTCCTCCCATCCTCGCTATCTAAGTCCTTCACTTGCTGTACAGGCCCCAAGTGTATTACGTATAAATGGGATCTTTTGGCCTGAAAATTACCACCACAGCCTAGACATTCCTCTCAACCACTCCTGCTCCATTGCACAGACCTAACACATGAAGCCTTGCATGGATTCCTGATATGGTGTTTGACTTTGGGATTAAGAACCGTTAACTCGCATTTTAAGATTTAGAATGTTCTTATGATTTAGAAGACTCACCAAGTTCCTTCCAGTCCTACAACTCTGACTATGTACATAGAGATAAAATTATGGTTATGCTCAGAGCTTCTGAAAAGTTATTGTTTGAGAGCATAGTCTGAATTCTTCCACTGGTCCTAATTACCTCAAGAGCAGAACATGGATCTTCGGCAAGATAAGATACACTGAGGAAACCATTAAGGCTGTGTAAGAAACATTACATTTTGATCTCTTACATTATTTGCCCAAAATAAGAAAAATTAAATAATTTCACTATTTATAAAGGAATGTTGTCAACAGGGTAGGAAATAATGACATTCTGGCTTTCTTTGTGAATGATTAATTAAAAGAAAAAGAGTTAATCAAGATAAACTTCTGCACCTGGCTAACATAGGACTGAAAGTTTATCATGTCTAAATATGTTTCTCATACATTTACTGCAAATTAGTTTTTGAAAGTGAATTTCAAGGTCTAGCGATTCCAAGGTTCACTAACTCAGTTTTCATTAAGTTTTCACAAATGATCTACTGTAGCATTATTCTTTTATAGTGGTGCAGATTTAAGGCCCACTATGAAAAGCAATTATACTGTCAGAAAAGTGTATTTTGACTTATTAAAAAATTGAAAGGTTTCAGAAAACTATTTATTCTGGTGCTCAGTGGGTTTGTATGTTGACAGTGCTGCGGAAGAAAGCATTTTTCTGCAGCATATCTCTCAGCTCCTTCTAATCAGACCTTTCTGCTAAACACCAGAGGAAGCATCATTTGGTAAATATTCACAAATAATTTGAAGTCAACAAACACATACTTTGTGATTCCAACCTAGAAATGGTCAGTTTTCTTCATTCCACAGGTTTCATTATAGAGTTTGAATCACATTATAACAAAGATATACATGAATTGGTTAAAAGTATAGTAACTTCATTTTACTATATATTAAAGATGTTTCAAGGAAGGTCAGCTATTAAGCAGTCTGAGTAGCATGATTCATGTCAAGATGTACTTTCAGTCTAAAATTGCGTGGGCCACTTGTTTTAGCTGTACTGCATTAACTCTTTTCTATTACCTCATTATCTACCATGCTGTAGCACAATACTCTAATTATGTTTGAAACCCATTTCAGCAGTAAATGTTCATCTAAAATACCTATGACTCAGAGAATTACCATAATTTCATCTTCTCTGGTAAGGTCTTAAGGTATCACAAAATATGAGTAAATGATTGACACATCTCCTCCGACACTGACCGCCTAAATCTTGGGGACAGACACATAGGAGACTTTATGGCTACTTGCCAGCTTACATCCTCCTTAGCACAAGCGGATGGAATGGAATGGAGGGGTGGGGGGCTGAGAATGAGTGGAGCCATGGCTGGATCCCTACCCCTTGTCCCTTAATGGCCAGAGCAGCAGATCAGGAGGGAAGTATGAGAAGTATTATGGTTCAGTGAAGTCGCTATCCTTGGGTGGGGCACCTTTCATAAAAAAATCTTTGATTTTTTTTTTTGGGGGGGGGGGAGAATTTTCATCCAAAAATCAGCAACTGAAAACCTAACTTGTTTCCTAGCTTGTGAAAATGATGTCATATATTGAAATGTAATTTGTTCACCAAAATGTCCATTTATTCAAAAGACATTTTCTGCTGGGAAAAAAAATGTAGATGGAATATTTTCCAATCAACTATATTCACAACATTAGCCTTTTATCAGAGCTGGGTCTGATGTCATGATCTAGCCCACTGTTTATTACACACAGTATTACAGTGAGAAAATATAGCCTAAAGGAAATACAATATCATAGCATTTTTCCCTGTTTTAGTTCATAGCTGTGCTATTATTTTGTTTCAGTCCCACCTAATATACAGAATAGAGTGAAATTCTGTCAGAACATTAAAGCGGGATAGAGGGTATGCCTTGGCTCCTTCAGATATTATATAGAATCAGATAGTTGGAAAAGACCTCAGAAGGTCAAGTCCAGCTCCCTGCTCTAGGCAGGACCAGTCCCAACTAAATCAACCCAGCCAGGGCTTTGTCAAGCCGAGACTTAAACACCTCTAGGTATGGAGACTCCACTATTTCCCTAAGTAACCCATTCCAGTGCTTCACCAGTCTCCTAGTGAAATAGTTTTTCCTAATATCCAACCTGGACCTCTCTCACCGCAACTTGAGACCATTGCTCCTTGTTCTGCCATCTGTCACCACTGAGAACAACCTTTCTCCATTCTCTTTGGAAGCTCTCTTCAGGAAGTTGAAGGCTGCTATCAAATCCCCCCTCACTCTTCACTTCTGCAGACTAAACAGACCCAACTCCCTCAGCCGCTCCTCATAGGTCATATGCTCCAGCCCCCTAATCATTTTGGTTGCCCTCCGCTGGACACTCTCCAATGCGTCCACATACTTTTTGTAGTGGGAGGTCCAGAACTGGACACAATACTCCAGATGTGGCCTCACCAGAGCCGAATAAAGGGGAATGATGATCTCTCTGGATCTGCTGGCAATGCTCCTCTTAATGCAACCTAATATGCCATTAGCCTTGTTGGCTACATGGGCACACTGTTGACTCATATCCAGCTTCTGATCCACTGTAACCCCCAGGTCCTTTTTTGGTCCCCAGCCTGTAACAATGCTTGGGATTCTTCCGTCCCAAGTGCAGGACTCTGCACTTGTCCTTGTTGAACCTCATCAGATTTCTTGTGGCCCAATCCTCCAATTTGTCTAAGTCACTCTGGACCCTATCCATGCCCTCAAGCATATCTACCTCTCCCCCTAGCTTAGTGTCATCTGCAGACTTGCTGAGGGTGCAACCCATCCCCTCATCCAGGTCATTAATAAAGATATTGAACAAAACTGGTCATAGAACTGAACCTTGGGGCACTCCGCTAGAAACCGACCACCATCCTGACATCGAGCCATTGATCACTACCCTCTGGGCCCGGCCTTCTAGCCAGCTTTCTATCCATCTTACCATCCATTTATTCAATCCACATTCCCTTAACTTGCTGGCAAGAACATTGTGGGAGACTGTATCAAAAACCTTGCTAAAGTCAAGGTATATCACATCCACTGACTTTCCCATATCCACAGAGTCAGTTACCTCATCATAGAAGCTAATCACTTACCCTTTGTGAATCCATGCTGACTATTCCTAATCATTTTCCTCTCTTCCAAGTGCTTCAAAATGGATTCCTTAAGGATCCCTTCCATGATTTTTCCAGGAACCGAGGTAAGACTGACCGGCCTATATTTCCCTGGATTGTCCTTCTTCCCTTTTTTGAAGATGGGCACTACATTTGCATTTTTCCAATCATCCGGGATCTCTCCCGATCTCCATGACTTTTCAAACATAATAACCAAAGGATCCTCAATAACATTTGCCAACTCCCTCAGTACTCTCGGATGCATTAAGTCCGAACCCATGGATTTGTGTATGTTTAGCTTTTCTAAATAGTTCCTAACCTGTTCTTTACTCACCAAGGGCTGTCGAGCTTCATCCCTTCTTGCGTCACTTAGCACATTAGTCCAGGAGCCAACCTTGTCCGTGAATACAGAGGCGAAGAAAGCATTGAGTACTTCAGCTTTCCCCACATCATCTGTCACTAGGTTACCTCCCTCATCCAGCAGTGGCCTCACACCCTCTCTGATCACCTTCTTCTTGTTAACATGCTTGTAGAAATCTTTCTTGTTATCCTTCACACCCTTTGCCAGTCACAATTCCACTTGCTCTTTCATCTTCCTGATAACCCCCCCGGCATTCTCAAGCTATACATTTAAATCCCTCCTTGGTCATTTGTCCAAGTTTCCACTTTTTGTAAGCTTCCTTTTTGTGCTTAAGTTCACTAAGGATTTCCCCTGTAAGCCAATCCGGTCTCCTACCATGTTTGCCTCTCTTGCTATGCATCGGGATAGTATCTTTCTGTGCCTTCAATAAGGCGTCTTTAAAATACTGCCAGCTGTCCTGGACTCCTTTCCCCTTCATGTTAGCATCCCAGGTCTACCCATCAGGTCTCTGAGGGAGTCAAAATCTGCTTTTCTGAAGTCCAAGGTATATATTTTACTACTCTCTTTTCTTCCTTTGGTCAGGATCCTGAAATCTACCATCTCATGATCACTGCTTCCCAGGTTGTCACCCACCTCTACTTCCCCTATTAGTTCCTCCCTGTTTGTGAGCAGAAGGTCAAGCTGGGCATGGCCCCTGGTTGGATCTTTCAGCACTTGTACCAAGAAGTTATCCCCAGCTTTCTCCAAGAACTTCCTGGATTGCCTGTGTACTGCCGTATTGGTTTCCCAACCGATGTCAGGGTTATTAAAGTCCCCCACAAGAACCAGGACCTGCAATCTGGAAGCTTCTCTCAGTTGTCCGAAGAAAGCCTCATCTACCTCATCCACCTGATTCAGTGGCCTGTAGTAGAGATCAATCACAACATCACTGCTGTTGTTTGCACCTCTAAACTTAACCCATAAATTCTCAACAGGTTTTTCTCCCTCTATATACTGGTGTTCAGAGCAATCATAGTGCTCTCTTATGTATAGTGCAACTCCTCCTCCTTTTCTTCCCTGCCTGTTCTTCCTGAACAGTCTATACCCTTCCATGACAGCGCTCCAGTCATGCGAGCCATCCCACCAAGTCTCTGTTATCCCAATTAAATCATATTTCTTAGACTGAGCCAGGGCCTCCATTTCTCCCTGTTTGTTGCCCAGGCTTCTCGCATTAGTGTACAAACATCTCAGATAACCAGCTGATCGCCCTATCTTCTCCATTAGAATCAGGGGTCCTCCTTTCTTGCTCGTTCCTCTTTGCATTTCTTCCCGATATCCAACTTTCCCACTCCCCTCAGGGTTTTGGTCACCGTCCCCCAATGAACCTAGTTTAAAGCCCTCTTCACTAGGTTTGCAAGCCTGCCCGCAAAGATGCTCCTTCTTCTCTTGGTTAGGTGGATCCCATCTCTTCCTAACAATCCTTGTGCCCAGAACAGAGTCCCATGGTCGAAGAAACCAAGGCCCTCTCTGCAACACCACCTGCACCACCACACATTTACTTCCTCAATTCGACGATCCCTTCCCAGTCCTTTCCCTTCAACAGGGAGGATGGATGAGAACACCACTTGTGCTCCGAATTCTTGGATCCTTCTTCCCTTGTTTAGAAGATAGGATACACAAAGAACAAGTTAAAAATCACTTAGGAAAGTTAGATGTCAGCAAGTCACCAGGTCCTGATGAAATGCATCCCAGGATACTCAAGGAGCTGATAGAGGAGGTATCTGAGCCTTTAGCTATGATCTTTGAAAAATCATGGCAGACAGGGGAGATTCCAGAAGACTGGAAAAGGGCAAATATTGTGCCCATCTATAAAAAGGGGAATAAGAACAACCCAGGAAATTATAGACCGGTCAGTTTAACGTCTGTCCCAGGGAAGATAATGGAGCAGGTAATTAAGGAAATCGTATGCAAACACTTGGAAAGTAATAAAGTGATAGGGAATAGCCAGCATGGGTTTGTGAAGAACAAGTCATGCCAAACTAATCTGATAGCTTTCTTTGATAAGATAATGAGCCTTGTGGATAAGGGAGAAGTGGTGGATGTCATATACCTAGACTTTAGTAAGGCATTTGATACGGTCTCGCATGATATTCTTATTGATAAACTAGGCAAATATAACTTAGATAGGGCCACGATAAGGTGGGTGCATAATTGGCTGGATAACCGTAGTCAGAGAGTTGTTGTTAACGGTTCTAAATCCTGCTGGAAAGGGATAGCAAGTGGAGTTCCTCAAGGGTCTGTTTTGGGACCCGTACTGTTCAATATCTTCATCAATGATGTAGATATTGGGATAGAGAGTACGCTTATTAAGTTTGCAGATGATACCAAACTGGGTGGGGTTGCAACTTCTTTGGAGGATAGGGACATAATTCAAAATGACCTTAGCAAGTTAGAGAAATGGTCAGAGGTAAACAGGATGAGGTTTAATAAAGAGAAATGCAAAGTGCTCCACTTAGGAAGGAACAATCAGTTCCATACATACAAGATGGGAAGCGACTGTCTAGGAAGGAGCATGGCGGAAAGGGATCTAGGGGTCATAGTGGACCACAAGTTGAATATGAGTCAATAGTGTGATGCTGTTGCAAAAAAAGCAAATATGATTCTAGGTTGTATCAACAGGTGTGTTGTAAGCAAAACTCGTGAAGTCATTCTGCCACTCTATTCTGCACTAGTTAGGCCTCAGCTGGAGTACTGTGTCCAGTTCTGGGCGCCACATTTCAAGAAAGATGTGGAGAAATTGGAAAGGGTACAGAGAAGAGCGACAAGAATGATTAAAGGTCTAGAGAATATGACCTATGAAGCCAGGCTTCATGAACTGGGCTTGTTTAGTTTGGAAAAAAGAAGATTAAGGGGGGACATGATAGCGGTTTTCAAATATCTAAAAGGGTGTCACAAGGAGGAAGGAGAAAATTTGTTCCTCTTGGTTTCTGAGGACAGGACAAGGAGTAATGGGCTTAAAGTGCAGCAGGGGAGGTTTAGATTGGACATTAGGAAAAAATTCCTAACTGTCAGGGTGGTCAAATATTGGAATAAATTGCCAAGGGAGGTGGTGGAATCTCCCTCTCTGGAGATATTTAAGAACAGGTTAGATAGACATCTGTCAGGGATGGTGTAGACGGAGCTTGATCCTGCCTTGAGGGCGGGGGGCTGGACTCGATGACCTCTCGAGGTCCCTTCCAGTCCTATTATTCTATGATTCTATGATTCCCAGCACTACATAATCTGCAGTAACCCACTCAAGGTCATTCTTGGCTGTAACATTAGTTCCCACGTGGAGAAGCAGGAAGGGGTATTGATCCGAAGATTTGATCAGTTTGGTAAGCCTCTCAGTCATATCCTGAATTCGAGCTCCTGGTAAGCAGCACACCTCTCGAGATTCCAGGTCCGGACAGCAGATGGATGGCTCAGTCCCTCTTAAGAGGGAGTCCCCAACCACCACCACCCTTCCTCTTCTTTTGGGGGTGGTGGTTGTGGAACACCCATCCCTAGGACTACGCATCCCATGCCTTCCAATAGATGGTGTTCCCTTGAGGTTTCTTCCTTGTGAGGTCCCTTCCAAAGCATTCACCACTGCAGAGCCTGTGGAGAGAGCCTGAAAGTAATTACTTACCACTATAGCACTGGGGGATTCCCGTGCTGGCATTTTTCCCTTTCTAGAAGTTACATGCTGCCAGTTCTCTTCCTAGTCCCATACTGCCCTTTCTGGCTCTTCCACCTGCTGTGCTTGCAGGATAAAACGCCGCCTTCTATCGAGGAAGTCTTCATCCTCTCTGCTGGAGCGTAGGGTCAACACTTGGGCCTCCAGTCCTCTAATTTTTTCTTCCAAAATGGCAACCAGCTTGCACTTAGTGCAGATGAAATCTGTTTTTTCTTCTGGGAGGAAGACAAACATGGCACATGCTGTGCAAGTAACAACAGCAGACCTATCACCATCCATCCCTGCTGTCCTGGAGAAAGGATTTAAAAAGAAAGGCAAGAGAACCTCGCGCCTTTCCCAATTCCCTCTCTAAACTCCCTGTTAGCACTCACCTGTTCTCAAGCTCCTTGGTCGCTTGCTCACTGCTTTATAAAGCCCTGGACTTCCTGAAAGTCCCTCCCCCTACCAAGGCTCAGCCAATCAGCAGAGACTTCTAGAATTTAAACTTTAATTAGAAGCCAACAGTTTCCACCTGCCACTCACAGCACACATTCCATGAAGGAGAGGGGGAGGGGAAAGGGGTAGTGAAAAAAACAAACAAACAAAAAAGCCTCAGTCACAAACACAGGGGAAAAAACAAAAACAAAAAAACACACACCAACCCTCACTCACAAACACAAGCTCAGCACACAGCAAGAAAGCCCCAAACACAACACACTCTTCCCTCAAGAGTCCTGTATCTGCTTCTCCTCTACCTGGAGAACTCTCTCTCTAAAGCCTCACTCACAAACACGGGAGGAGGGAGGGGAACACCACACACCACCACACATCAACCCTCACTCATCATATAAAATGATGGTGTTTGATTTTTTTTCCTTATTATTAACTTCCCTGAATTATATTGACCTTGCATGAGAACATGCAGGCTATGAATTTTATTACATACATTAAAACCTTTAATGGGAAGGAGTTTAAAGAAATAACAGAACAAACTGCTAACTGTAAAAAGTGTTACTTGAAAAAGTTTTGGCATTGAGGAAAAAATGTCAATAGGATCCAATTCTTCAGTAGCTGTTGGTATTTTTTTCCCCATTTAATTAAGGCCCTGATCCTGCGCACAGTTAACTTTACACACTTCATGTGCATACATAGATACAGCTTACCCTAACTCTGACGCTCCAGTCCCATGGCACATTTGTCCATTCTCCTGATAGATATAAATAATTTATCACTGTAACCGGCTACAGCCATTTCTTCAAGAGCTGTGGCGAATATTATTTGAAGGCAGCATCAAAAACTAAGTATTTCTTTCATCCGCCAAAGAAAATAATTCACTCGTGTTTTGCCTTCCTGTCTCTGAATCCTGCTTCTTTAAAAAGACTTACTAGCAAAAATGTCAGTTAGTCAAGCAAAGCTATGATGTCAGTCTCCTTGGAACAGGCTGGCAGAAATATGATGCATTAAATTCTTCCACGTTTTTTTTTTTTTTAATTCAAAAAAAGATCTCAAGTATCTTTCGGGACATGTACATTTTCTGATTGTCCCGCTAAAAAGATGATGAGTGGTGAAGAGAAAGGGAGGGTTTAATTCTGCCTGATCTGAAACAGCAGCATACTGGGAAAAAAACATCTTCACTGTGTAGGAGAAACCCAGGTTTATAAATGAACCTATATCTTAGTTCTTTCTACTGACATTTTTTCCATTTATTTTCCTCTTACTCTTTCTTACTCTTCTGGAGGCTCCTGACATAGTAGTAGTGTCTTTAAAAACATTTTTCCTTGTTCTTTGTATAATACATCTAGAGCACTGGCTGCATCAGTTGGAACCTCAAAAGCAAGCGATAGGTCATTTTTTTTTAGGGCTGCCAGATGGTTTCAACAAAAATACCGGACATACTTGACATTACATTACATCTTATTTAGAAAATACCGAACATTTATATTTTATTTTATTTTCTCAATTTGTTTCATGAACAGAAAGCTCAAATACTGGACTGTGCGGTTAGAAACCAGACACCTGGCAACCCTATATTTTTTATTTGAAAGAGGAAGTGTTTTTGTCTTTGGATAGAAGGTATTTTAATGCATATAATAGCTGGTAAATATTCATAGAGACAGAAGTGACATGTTAGCCCACATGTTCCATCCTCACATGGTGAGTCCCTTATAGTATTTCCTCCATGTCAGTTGAATTTTAATGAATTCGATGGTGGGGAATAGACCACTGTCTTGGGAGGTTATTCCACTGTTGGATCTCTTAGCAAGTTTTTCTAAACAATACCACCCTTAAGATTGTCACTGTTCCAGCCGAGCTTCCCTCTTGGCCACACACCAGACTGCTCTGTGTATCCCCAAGTGTTTTAAGCCTCTGGAGTTTGAATGGACACAGGTACTGCTGTTTTATGAGGACCTCTGGACATATAATTGGGGTACAGAAACTTCCTTCCTTCTGAGGTCTATGATCATGTGCCCCCCTGAGAAACACAGCCTCTAGAACCAGTGCTGATTCGTCAGCCCTGCCCTGTAGCTCAAACACATCCTCTCTCCAAGAATTCCAGCTGTTGAAAGCTCTGAGCTCAGTTTACTTCTTCCAAGACCAAGAGTAAGAGTATAAAACATACCAGGCAGCCTTTGCACAGGGCTGTAAATCCATTGCACCATACATAATTTACTTAAGTTCTACAGCAAATTTATTTCCCTGCCACAAGTTTCTCACCACTCCATAGTAATTTTTGGGTTGAGTTCAGAATGAGTCTTCTTCTCGGGAGACTCTTTACCTCTACTTCAGTGCCTCTATTTATCCTGATCCTGGTAACTTTCCACTCTTTCATTTCTCCCCTTTCTGCAGACAATTAGGAGCAAGTATCTTCTCTCTGGTCTAGCAATTCTCCTTAGCATATCTAATCTCTGGAGAAAACACAGTTGGTGAAAGTACCCTCCGCTGTCCCTACTTGGGTGGATGTATAGAAAGCAAATAAACACAGGAACATTCCATGACACAGTAATTTCCATAGCAACAACTTCATAAAACACTCAGGGTACGTCTAGACTACAAGCCTCTTTCGAAAGAAGCTTTTTCGAAAAAATCTTTCAAAAAAGCCTCTTTCAAAAGAGCGTCTAGACTACAAGCAGATTTTTTCAAAAAAGCAAGCCGCTTTTGAAAGAGTCTAGATGCTCTGTTTCGAAAAAGCACAGTTTGCATTCAATAGCACCTTTTTTCAAAAGAGCACTTTTGAAAAAAGGCATTATTCCTCGTTAAATGAGGTTTACCGCGATCGAAAAAACTGCTGCATTCCTTTGATTTACTTTCAAAACTTTAGAACGCAGCTGCAGTCTAGACGCAGGTGAATTTTTTTTGAAAAAGGGCTACTTTTTTCGAAAAAACCTTGTAGTCTAGACACACCCTGAGGGTTGTA
The DNA here is from genome assembly GCF_052426305.1 of Pelodiscus sinensis. Classification (NCBI taxonomy): domain Eukaryota; kingdom Metazoa; phylum Chordata; order Testudines; family Trionychidae; genus Pelodiscus; species Pelodiscus sinensis. The sequence continues at coordinate 8,878,537 of NC_143060.1, forward strand.
CACAGTTTCTCCATATCATCACACAGACACATTCACAGAAACACAGGATTAGATGGAAGTTTAATAGGTCAGCTAGCTCAGTCCTGTGTACTAAGGCAAGACTATATATTATCTAAACTATGTGTGACAGGTGTTTGACTAACCTATTCTTAAAAACCTCCAATGACAGAGATTCCATAATTTCTCTAGGTAATTTGTTCCAATACTTGCCTACACTTACAGTTAGGATTTTTTCCTAATGTCTAACCTAAATCTCCCTTGATGCAGCATAAGCTCACTACTTTTTGTCCTGTCCTCAATGGACAAGAACAATTTATCAGCCTCTTCTCTATAACAGCCCTTTACATACTCCAAGACTGTTATGTCCCTCTAAAACTTCTCTTCTTTAGATCAAAGAAATCCAATTTTCACTCTTCCCTCATAGCTCATGTTTTCAAGACTTGTAATCATTTTTGTTGCTCTCCTCTGTATTTTCTCATGTTTTTTTATATCTTTCTCCAAGTGTGATGCTGCAAACTGGACACAGAACTCCAGTTGAGTCCTTATCAGAGCTGAATGAAGTGGAAGAATTACTTCTCTTACCTTGTTTACTGCACTCTTGCAACATCTCAGAATCACATTCATTTTTCATGCAACAGTTCTACCCTGTTGACTCCTATTTAGTTTTTGATCCACTACTCCACATCCTTTTCTGCAGTACTTCCTCCTAGGCAGTCATTTCCCATTTTGTAACATTGATTATTCCTTCCTAAATTCGGTACTTCGAATTTCCTCCTATTGAGTTTCATTCTGTTTATTTCAGACTAGTTCTCATTTGTCAAGACCATTCTAGATTCTTATCCTGTTTCCAAAGCAATTGCAACACTTCCCATCCTTTTATTGTCCACTATTACTACCAGTGTACTCTCTGTAGTATCATCTTAATCATTTACAACAATATTGAATAGAACTGGACCCAAGACAGATCCTTGAAAGACCCCACTCAATATGTCATTCCAGCTTGACTGAGAATCTGCGATAGCTATTCTCACCAACAGGAGATGATCCAGTCAAAGATATTACCACACCTTGTAGCGGGGTCCAACTCACCACCGCAATGCCTCTTGCTGGTCACACTGGGAATTAGCTCTGACTCTTCGCAGGTCGCCTTCTAGCTGATGTCTCACCCATGTTTCTCTGTGCTCTCTCCATGCTCTAGCTCATTCCCTGGGACTGCAGCATCCTCTTCAGGACACTGCCCTCTGGTAGCGTCCACTAGTTGAGTCTTTTGCCCCCTTTCAGAGGTATCAGCAGTCCTTAGTTTCACCCTCTGCCACCATGGCCAACTGCAGCCCCAGTCAAGCTCTCGCCTCAGGGGCAAGCCACTATTTAACAGGGATGGGCAATAATTTTTGATGAGAGGGGCACTTCAGAAATTTTTGAATTGGCCCTGGGCTGTCCAAGAAGGGGTGGAGCCTCAGGCAAAAGGGGAGAGGCCAGGACACTTCCATGCTTGTGAAGTCTTTGCCTGGCTCCTTCATGCTCCTGGCGGTGGGAGGAGGCTTCACATGATTCCCCCCACCCGCAGGTCAATCAGGGCCTGGGGGTAGGGGGAGCATGCAATGTCTGCCCCCGCACTGCAAGGAGGTGCCACACTTAGTCACCTGCCAGCTGAGCAGCAGGTGGGAGGTGACTAAGTACCAAGCCCCTTGTAGGGTGGGAGGAGACTTTGTGTGCTCCCCTGACTCCAGGCCCTGATTGACTTGGGGCTGGGGAGCAGCAGGACCTCTGTGGGGCAGATCAACCCACTTGGCAGGCTGGATCTGGCCCAAGGAGGCCCTTTTGCCCATCCCTGATCTATAAAGATCACTTTTCAGTGTGGCTAGATGCAGTGCAAGAGGAAAGATGGCAACCCAGCTCCTCCCACTAACTCTGGGTCCCAACCCAGGACCGTCTGGTGTTCTTGTCACCTTCTCTCCCCTCTACTGCCATTTGCTCCATAGGCCACTTCTTCAATTCCTTGCGTGTTCTCAGTCCTGGTATCAAGGCCACAGACTGGCAGGTATCAGACTGGAGCCTCCCTTTCTAGCTCCCCTGAGCCTGCTCAGCACTGCTCTGTCCAAGGTGCTTCCCCTTTCCTGGGAACTGGACCTGCACCCTCCACAGTCAGGACCCAACTGCCCTCAGCTCTGCTGAGCAACTCCTTATAGCTCCTTATAGCTGCCTTCTCGTTGGCTCCTTATAAGCCTCTCCCTGATTGGCTAGGGTTCTGTGCTGGCTCCTTCCAGATTGCTTTAACCCCTTCTGCCCAGATTGGGGCAGCTACCCAATCACATGCCCACCTATTCCTTTTGATATTATAGGACTGATATGTCTACAACCACGCAGCACAATTTGCAGGACTTCCGGGCAGAGCGTTTCTGTTTAGAGTACTGTTGCAATAGTATACACGCTGTACTTCAAAGTTCACTGAAAGGGTTAAACTGATTCCATAGCTAGAATGAGTGTTTTGTTGGCAACGAATTCATGCAAAGCTAAGGCTGCTAAACTTCAACAGCTGACAGTAGCTTCTGCAGGTGCAACATCACAGATGGTTACATGTCATTACTGCCACAGAAGTGCTACTGAATTCACAACAGTTTGCCAGGTTATGCATAATACTGTATACACAGTATGCTATAGAATTAGAGTGCTGTATGTGATATATTCTGGATTGCCCTCAGTACATTGGTATCAAGTATAACCTGACTAACCCACAGGTGAAGCTAGGGGTACCAATTTAATGTCTAAAGATTTCACTCATGTTCTACGGATTTCTGGAGACAATGGTCATATGTAAGCAACCATCACTTTGTATTTTAATGAGGGGATACATTCCATGTCCAAAGTCAGAAGAAGGGCTACAGAAGAAGGGCTTCTGCAGGGTCAGGAGTGAAGCTCTGTGATGCTGTATTGGATTGTCACTACTACCTTCCACAGGTTTTGTCCTAAACGATTGCTCATTTGCTACTTTCCTCAGCAAATATCAGAGGGCCTGATGGTTTGTATAGTCAGCAGATACCTTCTTGTTGATTTAAGTTTCTGTCCTCATGCCTCATTTTAAGAGAGCATTTTTTGGTATAGAAATTGCACTCAAGTTAATAACCAATTTAATTTTTTTCCATGATCCTACTTCTGCCAAATGGATTTTGTTCAGAAGTATTTTAAAACTACAATTCTACTAATGTATCTACTTGATAAATTGCCCATAATGTGTGGGAAAACCAAACAAAGTTATAATAACCTGGATTTCAGAGAATAAAAGTATCAGCAATGGCTCAATCTGCAGTTCATTTTACTTCTACTCAGAGATTTATATAAATTAAAATGGAACACAGACCAAGGACAAAGAAATATCAAGGAAGTCACTCTGCTACTTAACAGTAGCATTAGGATTGGCCACTGACAAATGTGAGCCTCTGGAGGGTAAAGTCTAGTCATTATGTATTTTCCTGAGATAAAGAGCCTTTTTGTAATGGAAAAATGTATATATGCACACACAAGTGTTGAGGCATTATTTTTTCCATAAGGTTGCAAAGAGGAAGTAACTGAAGGAGAAGAATCATCCTTTCTTTCGTAACCTGTCTAAAATAGAGAAATTGCATCTTACAGTAAAATTGATACTATGACAACTTGAATGCGTGGGAGTTAATCAGACTGTTGTATAAGCTGATCATTAATTTACTGATACAAGCCAAGAGACCCTCAAAAGATGCCTGATTCTGCTCTTGCAGTAACATTCCAGAGGCTTTGTTCAGAGTCCTTACTGGTCTGTGACTTACGTCATTCAGCAAGGACCTTTCCGTTTACCACAAACAGAACACTTTTCACTGGGGGCTGGAAATTCCATGGAAACAAAATTCGAAGGGGAAGCTTGCCTGGGAGTGGGTGTTGCGGGGGGGGACCTGGGGATAAGCATTGTAAAGAGATAATGAACAGCCCTAGACTGACCGCTGGCTGACGACACCCATGAGCATCCAAATACACAGAATGATCACTTGGTTATAAATTATTTGATATCATAGAACTGAAGTAATTGTAAAATAACAATGTCCAACAATCAATGTCTCCTGCTCTTAAAAATAAAGGTCTTAGCTTTACCTTGGAAGTTATTTTCCATAAATGTCACAGTTGGCTTTCATATTTATGTGACAGCAGCAGGAGACCATTATCCTATGACAATGAATGTTTAATACCATTGGCAAAATACTTAATTAAAATTGATCCTTTTTACCATTGATTTGTTTGTGTGCCAAGCATACCCCGAAGCAAAACATTTGTGTTAGTTTTGGGGAAAGCAGTGGGGAATAAATCCTTCATTATTTAATTTATGACCGCGTCCAAATTTGAACTCAGGGCTCGAAGGCAAAAACAATCATATACTCCAAATGAGCGTATTATACCTCTATGGCATTTCTACATCCAGTAGCAAATTCTTTTAGCTAGTTCCTTTCACAAATAGTTATACTGATTCAAATTTAAGATTGTTGATTTCCAATCTTTGACTTATTCTTGCATACCTTCATTATGAGTAATTTCTCTTGCAGGATTACATATTGGTTGCACGGTATTTAACAACAAGAAAACAGAGTGTATGTCCTTATAAGGCACTTGCATAGTGAGTCGTAATCGTAAGAAACAGGTTCAGGATACCTGTATAAATAATAGTATCATAAAGGAAGGGGCTTGACACCTGCCCCTAATTCATATTGTTGGCAAAGGACAAAACTGAGTAGAGGATTTCCCAAGAGCCCGATTGAAATTAGATACAACCAGACAACCTGGGAAAAGTAGCCCCTTGGCTTTGAATGGGGGTGCAAAGGAGGATCCATCTCTAGAGTTCCTCTGAGCAGCAGGATGCATTAACACAGTCCTTTCTCACCCCTAGTGTTCCCTGCAGGCTTCCAGACAATCTTGGTGGATCGTCAGTGGTTTAGGTGCCTGGCCAAATCCCAAAGTCTGAATGAATCCCTTCTATGATTCGACTTTATCAAAACACTTGGCTACAGCTGTACCGGAATTGAAACGTTCTGATTTTCCACTTAAAATAAATGTTTCATTTAGAATTTTATATCATGGTTTGAATATAACATAAAAGATTCAAAGTCAAAACCAAAGCATTTTGGTGGAGCCACAACAATTTTTGTTTAATATTTCACAGGCAATTTTAAAATTGTGAAGTTTCTCGAGCTAGGGAAAGTCTAGTTTCCACACGGTTGTAAGGTTGTGTGTGAGAGGACCTTTTCTCTCTCTATGAACACTAAGCAATGCTGACAGGTTCACCGGGTGATCAGAGAAAAGGGATTGATTTTAGAGTATGTTAGCTATTCACTTTTGGCTCTTTCTCCTTTTACTCTTGTTCTATAACTATGCCGGGAATGCCTTATCTAGTTTAGTTTATGAGAAGTACAAAATCTATATATGCTAAGCAAACAGCTTTATTTCTTTTTATTCTATTTAACTTTCTGGTTTTAATAACTTTTTTTGCCGGATCATACTGTGTTCAGTAATTTCATACCAATATCCCCAAAGACTAGAGAAGCCAGTAACCTTTGAGGACAATTACTCAAGGATAGATTTTTTTTGAAAACTTATCCTATTCTTAGTCTTGCTCATGGGGCATGGACAAAAATGTCCTATGCCAGAGAGTTGTATTGCCATCAGACTGCAGAAGATGAAGAAGAGAAGCCAAAAGAACAAGGAGGAAAGAAGAGTCGGATGGGGGTGTATTGGTCACACTATATTACATTTACATCATTTTGAAAACAAAGCCCAGTTCCAAATTCTGCAGTACATCTACAATCCTAAGTTATTTATTGCTAAGGACATTTGCAGAGATGCAGTCTATGAGAGTTTGAGCCATTCTCCCATCTTTCAGCTCTGTATAAATTAAATTAACCCTTAATAATTGAAAATGACTCCTCAAAATGACAAAAACCAACCTAATATCTATAGTGGAACAATAAATACTAAGAGAAGTTAAAAATTGAACAAAAACAATCCTGGCCCAAATAAACCCGGTTTCAGCTTTAGCGCATTGGGTAGCCTTAAAATGTGCATTGCGTGCATTCTGGAGGCCAAAAAACAGAAGGCTGCAATGCATGAGTCTGAAAATATTTCTTAACATCAAGACTATTTTAGTAGGTGTTAAAATAGCACTGTGGATCATGGTAGTAAATATCTTTGTACAGAACGGTATAGAACTTTTGAAATATTTGCCAGGAATTGGACATAATAAACCAATACAGAATGATAAATGTGTTCTTTATTAATTTTCTTATTGTATAATTGCAACACCTATGTTCTCTGTTACAGAATCAGGATGTGCCCTGCAAAACAGCTACTTTCCAGATGGAGAGGTGAAATGAAGGGATGGATGGAGTAGCATTTATACAGGGCTCCCTATTTCTCAAATATTTTTATTTGAAGAGACAAAGGATGTAGCAAACACTGGAGCCAGAGAAAATAGGTCATATTGCTGTGTGACTTACTGTTTACACTTAGAGCTGATCACAAGGGTGGTGTATGGGAATGGTAAAAAATAGAGTTCACATGCTCTGCTACAGTGCTAAGACTGAAAGATGGTGAGGGTGTGTCATCCCAGCAACAAATACTTTTTATATTGGCCTAATTCTTGTGTGTTAGGGTCTTTGAACCAGATCTGAAATATACCTGTGTGTTACTATCGTACCCAGCCCACTGAGGGCCCAGTCCTGATTGAAAACCCTAGGCCAGTCGTGGACAATAACTGGCCTGCAGGCTAGACATGGTTCACCAGGGTTAACCCCTGGCGGGTCACCAGCGCTTTATTTACTGCTCCGTGCCGCTTCCCGCAGCTACCATCGGCCAGGAATGGCAATCTGCAGCAAACGGGAGCTTCACGCGGCCATACCTGTGGAGGCAAAGGTACATAAAGTGCCCTGCCAGGCACTAATCCTGGTAAACCACCTCAGGCTTATTGCCCTTCCCTGCTCTAGACACTACTGTAATGTACATACTAAGGAATAACAAATGTACTGCAAATATATGGTTTAAGATAATTCTGCACTCAACAGATGACAGTCTTTCCTCTGAGTAGGACTGAGTCTCTGCAATACTCTTAGTATTTACTGGAAGTGTCATCTGTCCAGTGTGATTTGGAAAACCGAGCCCTGACCATGTCTCATTTTGCAACAGGGATAGAGCCTGGCCCAAGTCCAACTCTGGAAATTAATTTTTGCCTACCAAAATCCCCCATACAGTTCTGTTTGGGTTCCGTTCTTGGACTGAAGCTAGTGACTGTGGACTCTAAAATAGCTATATTCTTAATTAGTGTAAGCAGGGGCTGAACTGCTGCTTGCTGTCAGCCAGCTGAAAGGAGGGGTGGGTGTGCCCACTACAGTTGTTTAGCTCTACAAGGTAATTAACTGTTAACTGTTGACATGTAAATACTGCTCAGGAGAGAATCCAAGGTGTGGCTATGTAAATCCCATTCAGCCAGGGCTGATGGAGGGTCAGTGTTGGAATTGAATGTGGAGAATTGTATATAATTTGGGACTGTTGTGGGGGTAACTAATCATGCTACCCCTAAATGTGGGAACTGTCAAACATGCCACCAGTGCTTGCAGGAGAGACACCACCATCATGGTAAGAGGTCTCGGAAGAACAAGCCTCCCCCCTTCCAGAGTTGAGTGAACAGAGCTGGGGGAAAGGGTTAAAGGACTTGAGTCAGCCTGCTTCACACCTACCAGGTGTGAGCTGTAAGACTGGCCCAGCCTGCACCTTTCCCCCTTTGTTTTAAGGACAGACCTAAAGCAGACTCCCTGAGGAGTCTTTTTGTTTGCTAGTCCAGTGAAAGCTGGATTCATTTGAGAGCTGAAATCACTGGTTTGGCTGAGAGTTGAAATCACTGAGCTGAAATCACTGGTTTGGCTGAGAGCCAGACCTACTGCAGCCAGTAGAGTGGCAGCAGGCGAGGAGCGGCGACTAGCGGCGTGGCGTGGCGCGGCGGCAGGCGAAGAGCGGCCATCAGCGGTGTGGTGTGGTGCGACGGTGGACGAGGAGCGGCCATTAGCGGCGTGGCATGGAGCGGCGGCAGGCGAGGAGCGGCCATTAGCGGTGTGGCATGGAGCGGCGGCAGGCGAGGAGCGGCGACAGGTGCCCAGCGGAGCGTCCAGAGGTGTGGGACGAGACAGCTGGTGAAGCATAGCGGAGTTTCGTATAAGGTGCCCCCTATCTATCTCCCCACCCCCATCTCTACCCAGGTTGGGAGGTGAAACCCTGCGGGTGAACCTTGGGACTCTGGGTGGCACAGAGACTTGTGGGGACAGAGACTTGTGGGGAGTCGGTGGACTTCGGGCGAATCTTGGCCGGGGTGGGGGCTCATGTTTGGGTTATGAACTCTGTTTGTGGTGTTTTCCCCAAGCTAATGCCGTATGAATTCTTCCTCTGTTTCATTAAATGTTCTTTTCCTACACTCAGACTCAGTGCTTGCGAGTGGGGAAGCATTGCCTCTCAGAGGCGCCCAGGGGTGCGTGAATTTCCCAGATCACTGGGTGGGGGCTCGAGCCGGTTCTTTGTGAGATTGACCCCAAGATATTGAACCCAGCCCTGGTTCCTGCCAGGCCTACCCGGCAGAAGGGCTACATTAGTATTTGCAAATTGTTTAGGGATCCTGGTATTAAAGGTGCAACAACAGTATAAAAGATGGATGTGTGACCAGTGCACAGAGTGAGAACAGCTCACACTGAGCTTAATACTGAAGGAGATATAGGGCATGTCACTGAGAACAAGCTCATGATGATTATAGGAAGGAGAGAAATGAATGCAAATGAAATCTTCCTGTGTTATTGATAGTAACTCTGAGCTGTGTTTGTATTCATGTCTTACTGCAAACTGAAATTATTGCCAGTGTTTACTCAATCAATATCGCCATGTCTGAGGGGACTGAAAAGGAATGCACAGTTAAGAGTAAACAGATCTGGTTACAACGAAGATCACTTGGTTTGGCAAGTGAGCCTTAAACGGACTATTTGTGAAACCTGGTGGTAGCCTATTCACCTGCCAACAGAAAGAAATCAATGAGGACTTGCTTGAGATTAATTTGGGGGAGGAGGGAGAGTGAGAATTGAAGCTAGCTGGTTTTCTATTGCTAGGCTAGACCAAAAGACCTGGTTTGACCTTTGCCATAAGTTCGAGCAGCGGTTCTCAAACTTTTTGGGTTCCGGAGCCCTTTATATGATATCTCGTGGAGCCCTGGGGCTCTGCGGAGCACAGTTTGAGAAACACTGAGTTAGAGCAATCTCAGTGTTAGGTTATCCAGGCACATTCTGGCAACTGGGAGTGGTCAAAGTAGAACAGGGCTCTGGCCAAATTCCCTTCGCTTTGGCTACACATCCTACATCAGGAGTAGTAAGCATGATGATATCGACAATCTAAGCCACCCAAAGATTCCCCCTATGCCATAGGAATTCCCAGGTGGCAAAATCTGCCAGTTTTGCAACCTAACGTGGCTGTAGTACAATAAAGAATCTGACACAAAGTAAATCATCACCATCTGCACTATGGTAAAAGATGGGGGGGTACATACTTGGAAACCAAACAGTGTGAGAAAAAACATCCCAGATGAATTTGAATTCAGTATCACAGTGTGTATGGCACTGTACAAACATGTAAGAAGACAAACTACTTCCCCTCAAGTGGAGCTTGCAATCTAATTAGACAGCAGCAATTGTCTCTAATTAGATACAAGTCAATGAAATGAGTTGTAAAGAGGGAGTTGAAAGCATATAGATAATATACTTGGTGCACAAGAAGAAAAATCTGCTGCACAAACTAGGGGTATCATAAGAAAAGGCATCAAGCCTGATTCCAACACCACTTAGACCAGTGTAAATCAACAAGGATCTGGTATGTATAGTCAGGGTGTATCTAGACTACAGTTTTTTTTCAAAAAAAGTGGCCTTTTTTCCAAAAAAACTTCCCCTGCATGTAGACTGCTGCTGTGTTCTTTCAAAAGTAAATCGAAAAAACACAGTAGTTTTTTTGACAGTGGAAAACCTCGTTTTACAAGGAATAACACCTTTTTTCAAAAGTGCTCTGGTTTGTTTTTCAAAAGTACTGGTTGTAGTCTAGATGCTGTTTTTCGAAAGAGGCTTTTTCGAAAGATACTTTCGAAAAAGCATCTTTTGAAAGAGGCTTGCAGTCTAGACATAGCCTAAGGGAAACAGGTCCATAAAGTCAACAGTGTGCACTCAGGACAGCAAATTTGGGCAGAGTACAGGGCATGATGAGAGTATCAACATAGGAGACCTCCTGAGGTCTCTCACAACCCTGTGATTCTATATGAGATGCTGAGTTTTCTCACCCCTGATCAAAGTTGAGGGATCACAGTCCTTCCTATGAAAGCACTCAATACATTGCAGGATTGGATCCTCAGTGTTACTGTGAATACTTTTAAATAGTTTGTTTTCTTCACTTTGCCTGTATAAGACATTAGGAACAGCCACATGAGACTTAAAGCATTTTGGCTGATCCCATTTGATTTATAATTGTCAGAAATTCGCTTACACCTTGACCACAAGGTTTATCAAGTATAATAACTGTTCCTTCCCAATTTTTGCATAATAAATTATGATAATGTGATACTGTTATCTATCAAAATGTTCAATCTGTTTTTTAATTCTGCTAAGTTCTTGATCTCAATAACTTCCTATGGCAATGAGTTCCACACACTAGACATGTGCTCTGTGGGAAAGTATTTCCTTTTATCTTTTTGAATGTTCTCCTTTCAATGTAATTGAATGTTCCCTACTTCTTGTGTTACAAAACAGGAAAACAGAAGCTCCCAATCTCTCAATTTCTATACCATTTATTATTTCATATGTTTGTATCATGCCCCTTCATTTCAGTTGAAGATTTAAAAAAAAAAAAAATCACAATCTTCTGAATTTCTTCTTACATGAAATTTATAGGAGTATTTACTTCTTTTGTTTGGGATAGTAGCAGATGCACTTGTACCAGGTACCCGTATATATTAATTTACACCAATTTAGTAAGGGCTTGGCCTGGCATAGATCCTTGAAGAAGAACGCCAGGGTCCTTTCAAAGGGATGAGCAGCATCACTTAGGGTGTGTCTAGACTACACCCCTTTTTCAAGAAAGGGATGTAAATTAGGCACGTCGATATTGAAATGAAGCCGGGATTTGAATTTCCCATGCTTCATTTGCATAATGGCGGCCGCCGCTTTTTTTCTCCAGTTTAAAAGGGAATCTTTCGAAAATAAAGCCCTTTTTCAAAAGATCCTGGAAACCTCATTTTTTGAGGTTTTTATTTTGGAAATTTCGAAAAAAGCGGCAGCTGCCATTATGCAAATGAAGAGCGGGAAATTCAAATCTCGGCTTCATTTTGCAATATTGACGTGCCTAATTTACATCCCTTTCTCAAAAAAGGGATGTAGTCTAGCCACACCCTAATGTGGAGCTGCACACGAGAGCAGAATCAGGTCATGTGGTCAAAATATCTCAACCATCTCATAGGTAAAAAAGAATGCTCATTATTCCTGATGGCAAAACAAAGTCTCTCTGGAGAAAGAGCTGAAGTGTTTGATTTGCCAAGTGTAGTAGGGTCAACTCATAGTTGTGGCACCTCCTGCTAGTTAGTTTGGAAATTAGTTTGGTTCAGGAAGTGCTCTGCCTTTTGGTGAGGGGCTCGCCTGTCCATGCTCCACTCTGCTGTCTTTGCCCTCCGACTAGAGACCTGTCTCTCTCTGGTCCATGGCTTCCTCTCCAGGACACTGTGCTTTGGCAGTGCCCATTACTCTGTTGCTCCCTTCCAGGGATGTCAGGAATCATCAGTCCTTACACATGCCTGAGCCAACTGCAGCCCCAAATCTAGCTTCTTGCCTCAGGGTCAAGCCATAGTCTGTATAGTCCACGATCCAGTGAGGCTATATGCAGTGCAAACAAAAGGGGGAGTGGCTAGGCTTTCCCACTACTCCGTGTCCTAGCCCAGGGACCCTCTGACAGTAGTCCTGTCCTGCCCTCCTTCACTCCTCTAATCGCCTTCCATGTTCCCAGGGCCACTTCCCTACAACACTAGCACCTTCTCAGCCCTCACCTCCCATACTTAGGGCCTTGATACATCAGGCAGGAGCTTCGCTCCAGCTCCCCTATTCCTGCCCCAGCACTGCTCCACCTAAGGTGCTCTTCCCAGGGAACCAGTCCTTCCCCTTCGCTGGTCAGGACGCAACTGCCCTCAGCTCTGCTGAGCATCTTTGTCAGGACTGCCCCAACAAGCCACCCTTTGATTGACTCTCTATGAACTCTCCCTGATTGGAAGGGTTTGCATAAGCCCCCTCTCACCTGCTTTTAACCCCTCCCTTGCTGGAATGGGACAGCCGCCCCACCACACTGATATATATGATGCCTCTAACAATCAGCAGACAGGAACAAAATGTCTTGGATATTGCAGTAAAGACATTGGCTTGCTCTACACACAATGGTAACAATCTTTGGTTCCTGTATTAACATAGCCCAGCATAGGACTTCGGCTTTATGGTAGAGCTACATACTTGCAGGATTCTATTACCAGAATATTCATGTACTCTATGAGCACATAGGAGGAAGAAAACCAAGTTTACTTTTGCAGATTCAAGCGGTTCAGGTAATTAGTCAGAGGTTTGAGTGTTTATCCCAAAAAAGAAACTGAAGAGTTGGGTATTCAAAAGTCTATCCACTATTTTTGGATGCTTCAAATTTTAGATCCCCGATCTGGGATAGCTACCGCCTGAATTTAAATGGATGAACACCTGCAGTGGTTACTAAAGTCAACAGGCACTGTGGATGACCAGAACCTCTGCCATCAGGCTATAGGAGTCTTGGGTTGGCTACTCAGAAACTAAGGCACCAAAATTAATTGGGATTTTTGAAAATACATGACTGCATCTCTTCAGATTTGCCCACCACCAGCAAAATCCCCGTGCATGACACCCGCTCTTTTTCTCAGTGAAATGGCACTTGTTCAACTCTTATATAAGAAAAATAAATTACATGCATGGGCAAGTCCTGAGAGCCATAATCTTGCTCCCTGTGAAGACATTCACTTCAATGGTATAGGGTCTAGCCTTTAATCTTTACTCTGGTGACACTCATATTGGTTTCAACTGGAATTTCTCCCAAGCAAAGATTGATTAAAAACAAGTAATTCCATCAGAATTTGCCCTCCATAAGAAGAGCTAAAAAGCAACATTTATAAAGAGGTGTTCAATAAATTACATGCAAAATTCTTATAGATACACAGGATTTAATAATAGTACTTTGCAAAGGTACAGCTGCCAAACATGACTGATATTCATGACCAACAAAGCAGTTATTTTTACATGTAGAGTCTTAATTTAACCTCGGAGATGGAAATATATAGTTCCCTGCCATACAACTACAAACCTCTGAGTAATCAATAATAATAGAGAATACTGGAAAATAGTAGGCACAAAGGCTGGGTTTTTTAATCTTATTTTTAGTGATTTAGATGAGTGGGAGAGTGAAGATGTGATAGATAAGGAAGGCAAAAGTCATTTGTTTATATTATAGTCATGCAATGCCAAATTAGGCACTTACTCTTTGTCATCCCATTTCTTTCTCACAATAAACAGAAAAAACACACTGAGGTAAATTTATTTGTTTATTAGCAATGCAATAGGTTGGTTTGAAAGGCACTCTAAACCCACCATTCTTCTTTTAAAATATCAACTGGCAGTAATGTGCAAGTACCTTTGCCCTTATAGCAAAATATTATATTTGTCTCCTAAATTACCTATTCTATTTTCTTCAGCCAAAGAATGGTAGCAGATGATAAAAATGTATAGGTATGATTGGTCAAATGTTGAAAATATTTAGGACACTCCAATATGTAAATCTGTCATTCAGCTATTGGTGTAAAAACACTCTTAAGTAGGAAACAGATAAGGCATAGTTCAATAGGATTATTCATTTTTGACAGGCTCTCCCTTCTAGAGTTTGTTTTCAAAAGGATATTTAAACAGCGTGCTTAGCAAATTTTTACTTTAAGCGACATAAACCGCCATTTATTGACTTGAGTTACACCTACTATTTCTAATCATTTTGAGCATATCTGAAACTTGGCCTATGTACCCGTGCGGGAAAAAAATAGGCATGAAGACCTTCTCTGATCCCATGGCAGGCTTGCCTACCTTATCACTCTGTGCACCGCAGTGAGAGCAAGCTCAGTGGGACCCCCGTTTTTGCCCAATTGCCCCTCACAGGCAGATAGAGTGTGGGGAAGTGGGCACCGCTGAGCGCTGGAGATCGGGGGTGCCAGTTAAATCAATAACCACCCCAGGCTGTTCCTGCAGCATCACGGATACATTCCAACCTTTCCTCAGCGACAGGCGTAAAATCTCAGTCTTGCCCAAAGCACTGAGGAGATTGTTGGAAAAGAGAGGGGGAGCAGAAGCAAATGAGAACAAAGCGGTCGATAGGGGTGAGATTAGGAGGAGCCCTGCAGGGGGATCAAAGGAGAGGGTTTGACTTGGACGGGGTTAAAGACAAGAAGCCACTGAAGGACTGAAGGAGGGCGCAATGCCATGGTCTCAGCAGGCGGGTGGGGCAATGACTACAGCAGTAGCATCGTGGAAGGAGTTCTTCATGTTGATGCATTTCAGAACATTTGGTCGAAAGCCAACAACCAGCATACACCAGGAGCTTGTCTGTGTTCTCCCACTCCCAGTGTGTCTTATTCATCTTGGGGCTGCAGTGCCAAGAAAAGCAGAGTGCCACACAATCAGACTTCTGAGCTGATGGCACCTCCATAAGGGAAGCTGTTCTTACGGATGCCAGAGTGGTTTCCTCTCTCTTCATACTGACTAATGTAGTGGAAATGCTGCTCCACCTCTGTGACACTCATGCTAGGCCAGAATTCAGTGCTGGCAGCAAACACTGGAGAAAAAAACATCTTGGCTAACATTAGCAAAAACAAGTTTCCTGGAGAGACATCATTAGCCTATTAAATTAGTGGTAGATGTAGATGATCTCCCAACAGCTCCCCCACCCACTCCCCACCTCCACACATGGAATGGAAAAGTACGCAGAAGAATTTTCACTGGCTTGCCAACCTGCTACATCTTTTCTTCCATAAGATGAACAACACAGAATATGTCACATTCTTCCAGCTTTTTCTTTCACTGAGGTTGAACAACCTGCATTCCCGATGTGAGAGCCACCAAAGTGGCTCTGATGTTCAGGCACATGGGAAAATTCATCAAAAATTGCTTTCCAGTACTTAGAGCATTTTAGATACTAGGAGACAGTGACACTAACTTTAAATGACATGCAGAAGCCTTTATGGCTTCTCATGTGTTTTAAATCAGCCCTGTAACTTATGTAGTGATGCACCTATTAGCAGGGCTGTCAGAATGGGTGGACTAAGTAGAGTTGCCAGATGTCAATTTCAAAAGAGTTATTCCTTCTAAGACACCACACATTGGCTATGTCTAGACTACACATTTTTTTCGAAAAAAGTAGCCTTAAAAAAAAAAACCCGTCACCTGCATCTAGATTGCCATCACGGTCTTTGAAATTAACTCAAACGAACGCGGTGGGCTTTTCAACTGCAGTAAACCTCATTTTACGAGGATAAACACCTTTTTTCAAAAGACCTCTTTTGAAAAAGGTGTTCTTGAATGCAAACAGGGCTTTTTCGAAAGATAGCGTCCATATTGCCTGGGTGCTCTTTCGAAAAAGCGGATCACTTCTTCAAAAGTCTTGAGGATGTCTAAACAATCTCTTTCAAAAGAAGATTTTTTTTTTGAAAGAGCTCTTTTGAAAAAGCCTCTTTCGAAAGAGGCTTGTAATCTAGACGTACCCATTGTGTCTAGTGGGTCAATTATTGCACAGTTGTCCTGTCTAACCAGTCTCGTGGGCAGGCCAATCATACCAGGCCAATCCTCAGCATAGATAAGGTTAGCTTATTGCAGAGTCCCAGCCAAGATCCCATAGATGCCCCTCCAAAGGGCCAAAGATCTGTAGCAGTGGTGGAGGAACAGAGTCATGAGTGGGCCCTGCATTGTCCTTCCATGTAGAAGAGCTGGCAGACAGTTAATGTAGAATGGAAGATCATTAATGCATCCTGAACACTGCGTATTGGGGAAAAAACCCTCAGGCCATGCTAGCTGAAAGGAGTCTGTGCACATGAATCCAGGGTAGCCCCCAAATTAGGGAGCTGATTAAAGCTACAAGGAGCCCTGGCCGTCAGTATGGAGGCACCCAGTATCCAGTGAATGCTGGCAGATCCATGGTGTCTGGGAACAAAACCGAAGTCATTCTGTATGACACTATCTTCTCTCTGTGTCTGCAGTGGAATGATTCAGGAATATTCCACACGGGGCACTGGCAACATATTTCATTCCCAGGTTTTATATCTTCTACCAGGCCATAATTACTAGTCAAACTCATTTGAATTAATTTTCAGAGAAAGATTTAAAAAGACATTGTACCAAAACCTGTAATAAAAACCAGATCTAATTCCTCTTCCATTGTCATTTTACCCACTATTAAAACACTTTCTGGTAGGAAAAAAAACAAAATTTATATAACCTTAGTCGGTGAACTCACTGAATTTATGGTGTTGAACTATCCCCATGCAGCTCTTGTTGCTTTTGCCTTTGTTGTAGTTCTATGTTCTGGTTGAATTCTGCACTGATCTATGTTGTTGCTCAAGCTGTCAATCAGCACAGAATTTGGCCGTATTTGCATTAGCCCCATTATCTGATTCTTACTTGTGATACCATTTAAGCAGAATAGCTGGAAGTAGTTAGAGTAAGTATGGAGACACAGCATATGAATACGTGCAATGGCCTGGAAGCATGTTTAAAAATAAATCAATAAAATGTTTCTTTTAAAAACGTCTGAACTTCTAGCACCAGCCAAAATGTGGTGCCACTGAATTTTAAAAGCAAGGTCTGTCAGTACCTTCAGATGAATCAGAATACTGCACTTAGAAGTCCTTGTACAATGAAATTCATCATGTAAAGTTTATTGTTTCTTTCTCATCCCACCCCACAAAAATAAAAAGAAACAGTTGAAGTAGATAACAGATACAAGGATGAAAAAAAAATTCCTATAAACTGAGAGTTGACATGAGCTATCTGTCTTTAAAATGTGGGTGCTCATAGCTCTGTTTCAAACCTGTTCCATACTGGGCAGGCTTTTACAGGGACAAATGAGGCTGCTGCAAGTTTTTACCAAGTTATAAAATTTTCAGCATCACAATAAATTGTGAGACAAGAAGGAGAGAGATTCAATTTAACAAAAACCCCATAACTTTTCATTGAAGGAGTGCTCTCTTGTAGCACCAGGCAGTAAGAGTGAGAGGTATGGTGAACATCAATATCTTATCCTCTTTTATCTGGGTTGTCCTTGGAGGGTTGGCCCATAATTTACTTTCCCAGGGGAAATTTAGCACAAGTGCTGCAATTTTTCCTTTCATGCTGATGTTAGACTTAAATATGCCCAGAAAAAAAATCTGTGGAGATTATTTATAAAGCACAGCATGTACTACTTTTGCCTTCAGAGGATCACCTTTTGATAGTTGTACTGTGTGTGAATGTGCACGCACACACGCGCGCACACACACACAGAGGGCAGTGTGATCAACGTAGGGGTCAGTAACCCCATTTCAGAAGCAGTACTACTTCAGACAGAGTGAAATGAAACAGTCTGAAGTAACAGAATATGACAGAGCTGCATTCACCGCATCATCCTCCAAATATGGAAAGAAATACATTTCTACATGAGGAAATCCTAGCTGGCAAGCCAGATCTCGCTGCATCGTAAACGAGATTGCACATCAGGAATGGATGACTCCCACATTTAGAATTTACCTTTTTCAATTCACTGTAATAGATTCGCTGAAATTCTGACTTTTTGTTGAACTAAAATCTGAATGATTGACCTTCAGGTGTCTTTGTAAGCAAATGGCACATCTTGTTTGTAAACTATTAATCAAATAATTTATTCTTTTTAGATACTTTGTAAAAGCAGCAATGCTGCAACCTTTGCCTCTACTGTACAGTGGGTAACTTAGTGAGTAACCTATAACCTTTGGTATTACAATTGTGAATGCATGTTGTTAAGTTGGAGGGTGTTGGTGACTTCCAGCAAACATCTTTGATCTGTGGAGAATCACAGACCTTGGAGAGGATGGGCAGGCTAGACGAATGGGAAAATAATTAAGTAAATAATTCTGGCTAAATGGGAGAATAATTACGTTCCTTAATGGGAGTAAGATATCTAAAATAATAGAAGCCACCACCAATAGAAGTCACCACCAAAAAGAACTGGCCAGATACAAAGCCAGGCCAGAAACATAGTCATGCAAGCCAAAGAGTTCCTTGGGACTAATTTCAAATGCAGGGCATGGGGCATTCATTAGTTGGCTGGCATGTGTCTAGGTGTTGGAAGCAGAAAGCAGCAAGAAAACCAGGGGGAGATTTGCGATGCCACTGGTATCGTGGTCCTAAGAGGAAACCGAGAAAGATCTTTTGGGCAGAGTGCTTGAAGAAGAGGCAGGCTTGAAAGCAGTCAGCAAGTAAACCCCCTCTTTCTGTTTGTTCTTGAGGTGTTCAGGGAAACAGGATTTTGTTCTTTTGAAAGAAAGAGGATTTCAGCAGAGAAATACCTGACTCCATAATCAATCTCTCCTCCTAATAGAAACAACCGCCAAGCCCCTGCATGTTGGCAAACCAGCAGTCCCAAAGGGGCAACACTATTATATTTTTAGCACAAGGATTCTGTGGGTTAGTGGCATGAGTGTCCGGTGGCCTAGGCGGGGGAAGGCTTTGCCTTCCCAAACTGCCAGCCTGGCCCCGCCCACACTCTGCCCTCAAAATGCCTGCTGTAGGCTTTCTGGGGGCAGAGTGTTGCTGCCCCCCAGTGCCTGCCCTCTCTGTGCTCTGGGGTGGTAAAATTGTAACCATGTGGCCTCCTGACTTCCCACATTGCACCGGGAGCCACACCACATGGTCTCCCCTCCCATGGTGCTATGAGGAGGCAGGGGAGCTACCCTGCTCCTAGACCCATGGGCAGCAAGTTGTATGGGCCTGTGATTCACCAATGTTTGGGCCTGGTCTCTCCCCCAGCCCCACCTGCTACCTCTGAGTGCCTCCTCTCAGCATCCTCCCTGCCTCAGCTATCCTGGGCAATGGGCAGCTGCCCCTTGCAGCTCCACAGTGCTTGCAATCCCTCGCCTGCACTCCCCCAGCTGGGATCTAAGGGTGTGGCATCGGTAGTAGACTGACTTGCTCCGTCTGCAGCAGGGGGAAGGGAAAAAGGAGGACTCACTCCCAAGGCACATGGCAGCCCCTTTCCCCCATCCCTGCCTCCTTCCAGCAGCCAACTCCTTCCTGGGGCTTGGCCGAGTGCCAGACTTGTTCTGAGAGGCAGTGAAAGAAAGGGGTAAGGGGAGGGAAGAAAGAGGCACCTTGATTCGAACTAACATCACTCCTCAAAAAATGGAGTAACGTTAGTTCGAGCAATGGGTTTGGGTTGATCTAACGCATCCCGGAGCACACTTTCATTTTCAAAACAGCTGGCATTCAGAGTAATGCGCCGGCGAGATCATGCTAATGAAGCATGGGATATTTAAATCCCCACTTCATTGACTATTTTGAATGCCTGCATTTGCATCCCTAGATCGAACTAGGGTGCAAGTGTAGACATACCCTATGTGCCTAAGGTCCCTAACAGCGAACCTTCCCTAATTCACTGTTTGTGAAGATAAATTCAGGAACAATTTGACACAACAGGGTACTGTAGTGATTGGGAGTCACACAAGAATCCAGACAGACAGATTTCGATTAGGACTTCTGGATGCTACTCTAACTACAAATGTTTAATAATCAATGATAATACAAGTGAAAAAATTAATAGCAATGGCTAGACAAAAGCAGAGTAATCAAAGAAACTCTAATTCTTAACCTGCATCATTCTTGTTTTTCTACTGATGTGTCTCTCCTATGTCAGAATACTAGCTGGGCCAATCTGAGGGCCAATTTTGTGACAGAGAAGCACAAACAAACTGAACTAAGACTAACCATAAGACTAACCAACATTTTCTTTGGGGACAGAAGCAGAATTTAGCCTAATGCACTAAAATCCAAAAAGCTGAAAAGGCTAATGCATTAAAATTTGAAGGGCTTCCTTACCTATCCTACATATGCTATTTTCTGTTATTGGCACTCCAGCCATCAAATCCCAGGGAAAATAATGGAAATGTTGACCTGGGATTCAATTGACAAAGGACCGAAGGATAGGAATATAATCAATGCCAGTCAACATGGCTTTTATGAAAAACAGGTTGTGTCAGACAAACCTGATTTCATTCTTTGATGAGATTAAAAGTTTGCAAGGTGTGATTGGGCAAACTAGTCTAAACAGAAGCTATGAATTTTAGTTTGATTTTTTAGGAACTATTTGTATTCTTGTATCTTTTATCTATATTGTTTCATATATTGACTCATACTATATGGAGCATGGGAATGGTACCTACAAAGTTGTCTTTGAAAGCAATAGTCCTTAAGGGCTATCAACTAGTGAATGAACTTGGCTTAGAGAATAATGGGATGGCTTGAAGTGGCAGGGGGAGGTGAGAAGTAGTAGTTTTCTCCGGTTTCCCAGAAGGTGGCTAAGGTGTGGAGTAGTGACATTTTCTTAGTAGAACAACAAAAAACAGGTCCTAGGGTAAAATTTTATAAACTAGGATATGTCTACACAGTAGGGCTAAAGTTGAATTTAGCTGTGCAACTTCAGCTACATCAATTGCATAGTTTAGGGTGAAATAGCTTAACTCGGCTATTGGTGCGGTCTACACAGCGGGAAGTCAAAGGAAGAACACTCTTCCTTTCACTACCCTTACTCCTTGTGAAATGAGAGTTACCATGAGTTGGAGAAAGTAGATCTCCAGCTCGACATTATTTCAAAATAAAGGCTTGTAGTGTAGATGCACACTGTTATTTCAGAAAAACATTAGTTATTCCAAAATAAGGCTGCTATGTAGATACACCCCTAGAAACACACAGCAAGAGAGAAAGAGTAAAGCAGGAACATGCTTTTGTACTTCCAGGTCATCCCTGAAAATGTTTACAAGTGTCGCAGTAGCAATTCCTGCAGAACATTGAAAGAAACATCCCCCAGGAGAATAAGTGCCTTCATAGGGACAGAATCCTGGACACTAAAGAACACTACTCTATCAGAAAAAGTCATATCAAGTCATATCAGATGCGAGCTGAAGCCAGATATATTCAAATTAGAAATTAGGCACAATTTATTTATTTTAACAGTGACTGAGATGAACCATTGGTACAAACTACCAAAGGGAAATTCTGGATTCTCCAGGTCCTGATAACTTCAGGCCAAAACTGGAAGCCTTTTTAGAAAATGTTTAGTCATAGAAATAACAGGGTGAAATTTAATAGCCCGTGAAAATACAGGAGGTCAGACGTGATATAATTGTCCCTCCAGGCCGTAAGCTTTATGAATATATGAAGCCTAGTAATAAATTTGTGTGGTGGCTGAATTTGTTCTCCTCTAAACAGGACAGTCTATCTCTAAAGGCTGATATAATTAGTATGGCTCCAAAGAGAAGGTTTCATCCTGCCTGCATTGCATTTGCTCTTCTTACACAGAGTGCTTATGATCCCTTTATTTTCTTGGATGCAAACATTCATCTTCCCTTTAAAACAACAGAAATTTTAAAAAAAAAACACACACAATTTCTCTTAACATTTTTCAAGGTTGTGCAATAAAACAGAACATTACAGGTTCTAATAACTTTAGATTCACCTAAGAAAGTTATGATTTCTCTCTTTGGAATTTCAAGGAAGTCTATGATTTAATCTGTTATTTATTCTGCTAAAGTTCTGGCTGTTTTAAGAGCAAAAGGATTAATGGTTTCAAATTTCAGTGTGTTGACCTTTATTCTACATTAAAATGCTTTTTTGAGCATTCGACTATGGAACCAGTAAGCCTTTCTCTAATGAAAACTGTAAGCGATAGAGAGTTTAACTCCCAGATGCCTGCAAAGCAACTGTTTTCAAATAAGAGAAGCTTGAGATACCTTCTCTAAAAAATTAACATTTTGCATATATCACTATCATATCACTATCTGGGTGCTGTTCAAATAAAGTGCTAAGCTATATAGATGTAAAAAAATCCATTAGTCATACTTTCCTACCAAATTATCAATATTATTGTTGATATTGGAGATCTATATATCATGGGCCAAATCTCATCTGGATTTCACACTCTGGAAACCTGCATAAAGCAATTGGAAAGCCTGTCAGAATAGAGATTGTAGCTAAGGAAACCACTCCTTCATTGGTGTAGTTGGAGGGGCCAGCAAAATATAATCATGGAAGAGTAGGAGACATGGCTGATTAAGGACATCCTTTAGCACCTCCTTTAAAGTTCTGACTAGAAACTGAAGTTGCCTTTCACTTGTGGAAAATGCTGCAGGGGGCATGGTGGTTATAGTAGCAGCTGCCTCTCTGCCACGTGAATGCTAAATAGGGCACTGAGGAGCAGAAGATGTGAGATGGCATGGTTAGGAGCTGCCTGGATTCTTTAACTGGTTGAAATTGTAAAAAGTAGTGAAAAGTGTTACAGGGATATGATCGTTACCTCTGTGATAAGATTACTGGACAGAAATCACCTGCTGCCTGTGATAGCCATGATGCTACACATAAAAGACCTGATTAAAGGAGGAAAAGGAAAAGGAGAAAAGAATGCAGGATTTCACATACCAGGATACATAGATTAATAGGACAATAAAGAGAGTTGGGGGAATTCCTGGAAGTCGCTGCAGACCTGCGGGGCAACTACAGAAAGCAGATCAGGAAATGTCTTTACAGATAAAAAGGGCCTGCAAGAAAGCCAGTACTTTGATCACAGTGGATTTTAATTACTCAGATATTGATTAAAACAACAACTATAAAAAAAAAACCTAAGTAGAGGAACATTTTTCTAGAGGCGTTTTTCCATTCTTGCAGGGTTAGTTTAACAGGCTGCATAGTTAATGCCAATTCAGGATCTAATCTGTACAAAGATGCCACATATTATAAATTAAATAAGATTGAAGTTAAGGCACATCCAAGATTATGTGATAGTATCAGGAGATAGGAAATTGAATTGAATATGAATAGGATTGGGTTCTAAATGCTTAGGTTCCAGTACATTCAAGTATTGCCCTGAATAAGAACGGAAGTACTTTACCAAACAGGACTTTTTGAATTTCAGAGAATAACTGTTGGCTTGCATTTGTCTAAATGGGATCAAAATCTAGCTCAAAAATTGTGTAAGCAATGAACTAAGTGCTTTCAAAATATAGAGTATT
The DNA here is from genome assembly GCF_052426305.1 of Pelodiscus sinensis. Lineage (NCBI taxonomy): Eukaryota > Metazoa > Chordata > Testudines > Trionychidae > Pelodiscus > Pelodiscus sinensis. The sequence goes on from NC_143060.1 coordinate 8,901,938, forward strand.
CAGTGGATGACTGAGCAGTTGATATATTTACCTGTAAGTAAATCAACAGGTTAATTGAACTATCATATAAAATCCCAAATAGTAATGAAAGAGGTGAAATGTCAGAAGACTGCAGATTTCCAGTACTCCTTCTCCAGCACCTACTCAGAATACTGTAATCGTAGTCTCTCTCATGTCAACTTGACTATAATGGCAAAAGTGTATTAGGTGTTTATTGTTACTACTTCAAGCCAGCGGATGCAGCAGCATCCTCCCCCAGCATCTCTAGTGCCATACAAAATAATTGAACATTTCAAAGTTGTTCTAACTTTGTTAGCCTTTATAGTTACTGGTTCAGGTGGCTGAAGTGATGGATAATAGCTTGGGTTGGGTCTTATATAAAAGTTTTCTAGTGGACATCAACTTGCTTAGAATGTATCAGCTGTCAAGAAGAATCTTCATCTTTCATAAATATTTGCAACACAAATGGAAACATCATTGGGCCATTAGAAATGATAATGTAGAATGTAAAAATTAGAGTCAGGAAGTGGCACACATTTTAACAGCTATACTTTCTCCGTCCAGCAGTAGTATACAATATTTATTTTTGTGGTATCCTAAAATATACAAGAAAATGGGTTATCAGTCAACCTGAGACTCTGGATATGCAAATTACTGCACAAGATCATGGAAATAACTTACATGGGCAATGTTTTTGTAACAACAAAAACAGGAATTTGTACAAAGTCTAAACTGCTACTATTGACAGATCCAAAGTGGTGGGTCAGAGACTTAAGAAACCAATGGTACAAAACATAGCACAAGAGACATAGAAAACAGCCAAAAGACATAGAAAGCAGTTAGTATGCAAAATATTACATTTTTTTTTATCAAAAGCTTAACAGAGACAGTTAGTAATACAGATGAATAAAGGACGGTTTTACCATCTTGGCAGTCTCCTAAAATACTGGGTTGTATTCCATAGTGGTTGAGCAAAACAAAATTTGATCTTACACATTTAGATTCTTAAAAATATTTTGACAAGAGAAGATTGACCCAAAAGTGTATGCACGTTGGAGAGCTTGTTGCACAAAGGTACTTGTTAAAGTAGTTTGAATAGAAAAAATGGCTCAGAACTGAGAAACTTCCCTAACTGAAGGCCATGAATGGCTTACCCTAAGGGAGAGTTTTGATACATCACATTTTTCATAACATGAAATCATTTAGATGAGACTCATTACAAATAAATTGTATATAGGGCAAATAAGTAAGAGCTGCATCATATCTAGAGGGATTTGAATCTTTCAGGTGACTGGACAAGTAAATGGAAAATTGAATTTACTGACTTATAGACAAACATTAAAAATAGACTGAGGGCAATAACAAAATCTTTAAATGAGAAAGAACCATTATGTAGCGGAGCAAATAATAGTAATAATTTGGAATTCCACAAAGTCTTTAATCCCACTTTTCAAATATTAATTAATTAAATCACACAACAACCCCCTAGAAGTAACCCATTTTACACATTGGAGAAGTGTGTTGCTGAAAGTCAAAGGAAGTAAGAGCTGCAAATACAGTTCAGAACTACTGACTCCCAGGAGTCTAACTGCACACTGTAACCATTCGATAATGCTTTATCCCTGAATGAAGAATAACTTCCAGTCACACAGCAGACTAGGCTAAAGTAGGTAAGTTGAATTTATCTCCTGCCACATGGGCAATGGGAAAAGAAACGGGGGGGGGGGGGGAAGAACTTAAATAAAAGCTAGCTATAAAAAGAAGCCTCTTGAAACTTTAAATTCAAACATAAGACAAATTAAAGAGACTAGAAAAGGAAAGCAAGGACTCTCCAGGATCTTTGCAGAAGGCATGATACATATTTTATCCAACCCAAAATACAAGACAAGGCATGTTTAAAGTGAATAAAGTAAGAAGCTGTGGCAGCCTTTAAAGAAATGTCGGTGGTTTTGAGTATGGTGTTGAAAATTTAAATTTCATCTTTTCTGGTTGTTTTAAATTAACATTTTTAAAAAAATCAAATCCTGAAAAGCCATGTAAGTCTAATTTACAGAACAAAAATCAAACAGGTGCAAAAGTGAGGCCACCTGCTGAAAGCATCAAAGTTTAAAGCAAAAACTGAATTACACTGTGGCTAATTCCACTACCCTCCTGGAAGAGACAGAAGTAATCAGTCAGACCAAAAACATGTTAAAAATACAAAAGGAAAGAAAAACAAAACATAGTCAGTGAAGAAACAAAGACATAAAGGCTGTTCCACCTCTAAAACACCAGCACTCTCTCTGGGCCTGATTCTCCTGTCACATTGCTTGTACACCAGTGCAGCTCCATTACTGACCTCAACTGAATTGCTCTCGGTTTACTTTGGTATAAATGACTGGAAAAGGAGGCTCTCTGTCGCTTCTCTTCACCCTTTCCTGCACTCCCATTGTTCTCCATAGTAAAGGTCTCTGCTGCTATTCCAAACCATCATCTCTACCTCTGTTCAGCAGTACTTACGGTGGCTCAGTAGAAAGTGGTTGTAGCATTATTTATAAGCAGACACTGCTGGACCACAATTTTCAGGGTATTATACACATCACCTGCCTATGGGAGAGGGTGTCACCTATCACACCTACTATCAGTGGATCCATCTAGCATGCTAAAGGTCCTACAAATACCTACCAAGCTCCCTATACTCTTATTTTACCTCTCTTTTTCATTAAGAGAATTTTGTCAAATACAAAAATTCCTGAACAGTAAGTTAAAACAGGATTTGTAACCCTACATTACCACCTGTTTCCCACTCCACCCTAATTCTGTGCTGCAGTCTAGAAATATAGTTTCAACTTGTCTCTAAATTCTGCATGCAGACTGATGTAGCGGAGCAGATGTTGCTGAAATGTGTTCTTGTAATGGCTGTTTCCCTGTGTCTCATCATCTGAGCACCAGTTTACCAGAGGGAGCTCACTGTTAGTTAAGAGATTTTCCTGTCTGTCTCCCCCCACCCCACAAAAAAAAGATGGAATACCTGCGAGTCTACTGATTGGCAACCAAACATGAAAACGTCTTGATTAAAAGTTTTTGTTTGATTTTAAGATTAGGTATTTTACCAGGTCCTCTCACCTCCTCCTTCTCCTCCTCTTCCACCAGCAAAGCAAGGAACTCCATGGAAAAGGTAAGCATAACAGATCCAAAGGCATTCAGCCACCACATTAACTAGATGGGACAAAATTCCATAATGGCTTTCTCCCAATGATTGCCGTAAGGTTATACATATATTAACTCACACAGACACGCATTCACACAGTTATGCTGAAAATCTATAGAGATTCTATTAATGCCATGGAGATCATCCAGATTGATAGTGTGAATAACGGGAAAAAAACTGGCCCAGAATTTGCCCATATTTTGTCAGAAAGCACATGGAAGACAAGCAGTTTGTCAGCACATTTTTTTAAATGGCAGCCGTTTAAGAATTGTTGCAGCGCACTGTTCTTTATGTAACCTTCCATACAGCTTGCTATGCCTTTGGCAAGGGTTAAATTCAGATGAACTTTTTGACCTCTCCCCCTTTCTGGTCATTCCTCCAAACACAGAGTGGCAATGGTATCTAAAAACAGAGCAAGGTATATTTAGCCTACAGCGTTATATAACCTGTCTGTTAACAAATGCAAGATACAAAGTAAAGCCATGTAACCCAATTGAAACATTTCATATAGGAGGTTGATTTCCCTTGGGAACTGAAACATCAAGTAAGAAACTGAACCAGTTAAATATAACCTTTTTAAAGGGCAAAAGAATTCAAAGGTAATCAAGGATTTTTCCCCTCAGAAGGGCATTTATAATTATATTCCACTTTTATTTATAACAAGCCTTTAATGTTGGTACTACAAAAGAACTCCACAGAAAGCAGGCTTGTTTTCTATAACAGGATTCCCTCTCCATGTGTTTTTATATGCAAAACATCCTCGACACAAGCTATACACTGATAGAGGTATATTCCTTTTAGAACTAGGGGGTACATTTTCAATGTAGCTCATAAGGATTTAGCCTACTGTCTCTTATGAATGTTGTGGGAGGCATAAGAATAGCCATACCGTGTCACACCACATGTCCATCTAGCCCAATATCCTGTCTTCTGACACTGGTTCCCCTGTGCCCCAGAAGAAATGAACAGAACAGGGAATCATCAAGTAATTCACCCCCTGTTGCCCATTTCCAGCTTCCGTAAACAAAGATTAGGGACATTATACCTGTCCATCCTAGCTAATTGATGCCTGTTGATGGACCTATTCTTCATGAATGTGTCTAGTTCTTTTATGAGCTATTATCATCTTAGACACTAAGGGTACGTCTAAACTATATGGCTCCGTCGACAGAGCCATGTAGATTACTTTACACGAAAAAGGGAAATGAAGCTCCGATTTAAATCAAAATGGCTGCCGCGCTGTGCCGATCAGCTGATTGTCGGCACAGTGTGGCAGTCTAGACGGGGATCTGCCAACCCCAGAACCCTTCGTCAGCAGATCCTGTAAGCCTCATTTCACTGGGTGGCCATTATTTAAATTGCCACTTCATTTCCCTTTGCCATCCTGTCGATGGAGCCATGTAGTCTAGACACACCCTAAAAGAAATCCTACCCCTTTCTTTGAATACATATATTGATCAACTATGAATATGTAAAAACTTGCAAATTGGTGCTTAATTTCCATTATTGTCTTAGAAATCACTCTACTTTTTTGGTTTAGTTATAATCTAATAACTGCTGAAGAAAAAAAAACTGATCTGAATTCTCCACACCGCCCTTTCCTGTCCTTTGTATGGATTAAAACCTGCGAGTTAAGAAGAAATGATAGACTCGAGTTAAAAAAAAATTCAGATATGGATCTCAAATGTCCCAAAATTCAGGAGCTCTGGGATCTGAAGGATTAAGACTAATCCTATCTAAGAGTGTTATTTACTGCACAATTTTACTAAATTGTGGATACAAAGTGTGCAAGGCAAGAGGATAGCAGCAATGAGATTTACACAAGGGGATATGCAAGTTTCTGAATTAATGTCAACGAGAGGCAAATTTGACACGTGTGTGAAGGTAATTTCCTGTGGGACAAACTCTCTCCTGTTGCGGCTTCCTTGCAGCCAGTGGACTTTTTCCAGGGAAGACCGCAGCCCCGTGTGTGTAAGTCTGTGTCATCTATGGTTTGGCAGATGGCTACACAATATCAAATTTACAAGCTCTGACCTTCTGCTGGTGTAAATCCAGAATTGTTCCACTGGAGTCAATGGAGTAGTTATGAATTTACATGGGGGTAGAGGACAGCAGGCTTTTCCAAACAGTGCTTTGAGATAGAAAATGCATTGGTTCTTCTAGCCTAGCTTGATGTCCAGGTAGGAATGCCCTTGCTCACATATACTACTAGGCACAAACATCCATAGGGAGTCACCCTCTTATCTCCACAACAGGGTGAGGAAATAAAAAATAATGATTGTTGATCAAATTAAAGAAAAGGCATTTTTATTTGAGCAGTTCCAAGCACATAGCCTTCCACTGTGGGCTATAGAGCATTCACCATGCGCAGACTAAGGTATGATGGGCACAGCTATTTTTAACCACAATGGGTGACCTGTTGGCACATTAAGAAACTTATATTAGGAGACACTCTAGTCAAAATGCTGTAGGTTATTAATCACAGCTTTAGGATTTCCTGACAGGATGTTTTGGTAAAATAAATCTATTTTAAAATACTGCAATGAAATACTAACCCATTTTTGAAGGGCTTTTAAGATGTTCTTTAAGGAGTTTCAGATCAAAGACTCGGTTAATGTAACCTCCATGCATTAAATATTTAGTACTTATTCAGTCACTTGAGCACTCAGGCATCTTGACATTGCAAAGGAGGGGAATGGAGTTGAAGTCAGTTTTCCACTGTGGGATATTTTCACTTTTTTGTGTTAAAGACTCAGGCATGTATTTTTAATAAAAAAGGGGTTTACTTGCTCACTGCTGAATATGTGCACTGCCCATTAAGAGAGTTTGTTATGCACCTGCATGGATGGGAGACTAAACCCCTTCATGTGCCATGTCAGTGGAAACTTTATCATGCTGTGACCAGCATCATTATTGAAGCTGCTCATACAGTCAGTGAGCCCTCTGATGAACTAGACCACACACACACACACACACACACACACACACACACGCACATCTAGCCTAGATGTGCACTAGGCCTCTGTAAGCTTTGTTTGCATAGGCCCAGAAACTGGACAACACAAGGTACAGTTAGGCACCCAACTTTGCTTGGCTATTTGGATTCCCCACACATGCCCTCTAGAAACCTCTTTGTTTACTGTCCCTCTTTCCCAATAACAGCCCTCTTTTCCCCATGTCCTTACCTTTTTAACATCCCCCAATGGCCCATTCATGTTTCTGGCATTCCTGGGGAATGCCATAATGTGGGAAATAACATGTGGTACCACATCTGCCCAAGTTTGAGGGTCAACATTAAAGCTGACAAGAAACTCCCAAAAGTATCTGAATCTGAACTTACCAAAACTTGAGTGAAGACTCTGCAAATCTTTTGTGCAGAACCACATTGAGAGCTATACAGGGGGGAGGGGTAGCTCAGTGGTTTGAGCATTGGCCTGCTAAACTCAGGGTTGTGAGTTCAATCCTTGAGGAGGCTATTCAGGGATCTGGGGCAAAATCTGTTAGAGATGGTACTTAGTCCTGCCGTGAAAGCAGGGGACTGGACTCAATGATCTTTCAAGGTCCCTTCCAGCTCTATGAGAGAGGCATCTCCATTCATTTAATTTCATTTACACTGTACCAATCTAACTATAGCACAGGCCTTTGCTTTAATTACCCTCTTTTATTAACTATTGAGAGGCGTGCCAATGGAACTAGAGCTGCTTCAAAAAAAATGTAGTGATGCATAAAGCATTTGCAGAATCTTATGCTGCAAAAATGACCCACAGCTAAAAAACCCTCCTTGCGCACAATTATGTAGTGTGCTAACACCAGACAAAAGAGCTCTTCTGACTTATTAGCCAGGTAACAAATCCATATTGCCTCCTCTCCACCCCTTAGCCAAAGACTTCTGCGGTAAGGAACCTTTCTCTCACTACTAATGAAGCCAATCCAGTCCATGACTGTCTCTTAGGCCTCAATCAGTACACTTACAAAAGAGCCTTACATTGTATCCACCTTGTCAGAATCTGGACCAGCCTTAGTGATATTAAAAAAGCACTAAAAGAATAGAACTTCATATCAACAGCTGAGATCCATGATCCAGCCTCATCTGGTGTATAGCTCAATGGAAAATGTCTGGCTTCTCTAGGAGACACTCTAAAGCACATTGTAAAGACACTCACCTACAAGAAACCAAACACTTGGCACTGTCTTCACAAATATCTGTAGGGCTGTAAGCCTCTCTCTTCTTGGAGAAGATCATCAAGAAAATGGTAAGAATCTGACTTCAGCAATTCCTAAAGTATGTAGGTGTGTTGGACCCTTTCCAGTCTATCGTTAGTCTATCATTAGGCAGAATGTGGAACCAAAACCATGCTAACTGCTTTGCTGGATGACTTCTTAAGGTGATGGATGGGGGTGAGACAATAATATTATTCACTAGTTTTGCCACGGCTGTCCATTGAGGGTACGTCTAGACTGCAGGCTTCTTTCAAAAGAAGCTTTGCCAGAAGAGATCGTCCAAAAAACTTTTCTAAAGAGAGCGTCCACACAGCAAAAGCACACCGAAAAAGCAATCTGCTTTTTCAAATGAGCGTCCATTCAGTGTGGACGCTATCTTGCATTTAAGCTGTGATTACTATGGATGGAGTGGCCACCAGGGCACTTGTGCTTTTTCCTGGAGGCCTCCTCTTTCAAAAAAACTCCCTCTTCCCCATCCACACACTCTGTTTTCCGAAAGAGTTCTTTCAGAAAAGGCATTCTTCTGTGTAGAAAGAGGTTTACCCATGTCAGAAAAAACCCTCTGTGCTTTCGATTTTCTTTCAAAAGAACACAGTAGCAGTGTGGATTTGTTCTGTGTTTGTAAAGTGCCTAGAACAATGAGGTCCCAGTTGACGACTGGTACCATTCAGTGCTACAACAGCACAAATAAGTAGTAATAGGATTCTAGTAAGCACTTACAATTAAAAGACCACCAAATTTTGCGCTCTGCTCCTGTCACAGTTGCAGGTATCCACATTTGGATTCCTCCTCCTTGGTCCACTCCAGGATGATGCTGTCAGGTCTCAGATCTCGTCATCCCCAGTATCTCAGAGGAGATCCTTGTCACATTCCCTTCTGATTTAGATTTAGAGGCTGCACATAGCTCCGAGGCAATCTGCCTAAGAGACGGTTCTTGCACTCTGATTTCTCTCCAAAGACAATGGCAGCATTTGTATCCCCCAGCTCTTCCAAAGGAAGAACGTTTATTCCAAGGGCAAAAGCATTACAAAGAAAACATAAAAACAAACCAGCCTATACTCGTGCTGAGAGCTTAGCGAAGCTCACCCGCTGCTCATGTTAGTGTCAGTCTTTCAGATGCCTCAACTGAGTTTGTTCTCTTGGCTAGCAGTTCATGTCAGGTTTCAGAGCAAGAAAAAGACCCTAACATAAGAACATAAAAACAGCCGTACTGGGTCAGACCAAAGGTCCATCTAGCCCCAGTAGCCTGTCTGCCAACAGTGGCCAGTGCCAAGTGCCCTGGAGGGGGTGGATCGAAGACAATGATCAAGTGATTTGTCTCGTGCCATCCTTCTCCCCTCTGACAAGCAGAGGCCAGTGACACCATTCCTACCCCCCTGGCTAATAGCCTTTTATGGACCTAACCTCCATGAACCCTTTAGGACAATCTACCCATTTATTAAGATGATATGTACCTTTAACTCCAGACTCCTGTAACAGGTCACTGTCATTGTCAGACATTGTCCCTGGTCTCCAAGCAAAGCTTCAAAAGGCGGGAATTTTTGTGTCACCGGTTTTGGGGAATTTGAATGAATCACTGCCTGATGATTCCAGATTCCCCAGGAAAACCTACCTCAGTGAGCTAATAAAATGGTTCTACAATTATAAAGATACTAGGAGGCTGCACCCTCTGCTTGCTACGCTCGCTTTCCCCCTCTCTCTGGCCGCTTTCGCATCGCCAAGAGAACCTTTGATGCTAATGACGTCATTCTGTCACCCTGCAGGAACATTCTGTTGTCTGGTAGGAATTACTTTTTTATATAAAGAGCAATAATATAGGTGAAATATTTTTGTACAGACCATAATAAGCAGATCTGAGGATAGCTTCAGTTCTCCTCAGAAGACATAGCCCAGAAATCCTCTCTAACCTTCAAGGAACATTACAATTATAAACATTTTGCAACAATCAGTCAGAGAAACTATTAATAGAGTAAGCTGGCCCAGAGTGAACAGTTAGTATGTTATGTGAAAGAGTTCAGCTGTGTTTTGGGATGTCTAAGGCAGAAGAAAAATAACATTTCTTGGCCTCAGAAACAATTCTTACGTGCATCCACATATTTTCTTTATACAATAGAAGATTTGATTCCAGGAACCTCCTCAGTTATCCCCTTTCCAACATATGGCTCACCAGTTTCAGTATCTGGAGTTCACCAATAAACTATCATGACATAAGAGACAATGAGAATGTTTAAGTGACCAAATGCCTAACAGCCCCCACTACTAGCTGGTAATAGCTGTCAAATAACTGAGACACCCTCTTTGGAAGGGGACAAGAGATGACTCAGCATTTGTGGAGAGACAAGCCTCAAAGGCTGTCATAAAATAACCTGGCTATGGTGTTGATATGGGTATGGTAGAAGTGCTACATTAAAAAGCATGGGGTGATAGTCAGACCCTTCCATAAAATCTGACCTGAACATCTGAACTGTCCCAACCAGACTCAGTATGCCCAACTGTCTGGGAACAATCCTTAACCCCTTGTCTAAAAGCCAGGGAGCTGTAGCCAGACACAAACCCCACCTTGTTTTTCCACGAACCCCATCTTGTTCCCCTCCCCCCCCCCAGAGAGCAAGAGAAAGGCAGTCAGCCTTTGATGCCCTGGGAACGCAGGTGTGGTACCTGTCCCTGACTCTACCATAAACAGAAACCAGACAGTAAATGGGCTAGCTGACGACTGGGGGGCCTCCCGTCGCCGTGATGGCTAGTATCAGTAATTGACACGCCTGCACTGTCTCAGGAGAGGAATCTTCGCCCATCACATACTAGAGGTGCCCATTGTCTGCATCTTCCCAGGTGTGAATTATGCTTCGTGGGAAACTTGGCATTCAAAGCCATTTTTCCTAATTGGCCACTTGAGACCAGGAAGAAGCCCATGTGACCCAAGGGGTATAAAGAGGGTTTAGTTGCCCACCCCATTTGAGCTCCAATCACCTACACCTGCTGGCAGGCATTGATTGTCTCCCGAGGTCCGTGGGACGCCCAACCTCGCCCTACTTCTTCCCGAGGGATTGAGAGAAAGACGCTGGCCACGCCAAGTCTGGAACGCAGGGGTGAGAATTGTACCTGCAATGTGTTTTCTTTATGTGTACACTTTAATTGTCTCTCTGTTATAAGTTTAGTTACTTTATTATAGTTTCTTAAGGCAAACTGCTTCATTTCTATTGTAAACTGCCTTTGGTAAGGTGATTTAGCTATAAACTTTGGGAATAAGTGGGATGCCCTCATTCACTTATAATATATATATATATTGAACCAAGTTTCTTTTATTTTATTTTCTCTTTCTTTCTCCTATAATAAGCCAGTGAGTATCAAGCTTCTGACTTGAACCCATGCTGCTGTACCCGAACCGCACACAAACAAAAGAACTTCAGCCGGTCAAAGGGACAGGTATAGGGAGAGCCTGGGTGTTTTGGATTGTGTCACTCCCAGGTGGCAGATCCATTGGGGCACCTCTCAGCCTCCCCAGGCTGCCCGCTGCGAAGGAATCTTGGATTCTAGCAGCTAAAATCTGAGGTGTTATAAGCTCTCCCTATAAACTTATTGGGGCGCCCGTCAACCTCCTCCAGTTGCCCACTGCAAGGGACCCCGGTCTCAGCAGTTGAAGTCTCGGGTGTATAGCGCACACACACACCGGGGCATCTGAGAGACTGTTGGCTGCCCTCTGCGATAGGACCCCGGTCCTAGCAGTAAAGTCACAGACAAACTATTTTTGGGGGCACCCTCCAGCCTCCTAGGCTGCCCACTGCAATGAGACTTTGCGTCTCAGCAGTTGAAGACTAGAGTGTAACACACACACACACACACACACACACACACTGCCCTGACCATTTCGGCTGACAGGAGCTCAGCTCTTTCTGGAAGTCAATAACAAGGAATATTTGATCAATATCAAGCAAAGCTTCAATTTTATGTATGCTGCTCTATTGCTATGTATAACTTTCCCAACACTTCATGCATCTTGTCCCACAAAATAATGGCTGTTTTTATGTTGCTTTAGTTTGACATACATATACTCTTTAAATAAATCATTCATAAGTTAAATTTCTAACTATAACTATTAACAAAAATTACCCACATGAAATAGCTATTGCCTTAAGATCCCACTGTTAGCAATGACAATACTAAATCACAACCGTATGGCTACATTTTCCTTCCTTATGTCACAGAATCCCTTATCAACTACCACCTCTGCCATAATCCAGTGGGATTTCCAGCACCGCTCTTGCTGCAATTATTACCTTTGAGATTTCAAAATGCTCAGATTCTGAATTCGTTTCAATTCTTGATCCTGGCAGACAGCTTGATGTGCCTCTCTGCAGTGTTAACATGACTCCTGCTTTATTAGCAAAGTATCTCCATCATCTGTTTCAATCTTCAGTTGTTAATGTCTAAAATGCCACTAATCAGTCACCCCGATGTTCCTATACATTCCCCATCATACTTAATACATTACAGGTCACTCTTCATTCATATCAGGAACATGTGGGATGGGGCAGGGGAGAGAATTGTGATCTTAAATCATGTAAACAAGGGCGGAAAGCAGACTCAATTTTTAAGTATTTTCAAAACATCCTGGGTTAGATTTTCAAATACTCAGCAACAGAATGGGGAACACATTTTTCAAAGCACTCAATTTCCTTGCAGTGTATAACTAGGAGCTAAACAAAGAGTGTTGAGGTTTTTTGAAAATTCTAGCCTATATCTTTTTCCTACTTTATAGAATCATAGAACACTAGAACTGGAAGGGACCTTGAGAGGTCACCAAGTCCAACCCCCTGCCCTCATAGCAGGACTAAGCAAGATTCTAGATCACTCCTGACAGATGCCTACCTAACCAGCTCTTGAGTATCTCCAGTGATGGATATCCCAAAACCTTCCTAAGCAATTTATTCCAGTGTTTAACCACCCTGACGGTTGGGAAGTTTTTTCTCTCATCCAGACTAAACTTCTCTTGCTGCAATTTAAGCCCATTCCTTCTTATCCTATCATTAGAAGTCAAGGAGAACAATTTTTCTCCCTTCTCCTTGTAACTTCCTTTCAGGTACTTGAAAACCACTACCATCTCCCCTCTCAGTTTTCTCTTTTCCAAACTAAACAAGCCCAATTCTTTCAGTCTTCCTTCATAGGTCATGTTTTCTAGATCTTTAATCAATGTTGTTGCTCTTCACTGGACCTTCTCCAATTCCTCCACATCTTTCTTGAAATGTAGTGCCCAGAACTGGACACAATTCTCCAACCGAGGCGTAATGAGTACAGAGTGGAAGGATAACTTCTCGGCTGTGTCTACATTGGCACCTGAAAGTAGCAATAAGGGATCTTCCAGAAAAGGGTTTATTTTCCGCAAGCTCCCGTCTAGACTGGCGCTTTTCTCCGGCAAAACCCCGAGCCGGAAAAAAGCGGCAGCCATGTTCATGCAAATGCCGCGGGGATATTTAAATCCCCCACGGCATTTGCAATTCCCACTGGTCTCATTAGCATCCCTTTTCTGGAAAGGGGTGCCAATGTAGACACAGCCCTCATGTCTTCCTCACAACACCCTTGTTAATGAATCCCAGAATCATGTTTGCATTTTTGGCAACAGGGTCACACTGCTGACTCATATTTAGCTTGTGGTTCACTGTGACCCCTAGGGTATATCTACACTTGCACCCTCTTTCGAGATACGGATGCAAATGTAGACATTCAAAATTGCAAATGAAGGTGGGATTTAAATATCCCGCACTTCATTTGCATATTCGCGTTATGGTGCTATTCCGAAATAGCGCTATTTTGAAAAAAAAATGCTGTCTAGATGCAGTTATTTCAAAAGAAAACCTTTCTTCTGAAATAACCCTTATTCCTCCTACAACGAGGTTTACCAGTTATTTCAGAAGAAGGGTTTTCTTTCAAAATAACCATGTCTAGACAACTTTTTTAAGTATCGCTATTTCGAAATAGCACCATAACGCGAATATGCAAACGAAGTGCAGGATATTTAAATCCCAGCTTCACTTGCAATTTTGAATGTCTACATTTGCATCTCTCTCGAAAGAAGGTGCAAGTGTAGACATACCCCTAGATTCCTTTTTTCAGTACTCCTTCCTAGACAGTCGCTTTCCATTCTGTATGCATGAAACTCATTGTTCCTTCTTAAGTGGAGTACTCTGTATTTATCCTTACTAAACTTCATCCTGTTTACCTCAGACCATTTCTTCAGTTTTCCCAGATCATTTTGTATTGCAACCCCTCCTGGCTTGGTATCATCTGCAAACTTAATAAGTGTACTATCTATGTCAATATCTAAATCGTTAATGAAGACATTGAACAGAACCAGTCCCAAAATGGACCCCTGTGGAACACCACTTGTTATGCCCTTCCTGCATGACTGTGAATTATTAATAACTACTCTCTGAGAATGGTTATCCAGCCAGTTATTCACCCACCTTGTAGTAGCTCCCATCTAGGTTGTATTTTCCTGGTTTATTGATAAGAAAGTCATGCAAGACCATATCAAATACTTTACTAAAGTCTGGGTATACCATGTCCACCGCTTCCACTCTATTCACGAAACTTGTTATCCTATCTAAGAAAGCTATCAGATCAGTTTGACATGACTTGTTCTTTTAAAATCCGTGCTGGCTGTTACCTATCACCTTATTATCTTCCAGATGTTTGCAGATGAATTCCTTAATTATTTGCTCCATTATCTTTCCTGGCACAGAAATTCAGCTCATCGAAATTATATACTGAAATATTATGTGATAAAATGCTAGCTGGCTCCCTCGAAAAGGGAGATAAACAGGCTTCACTGGCTACAGTAGTTAAATATTAGGAATGGGAATATGGAGTTTTGAATTATAGGGCCCCAACCTTACAATGAGACTCCATGCATACACAACATCATAAGCTCAGGTTTAAAGTCTCTGCCACATACTTACGGGATGACCCAACTACTTTGGGCATCACTTTCCCCCTCTGGAAAAGAGGATAAAGATATTACCTAAATCTAAACCATGTTATGAGACTTAACTGATGTTTATAAAGCAATCAGATAAAAGGTTCAATACGTGTCTGAGGTTTTCTTTTGTTTACTTATTATTTTGAGGGTGTTTTGCACTGGAAAACTGTGCGGGTTACCTCAATATGTACAAAACTTATTAATATTTTAATTTGACCATCCCAGCTGAAAAATCCTTAACTATGTGCAAATGTTACTTAATGAAATAAAAAGACTGATTAAAATAGCCATGATGTATATTAATGCATTATTATAATCCACTTTCATTCAGGAAGTCAAAAGGAAATGGAATTTATGTAATATTAAGAATGTACAACATAAAAACGTAAATAAATTCCATTCAATACTCAGCAACTAATACTCTGCTTTAAACTTAACTAAACAAAGAACCATGTACTACATTAGGATGCAATGAATAGGAAAATAAAATCATTTTTTAAAATAGGAACTTGTTATGAAAATTATTTTGCTTTTGTGCATATTTATTAAAACAGAAGACTTAATACAAGGATTATCCTCATTTTATGCCCCGCAAGTCACACACTTTTTGAATATTTTTTTTAAAAAGAGAGACTATAAACACTTTCTCCAGAAAATCATTTTCATAATTGTAAGATATTCTAGTGCAAACTTTTGGCCTAGGGCTGCTTTTTTCTCCTTTGAAGATATCAAATTGTAACCAAGACCTTTTCAATCTATGTTCACTTTTCTCATATGGCTATATCTACACTGCACAGTTATTGCAGAATAAGCTATTCCGGAATAGTTATTCCAAAGTAATTTATTTCTAAATAGCACGTCTACACTGCAAGAAAGCCTCAAAATTAGTCTGAGGCAAGCTCCCTTAATGTAGATGTGCTATCTTGATTTAGAGTCCCAAGGGGAATAACTTAGGGTATGTCTACACTACCCCGCTAGTTCGAACTAGCGGGGTAATGTAGGCATACCGCACTTGCAAATGAAGCCCGGGATTTAAATTTCCCGGGCTTCATTTGCATAAGCGGGGAGCCGCCATTTTTAAAACCCCGCTGGTTCGAACCCCGTGCAGCGCGGCTACACGGGGCACGAACTAGGTAGTTCGAACTAGGCTTCCTAGTTCAAACTACCGTTACTCCTCATTTCACGAGGAGTAACGGTAGTTCGAACTAGGAAGCCTAGTTCGAACTACCTAGTTCTTGCCCCGTGTAGCCACGCTGCACGGGGTTCGAACCAGCGGGGTTTTAAAAATGGCAGCTCCCCGCTTATGCAAATGAAGCCCGGGAA